>NC_057722.1:13329615-13349277 GCF_004010195.1 Chiloscyllium plagiosum | reverse complement strand
ATCACTGTTATTCAACTTGATCTTACAATCCTTATTGTTTCCCATTGGCTCAAACGGTACAAGATTTGTCATGATGAAACAAACCTTCAACATTAACATAATCCAACAAAATGTCCAAGGTTCCTTGCAAAGGTCATGTTTGTACATTGCCTTCATGTCTGCCCTGTAGTTACCTCTGTCTCTACAATTACTCTTACACAACACTCTCCCAGTGGTTGCAACAAAAGTGGAGGAAGACTCCTGCCTTTTAGTGAGGGAAATTTGGTTCTCTTTGTAAGATAACCATCAGCAGCCATGGGTCTAGCTGCCCTGGATTTTGACTGCACCATTTCAGTGTGTCCAACAGCAGATTGAGCTCTGTTTGATTGACAGGTAACAACAAAGGTAGTGATGAAGTGACAAGGATGGGACAGTGAATGTTGTTAACCTGCAAGAGGACAACAGATTCATAATCCAAGGTGCCATTGCCAAACCCTTAGGTAGGCACCTTAGCAATCATGTTACAGGATAGATTAGTAGGCATCTGTGACAACCTGACACCAATTTGAACACTGGTAGTTGGTAATAGCTCTGTTGGTAACAGTCTAGGCTTGCATCATAGCAAACTGTGGCTGAATGAAAACAATCTGAGTTTCCACTGCAACACTCAAAGTACTTTTTTAGTCATTCATGGTTAGGCCAGCAATTATTGCTTGTCCCTAATTGCCCAGAGAGCAGTTAAGATTCAATCACATTGCTGTGGGTCTGGAGTCACATGTAGGCCAGATGGGTATATGAATAGGAAGGGTTTGGAGGGATATGGGCCGGGTGCTGGCAGGTGGGACGAGATTGGGTTGGGATATCTGGTCGGCATGGACGGGTTGGACCGAAGGGTCTGTTTCCATGCTGTATATGACTCTATGACGAGATAAGGATGACAGTTTTTCTCCCTGAAGGACATTAGTGAATATTGTACAGTATACAGTTTCTCTTTATACTGCAATAGTAGCTGAAATATCAGCCATCAGATGTTACATGATCGTTTGTCCACAGTATGTTTGGGCAGAAAGGTGGCAAATGGAGTTCAATGTAGCTAGTGTGAGGTGATTCACTTTGGTAAGAGTAACAAAAAGATGGGGTACTGGGCTAATGGTCGGATACTTGGTAGTGTGGATGAGCAGAGGGATCTTGGTGTCCATGTATACAGATCTTTGAAAGTTGCCACCCAGGTAAATAGTGTGGTGAGGAAGGCATATGGCGTACTGGCTTTTATTGGTAGAGGAATTGAGTTCCGGAGTACTGAGGTCATGTTGCAGTTGTATAAGACTCTGGTGCGGCCGGATCTGGAGTATTGTGTGCAGTTTTGGTCGCCATGCTATAGGAAGGATGTGGAGGCACTGGAACGTGTGCAGAGGAGGTTTACCAGGATGTTGCCTGGTATGGTAGAAAGATCGTATTAGGAAAGGCTGAGGCACTTGGGGTTGTTTTCATTGGAGGAAAGAAGGTTTAGGGGTGACTTGATAGAGGTGTACAAGATGATTAGGGGTTTAGGTAGGGTTGACCGTGAGAACCTTTTTCCACATATGGAGTCAGCTATTATGAGTGGGCATAGCTTTAAATTAACGGGTGGTAGGTATAGGACAGATGTTAGGGGTAGTTCTTTACTCAGCGAGTCGTGAGTTCATGGAATGCCCTGCCAGTAGCAGTGGTGGACTCTCCCTCTTTATGGGCATTTAAGCGGGCATTGGATAGGCATATGGAGGATAGTGGGCTAGTGTAGGTTAGGTGGGCTTGGATCAGCGCAACATCGAGGGCCAAAGGGCCTGTACTGCGCTGTATTCTTCTATGTTCTATGTTCTATGTTCTATGTTTCACCTTCACTTATTTCATCAATTTAAAGATTATCATTGACATTGTTTCCAACACATTACCAGGCAGTGCAGTTCAGATCAGAATAACTTGCTGTGTAAATTACTGTGTTTTCATGTCGCAGATGATTCTTTAAGCAAACATTTTTGGCACTCTCTGGTTACCAACATATCTAACACTGGAAACTTCTCATTTCTTCTGCCATGTGTGATTTTGGACAGTGCAATCACATCTCCTCTTAACTTACTCTGCTCTGAGTAGAATAACGACAAGCCATCTAATTATTCTAAGTAATTGTAATCCCTCATTCCTGCTTCAATTCTAGTGGTTTTCTTCTGCACCCACTTTAAGACAATGATATATTTCATAAAATGCTAAATAACTAATTTTTTGGAAAAAAAATGAAAGGAGACAGAAAACAAGAAACTGCAGGCTGGTTAGCTTAACATCTTTCAATGGGAAAATGTTTGAAGTCATTATTATAGAAGTTCTAGAAGTACACTTAGAAAAAGCCAAGGAATTAGATTGGATCAACATGGTTATATGAATGATAAACAAATTGGCTGGTGTTGTTTGAGATTGTAACATGTGCTGTCGATAAAGGGGAACAAGTGGATATACTGCATGTAGATTTCAAGAAGGCATTGATAAAATGCCACATCAAAAATCCCCGAGGAAAATAAAAGCTCCTGTTATACAGGGGAACTTATTGGCCTGAATGAAGATTGGCTAGCTCACCGGAAGCAGAGCATATGTGAACATGAAATATTTTCCAGTTAGCAAAATAAAGTAAGTGGTTTGCCACGGGGGTGAATGCTAGGGACTTAATGTTTTATAGTTCTTCTATATTACTTGGACGAAGGGACCAAAGGCATGTGTGATAAATTTTCTGATGACACAAAGATATGTAGGAAAGTAAATTATGAAGGAGAAATGAAGAGGAGAAATGAAAATTTTCCAATTTTCCTGTCTGATACCTGGAATGGGTGCATTGTCTTATTATGAGGGAAGAGCGGACATGCTGAAAGGATGTTTCCTATTCTGAGAGAATTTAGAACCAAGTACTTAATATAAGGTGTCATTCATTTAAGATAACGATAAGGGGAAGTATTTTCCCTCAGATGATTGAGAGTCTTTGGAGCTGTCTTGCTAAAAAGGCAATAGAAAGAGAGTCCTTGAGTATTTTTAAGACAAAGGTAGATCGATTCCAGATGAACAAGTTAGGAATAGTCAATCAAATGTAGGCGGGCATGTGAAGTAATCAGGTCAGCTATGGTCTGAGTGAATGGCAGAGCAGGTTTGAGGGGCTAAGTTGCTTATTCCAGATCCTAATAAGTGTGGCACTCAGGTTTGAATAAAGTATTTCAGCTAAGGCTGGACAAGTGATTTATAAAATTGTAATATACACTCATTGTTTTTGTAGGTCAATAGTCCATAAGATTTTGTTTCACAGTTCGTTTAATTTATTGGCTTGCCTTCAAAGATTTTGTGAACACATCTCAGGTTCCTGCTCTCCATTCTAAACTTAACCATTCTGTTCATATTTTTTTCCTTGTTCTTCCTACCAAAATGTATCATTTCTCATTTTGTGTTGAATGTCATCTGCCATTTGTGCAGAGACAAAAAAAAGACTGCAGATACTGGAATCCAAAATAGACAGGAAAGAGGCTGGAAGAACACAGCAAGCCAGGCAGTATCAGGAGGTGGAGAAGTTGGCGTTTCGGGTATAACCCTTTTTCAGGAGGGTCCTGACTTTGACTTCTCCACCTTCTAATGCTGCCTGGCCTTGCTGTGTTCTTCCAGCCTCCTGCCTTTCTAATCTTCCATTTGTGCGTCTATTTTGATAATCTATGTCCTCCTGAATCGTCACTATATATGAGTATTGTCTCATCTACCATGTTTGAAATTTCGCTGTGTATATTAAAGTCAGGATATTAGTAGGTATTAAAGTGAACAGTGTTCTGAATATCAATCCTTCAGTCTACAAAATAACTAATGTTCACCATTACTCTTTCCTTTCTGCTTCTTGACCATTTTTTGTATTCATATCACTTTAATCTGAGAAGTTTTGATAACGTCCATTAAGTGATACCTTGTCAAATGCTGTTTCAAAGTTTGTGAACATAGCATCAACTTCATTAACTTCTCCCTTACTTATCTTTAAATCTTAAGAGTATGGGAAGAGGTTCATAATTGGCTATAAAGGTCAAGGAAATCTCCAAATCTTTTTTATTTTGCAGATAGTACCATCATCCATTTCAGTAGGAAGAATAAGGAGGTCATATACACTTTGGCAAATAAGAATGTAAATGGAGTAGAAGAATGATGTGGTCTGGATTACAGATAAATAAATCACATAAAGTCATAAAGTAAGTGAAGAAGGTTAGATAAAACATTAAACAAAGCATGTTGGATCTGACAATAGGAATAAACAGATCATTTTCAGTACTCCAGGAGTGTTTCAAGAACCCAAGCTATGTCAATGACTAGATGTCTATGAGGTGGCTGGGGAAATTGCAATATGGAATGTGACGTGAGCAAGTGTGAAATTAGTCAACTTGTTAGGAAGAATAGAAAACGGAGTATTTTTTTAAAAATTGAGAGATTTAGTATATGTTGAGATTCTGAACAATCTGTGTCCTTGGAGAAAAAGCAAGCACTTGAGAAGCTAAATGGCATTTTAGCATTTATTGCACAGTGATTAAAGTATAAGAGTAAAGAAATCTTGCTGCAATCAAAAAGGACTTTGGTGGCACCATCCCTGGAGTACAAGGTTGGTCTCTTTACCTAAGCAAGGATATAATTGCTATAGTGGAAGAGCACTGAAGGTTTAGCTGTTTGATTCTGGCTTGGAGGATTGAAGATTAAGAAATGATTGAGTAGAATGGACTTGTGTTCTCTGGAATTCAGAAGAATTAGAGGTGATTATGTTAAAATACATGCAAGTCTTAAAGTGCTGCCTCAGGATAAGTGGTCTACCATTAAGAACTAAAATGAGGAGAAATTTGTTCAGTCAGAGGCTCATGAATCTTTGGAATGCTCTCTGCCTGAGATTTGTGCATGTTTAGTTGCTGATTATATTTAAGACTTTTATCTATAGATTTTTAAGCAATAGGGAAATCAAGAGCTATGACATAGGACAGAAGAATGGAATTAATATAGATATTCTGTCACTAACTTACAGAATGTTAGAAAAGACCCAAGGATAATATGGTCCATTCCTGCAGCTATTCCTAATGGTCTTATGTTCTTCCTGCTTTAAGAGAGTATTATTTATTATTGCTTTACGAGTAACCTTTCCTCTCTTTTGTTTCTCTTGGTATTGGATGTATCACTTGCATTCTTTGATTATGCTCTGGTTTTATTGAGCTGCCACTACTCTTAGTTCCTCGCATCCCTGGTTCATTCTTATGTTAGAATGAGGCTCTCTCTCACTCTCTGTAATATAACTATCTTTATTTGTACCTGTATATCGTTGCACGTTACCAAATAAATCTCTCTGCTTTCTTCCTCCAGCTCCATGACAGGTTTCTCTTGAGACTCTCTCATTGTGCTCCAAAAGTGAGGACTGCAGATGCTGGAGATCAGAGTCACAAAGTGTGGCTCTGGAAAAGCACTGCAGGTCAGGCAGCATCCGAGGAACAGGAGAATCGACATTTCAGGCATAAACTCTTCATCATGAATGTGGGTGGAAGGGGACTGAGAGATATATAAGAAAGTGGGGGTCGGGCTGTGGGGAAGGTAACCAGGAAGGCGGGAGGTAGGTTCAGGTGGAGGGTGATGGTGATAGGTCAGAGAGGAAGGTGGAGCTGATCGGTGGGAAGGAAGATGGACAGGTAGGAAAATTCATGAGGGCGATGTCAAGTTGGAGGGTTGGATCTGGAATGAGGTAGTGGGGGGGAGAGGGGATGAGGAAATGGTGAAATCAACATTAATTCCATGTGGTTGGAGGGTCCCAATGTGGAAAGTGAGGGGTTCTTCCTCCAGGCGTGGGTCTCTTGGATTTGGCGATGGAGGAGATCCAGGACTTGCATGTCCTTGGCAGAGTGGGACGGGGAGTTGAAGTGGTCAACCTCAGGGCGATGTTCCACAAGTTGGCACCCTGTCTCCTCAGTGTAGAAGAGACCACATCAAGACCACTCCGAATACAGTGCAATATCCTCTGCCATTTGCGCCATCTACAATCAACCTCACTACCAGAGATATATTTCCGTCCCCACCCCTATCAGCATTCTGCAGAGACCATTCCCATTGTGACTCCCTCTTTAGGTCCATATCCCCACCAATCCACCCTCCACTCCTGGCACCAAAAACCTGTGCCCACACCCCGCCTCTCACCTCCATCTAAGGCCCCAAAGGATCTTTCCACATCTGGCAGAGATTTTCCAGCACATCCAAACACCTCATCTACTGTGACCGTTGTTCTTGATGTGATCTCCTCCATATGGAGGAGACAGGACATTAACTCATGAAATGTTTCAGGGAACATCTCTGGCACACAAACAACCCCACTGCCCTGTTGGCTGACCACTTCAACTCCCCTTCCCATGTACAAGTCCCGGGCTTCCTCCATTGCCAAACCCAAACCACCTGATGCCTGGAGGAAGAACTCCTCATCTTCCACCTTGTGACCCTCCAACCACACGGCGTCAAAGTCGATTTCACCATGATTCCTCATGTCTCCTCCCCTCATCTTATCTCAGATCCAACCCTCCAATTTGGCAATGCCCTCTTAACCTATCCTACCAGTCCATCTTTCTTCCCATTTATTTGTTTAATCCTCCCCATCACAATCAAACCCCACCTGCATTTACCTATCACCTTTCCAGCTACTTCACCCCCACCTGCTTTTTATCTCTCATCCCCCTTTCCCCCTCCAAATTCCTGATGAAGGGCTTCTGCCCAAAATGGTGATTCTCCTGCTCCTTGGATGCTGTGTGTGCTTTTCCAGCGCCACACTTTTTGACGCTGTATACAGCTGATGTCAGAGTAGCGTCATCAGGTACATAGTCATCATTAACGTATTAAATCCCATGTGTTCTTCTTTCTAATGGCATTAAATTGGGAAAGGCGTTACATGAAATTGGAATAAACCATACTGAGAGCATGATGAAAAGTTCTAGCCCCCACATTGCAGACAAAATATAGTGGGTATTTGGATGTTGTATTATTGTTATTAACTATTATATATTGTTATTTATTGTGGCTATTTATTGTGTCTATGTGGGATAGGGGTCTTAGCTTTCTAACATTTTCTGTCCTTGTTTGTGCCATCCACCCTGTTCATTTGGTTTATTGTCATAATCTAGCTTGATAAACAGAAGAGAATTTTATGTTAGCATCAAAATAATATACATTTTCCCAGAAGGAACTGCCTTTTGAAGTCAGGGAAAATACAGTTGATATAAATTTGTTTACTCTTGCAGCGAGTATCACACACCAAGCATGTGCTGGAGTCTGGAGGTGGAATGCATGTTCCAGTTTGAGCCTTGGAACTCATTCAAACACGGCTGGTGACCTTTTTGTCCAGACAAAGGAAGCTTTCTGGGTTAAAAAGGACCAAATTGATCCAAATGTCTTCCTGTTGTAAATTCTAGGATGGGGAGGGAGGGCACAGCAGCTCAAGTCAGCAATTCTGTTTCCCCACTTTTGTCTCCATTTTAAGAGAAGTTTTAAAAACTACACTTACCATTTGGATGGAAGGGTCTTTCTTCAAGGAACGCTTGCTAGTCCACATTCAGAACAAGGGCATTCCACCCAGCACCAACACATTTCTGAGAAAGATCCTCAAACAAGTGTTATGCTAGTGGCTTTATTTTTACCCTGTGATTGGTTGCATTGTTTCTGAGGGTAAGTTCACTTTGTGTATTTATGAAATATGTAGTGCACCCAACAATGTGTGAGAATACACTTGAAATTGAGAATACGTTGGAGGTGTAAGAAAGCTACCTGCATTACAGTACTGAGCTCGTTAGTCAAATATGTTTGCTCACTTCTATAGGGGAAGTGGTGTTGTTGTGATAACATCACATGATTAGTAATCTAGAGTCCCAAGCTAATGTTACAGGAACATGGGTTTGAATCCCACCATGGAAGATGGTGACATTTGAATTCAACAAAATCTGAAACTAAAAGCTAGCCTAATTGTGGCCATAAAACCACTGTCAATTATTGTAAAAAAAAACACACTTCATAAATATTGTTTAGCAAAGGAAATATGCCATCTTCCCAAATGTGACTCCAGATCTACTGTGATATGGTTGCTATCTGCAAAGGCCTAGAGAGACAGTCAGCTAAAGGCCAACTATGGATGGAGAATGAACGCTGTTCATATCAACGCTGTTCGATGCCCACATTCCATGAAAGAAATGTTTAACCAACTTCGTACCTTCATCACAGTAAGTCAACCTGGACCTTTTCTTTACGAACCAAGCCATCCAGCTTTGTCATCAGGAACAGAAAAGCCCATTTGACGTTTTGAGCCTGCTTTGCCATTCGATTTGGCTATTCATCTAACTCAGAACCTTGTTCCAGCTTTCTTCTTGTATTCTTTGACCCCTTTAGCCCGAAGAAATATATCTAATTCCTTCTTGAATTTGTGAATCCAAATAACAAACATTAACGGTCCCAGCATCAAAACCTAGGGTATACCACTGGTCACAGACTTCCAATTTCAAAAACAAATCTTCACCTTCATTCTGCCTCCTATTTGTAAGCCACATTTGAATCCATTTCACCAACTCACCTTACAATGTTTGAGTTGAAACAGGTGCAATGTGTGTGTTCTTTCTGCTTACAAAGAACAGTGCCTTGAGTATTAATATATGCATCTTCCAATAAACACAAGTACACTACACTGCAATCCTAAATTGGTCATCAGTGTCATTCTTTGCATCCTCAGGATTATCCAGAAAATGTTGTTCACTTGCAGAATCACATCTAATGTTGGGATATTGTGTCGAACATAAACCTCCCTTCACTGGTAAGTTTACACATTGGGATTCCAACCATTCCACAGCTTATAATAAAAGCTTCTTAGGCAACCTCATAAATAGTGCCCAAGCCATTTGTTTCCCATGCAATCCTGATGCTGAAATCAGGCACATAAATGTCAACCTATGGAATAATGGCTACCCGGATCACGTTTTGCTCGGTATCACCTAAAACCAAGAATTGGCAAAACAGCAACACTCATGGTACTGAAAAGTACCTAGTCTACTTTCAGATTACACAGAAAGTGTGAAGAATCTCAAATGTTTAAGCCAGCTGCTTCATGCTGATACTATGTAATAGCAACACAAGTGGTGTTTGTCACTGACCAGATCCTGACTTCAAGCCAAAAAGATCTCCTACTCAAGGTACAAATCAATAATGTGGAAAATGAATTTCAATGCTGCTCTATGTCTCAAAAACTGATGGATTATATTAAACAGCATAACCCTTCCACTATTTACAACAAGCAACTGACTATATCCAGCTAGATCAGATCTGACAACCAGATCAGCATTAATTGTGCATTCTCTATGGCAGCACCTTTAACAATCAGAGTACACTTGCCAATTAATCAACAGTCTTCTCATATACATTATTAATGATGTTTTTTTTCTCATTAAATTGATATTCTTGTGAATTGTCCTGATAAGTGCAAGGTAAACATTTCGACAGTGTCTTCTTTCAGCAATATTTAGCATTAATTATTCTGGTGGAGTAAACTGAGCAAATTAATGGAAGAAAGCTCCAGTGACACGTGATAATGTAATTTCTAAGGGGTAGCTTATCATGTTAGTGGATTATCCATTTGTGTTAACCTGTCATCCAAGATGGTGGACATCTGATACATGTGTCACTATATATTGCATGTGATAATACATTTTATTATAATTTTTTTTTGCATCTGTGGGCATGACTGTTTACCAATTTAAAAATCAAAAATGAGAATTGCAAAATCTTTCAACTTGTTTTTATTTGTAAAGCTGATATTGATTTGTTAGATTTGTATATCTTTCAGTC
Organism: Chiloscyllium plagiosum; assembly: GCF_004010195.1. Taxonomy (NCBI): domain Eukaryota; kingdom Metazoa; phylum Chordata; class Chondrichthyes; order Orectolobiformes; family Hemiscylliidae; genus Chiloscyllium; species Chiloscyllium plagiosum. The sequence continues at coordinate 13,339,419 of NC_057722.1, read as the reverse complement.
AATTAATAAATAAATCATATTACAACTTCTCTAACCCCTTGTTCAGTATATTTTTTCTGCCTTCAGCAGTGCTATACATTTTTGTTATTCAGATTTACCACTTAAATCACACCTGACATCCCTTTCCCATCCCTTTTGTTTTTCACCCAGACCTTGTCCCACCTCAACAATTTTCCCAAAACCTGTCACCTTTGTAGTATTTTCTAGTTTTGAAGTTCTTAGCTTGAAAATCTGTTTTGTTTTCTACACATACCTTTGAAGATTTTCACCATGTATTTTGGTTATATTTCTGATTTATAATGTCAGCAATACTTTGCATTTTGAGCCAAATAGTCATGGAACAATTGAGCTAAAAAAAAAACATGTTATGAGTAATTTAGATCTGTTTGGACAGGTGCAACTTTATGATTTGTCCCTTATATTATCAGAGTTATGGTATCATTACCTGTTTTCCAGAGTGTTGCATGTTTGGTAATGGTTCAACTGGGATCTCATTGAATATGTCAGAGGATTCCTGTTCTACTTCTTCAGTGATTGTCTTAAAAAAAGACTAAGTGATGTTTTATTTTCTGAATTAAACAGGGTCCTGTTTCGAATGATACCTTTGGTAAAATCAGAACTCAATAGTAATTATAACACGGAATTAATAAAATTAACTCATTAACAATTCCATTCATTCTTTAAATGGTTGTTTGTTTCCAATACTGTGTGTGCACAGATCCTGTGGCCTACCTTTTCCTTTTGGGAGCAAAGGTAGGTGCGCAGTGACCTTTTTGGAAATCAATTCCTGACTGTCAGACCTGCAATCTCTCATTTAAATATCGAATAAGATCTGCGATATCTTGGGAAAATTTGCAATCACCAATTCTTCCTGCTGTTGTTAGCCTTGCATAGGATGGGAAAGGAAGTCCACATGATTCCTTCGGTAGAGGATAGGCTCATTCTCCTTGAATGATAAGTAGGGTTTATTGCATGTTACATAGATAGTTACATTACATCTATAACAGACAATTGTCTTTTGTGAAGCCTTAGGTTCAATTAAGAATACATTCAGATTATTATTTTTCATTCACAATGTTCACACTGAGAACAAATCAGGAAATGGTCAGCTCCTCCCAAGAACAATCCTTTTTTTTCTTAATGGGCAGAGCTTTTCTTGGGATTTCAGTTAACTCTTTCAGGTTCAAACTGTCAGTAACAAGATCTCAGACTTTCTTTTGAAATTAAAGAATATTGAATCAGCATTGCATTTTATGTGAAAGCCATCAGGTCCTGATCAGAGATGGGGATCACAACAAATTGCGTTACCACCATCAATGTCAATATCAAAGAGACTGGTTGCAATAACATGATTTACTGCATGTATCACCAAACAAGATAGGCTATCAAACTCCTGCAATTCCATTACATTTTGCATGAGAATTTTCAAGGACTCCTCTGTTGCACTATTTCCATTATGCCAGTTCTCTTGTGTCTGTTTGTTATGCTTAAACATGCAGTTTTCAATCAAGATTATTAATATATCTACCTTTAATTGTTTATTTCCCTTTTTATACGATTTGTATTTCTTGGCTAAGATATTGCTACAACTAATTTCCTAAAAATTATTACAGCAGTAACAATGGAAGCCAATGATATTTGAGGTGGTTGTGTTTAAGATAATGGCTTGTAAAGAGTTAATATCCTATTTTTTGCATTGGCTCCACTCATTCTCTCCACTTATGTCACACATGCTGTGTGAACAGAGAAAAAGAATTCAACTCTAGCTTTTGGAGGGAGTAGATATGGCTCTATTAAGATCCTATGGCTCTATTAATATGCCTGACAAAATGTGTTTGCTTTTTGCAATCATACAATGATTTTCTTAGAACCATGTAGGTACTCTATGGTAATGTATTCTCTATCCCGAAACAGGTCCAAGATCAAGCAAAAACAAGAGGATTAATGGGAATGAGCTACCTGCAGCAGCCATTACCCAGTTCCACATACTGGAGGTGGTGGCAAATACCACAAGGTGCTAGCAGTGGTCATTTGCTAAAATACCACTGTGTTGCTGCCTAATCTAAAGCTTCACCTGAAAGAAGGTTTTAAAATTCATTCTTGCTTTTGTTCTTTGAAATTCTCTTGCATTCAATGGATTATTTAATCTTTAAAGGATCCACTGTGCAGTCTTGCCTCCATTGGGCCTCTTGTAGCCTTGCTGCATGTTTCTGACATACTGTCTCATGAGTTTTCCACCTTTCTATCATGACCTAAGCTATTTGGCCCTGGTCTGCTATTAAGTGATCCATCCTCACTGAGTTGTTTTAGTACCTCACCAGCTGCTGGTATTTAGCCATGAACTAGCTTTATATTTTAAGGTATCAATTGGGTCAAAAATTGACCATATAATAAATGAATAGCATATTCCCTCACTTCCTTTCAGCAATGTCACCACATATTGCCTTTAAAAGGTGTTTAAAAGGTCTGATAAAGTCCATGCCATATAAATGTGCTAAAACGTAATCAATAAATGCTTTTACTCCTTAAGTACATCTCTCAGAAATTTCTTTCCAAATTATGAACTCCATTGCCAGTGCTTGTCCTAGCAACAGTTTAACATCCAACTCACAATGAGAAACAACACAGGAAATCTGAAGGGCAAGAAAGAAGTTTACCACATGAAGATCAACTTGTAACTTACCCATGAAGTTAATCTTGATTAAATCAAGTTAAATCTTTTTTCCACCCTGAGTTGTAATTCAAAAAGTCCTGGTTTAACACATTGAGTTCTAAAGTGGGCAACATGGGGATGTAAGTGTTTATTCTAGTAACATACCAACAGGAAGTGATCTCAAGACAATCGGGCAATCCATTGACTCAAGGATTGCAGTTGTGAACATTCTGTGTCACAATGCCTCACACAAACACATTGTGAATGTCATATTTGTAACCTGAGGAACAACAGTTCACCAGCTGTGGCCTGAACTTTAGTATAGATTCTAAGTATATTAAAACAACACCCCTTTACTAGTAGGTTGATGATATTTGGTCAAAACAAGATTAACAAAAAGTCATTGACCCGAAAAATTAAATTTGTTTCTCTCTCCAAAGATTCTGTGTGATCTGTTGAATATTTTCAGTAGCTTTTTATTCTGTCAAATTTCCTGTGTCTCCAGTAGCTTTTTTATATCATTTAAGTTGGCTTGTGCTTTGGTTTCAGCCATATACTCAGATACCAATAAGAAATATTTAAATGGAAGAATTTCCCAGTGATAATTGATAGTCTGGTATTATTAGTGGTAAAGGTGAATGCAATTAGAACATAATTGTACTGAATTGCTGGGCCCACACCGTAGGATTGCTATCGGGGCTGTAGATGGATCATTAAAAAAATTAATTTCCTATTTCACACTTAGATAATGTGAGAAACAAAGCTCACAATATAATAAATTTCAGTCTAAGTCAAATTCTGAAGCAGCCAATTTTATTGAAACGCTGTTGCAAGGACGGGTGCTAACAAATAGGCACCCCGATCCAAAAATTACTCCACAATTTATACAGTTTTACTGAGTCTCTCTCGATACTTCCCCACTTACCTCATTGGCCTTCAAACCTATCAATATTCCTTATTGTGTTCTGCCCCTGCCGAGCTGCTCTCCGCCCTTGTTTACTTCTCCCCCTACTCCAAGCTGGGCGACCCTCACGCTTATTTACCCTGTCCCTTATTTGTAAGTGACTTGACTCATTTCAGTGCCTACATGAGGGCAATGTGCAGAATTTGGCATAACTTGATGTTCTTCTCACCTTATCTGTTTGTCTGTAACATCTTCCATTGTTTGCAGGCACATTTCATTCCTGTATGCACATTTCAGCTAATGAAAAGCAATTGTGTATTTCTTTCATATAGTTTCCATTCTTGGTGTTAGTTCATTTTACCTTACATAAGCAATTATTAATTCAGCTTTTGGCTGATACTGGTGTTAATAAGCAATTGTTGATTTGGCTGAAACAATTATATACTGGTGTTAATAAGCAATTATGGTTGCAGAAGTAACACTGTTTTACATTTATCCCACAATTTCCCCCTTTTTCTTTAATTATCTTCTGCATTTTTCTTATATGTTGCTTCCAAATTAAGCAGCATATTTATTTTGGAAATCTTCCCGAGGTCACTTATTCCCTCATTGTTTAACAGGTAGAGCTCTTCCCCCCGATTGCTTTTTAGGGGCACTTGTGTGGCCAAAGCTGTTTCAATCAACCTTTGGATTAACCCCCGTGCGCAAGGTATGATACAACATCCTACTGCGGTTAGTACTCCCACCACTACGATCAAGGAGGTAAGGACTGAAACCACAACACTCTTCCACTTTCCAAACCACAATTCTAGCCACCCGGTGAGTGATGTGCTGATTCCTGAATTTTCAGCAACTTCTTCGGCTGGTGTTGTTAGACCTTTCAGGGCTCGAGTAATAGACCCATCTGGGGCTGTGTTATTTGGAATAAAGATACAACAGCTCCCTCCTAACATTACAGACACACACATTCTTTTTCTGCTGATCATATCTAGGGCCTTTCTATTCTCCCATGCCATTCTGCTGGTTGCATCAAGTTGTTCGGCTATACCTTTAATTGCATGTCTAGTGTAATTGATGAACCTTTGCTGATTATAGAAAATATAACTTATCCAGTCCACATTTTTGTTGACTGTTACCCACCAGAAGAGGGCTGATTCAAAATCTGCTGTGATCTGGTTACGAGCCTTGAACTCATCAGGTACCCCTCTTGGGACTCCTATAGAGTCATCAAACAAAGTACCTAATAGTGATCTCTTACTTTACTATCTCTTTCTTTTCAAATGCCAGGGTGAACAGAATTGCCAATTGTACAATCGCACACATGCAGCTCAATATTTTCCCTCCGTAGTACCACCACAGATCTGCTCGGAGAATCCTTAATGCTGAATAGTTCCCTCCCTTTTCCGTCACGTACTCAATTTCGGTACGTGATTTCAGCTGCCCCAGATATCTGGACCGACTTGTTTCTTGCCTGTTTACACATGATGTGTGATTTCCGACCACGGCCGAAAACATGGTGGGGAGGGAGGCGTCTTTAAATCTTCCTTCTTTAAAGGAGGGAACTTTAATAGAAGGGGCATACAATCTTTATTACTCCATGCAGTCTCATCCTGATACAGGGCTTTCATGCATGTCATGCCCCTCCTGTCTCGCTTCCCCCTGAGCGGAAAGGGGACTATTTGGGCCTCCCAGAGGCACATGCATAACAATTGTTTTTATTCAGACTTTTCACAGTGTACTTTACCCATTCAACCCAGGCATTTGTATCCCCATATCCTGTTTCTACTTCAATGGTCTGCTTTAAGTCCTTTACCTCTACAATTTTTATCACCTTAGGGTTAGAGTAAGGGACTCTACTATTCCTTTCCCCTATTCAGGTTCTGTCTTTCACCTGTATTTTTAAACAACATCCCAGGAAATCCTTTCCATTTGCTTTCATCTCTATCCCAAATATTTGGTCTAATTGGCCCTCTTAGGTTTCTCCCCCTAAAACTGCTTCATACCGTGAGGTTTTCTTTATTGTTAAATATATTGGGTTACACTTTTTATCGGGTCGGTCAAGAGCTGGCTGGAAGGGGCCTCGGTGTACTGTAATGAGTGGATTAATCAAGTGATCACCTCTGAGGTCTTCCTGCCTATACCATTCTTTACATTCTTTATTCCAAAGATATCCCTTACACTTCTCTCTCCAGGACGCTTTTCTCCCATTAGTCCTACCCCATGCCCCCCTTTTGGGACCTTTTTCATAGAACCTAAGATGTATCTCTGAGTTACTGTATTGCCTTTGATCTCTTACATATCCACAATCCACCAGGCTGCAGGCATCCATTTCTATGACTTGTGGATTTGTACTTTTTGGAACCGTTATCACTAAGTAAGACGACGACACCATGGCCTGACAGAATCCTAAGACTAGAAAAGCTAAAATAGTGTACCTAAACACTCTTCCCATTCAACAGTGGTATTGAAGTACCAAGAGACTTAGCATACGATACTACAGAAACAATCCCGCGCTCGCGCCGTTACTGTATAATCATTTATTTAAAGTCTTTTCAGCTTAAGTTTAAGTGGTTCTTTTGTCAATTCGGTTGTCCAGACTTCTGTCTCAACTGAAGATTCCACTGGCCCTTTGATCTGAGTGTAGTGAGTCCAGCCTTTCTCTGCCATTCTTATCGCTGTTTCAGTGGTCTAGAGTGCTTGGTACAGCCCCTCCCAGTCTGGTTGCAATTTGGTCTCAGTCCATGATTTGACTAGGACCCAATTCCCCGGTTGGATCAGATGGATGGTAAGTTCAAGGGGTGGAGTCTGTGCCAACAAACTCTGTTTCCTGAGGAAAGACAAAGAGGAGGACAAGCCCAGTATATACTTCTTTAAGAACAGATCTTTAGTCTCCAGGGTTGGAAGTTCCCCTTTCGTTCCCAGATAGGGCAGGCCAAGCAATATCTCATAAGGGGACAGGCCCATATCTTTCCTTGGGGCCATTCATACCCGCAAAAGGGCTATAGGTAAACACTTAGTCCAAGGGAGTCTGGTTTCTACTACTAATTTAGATAACTGCTTCTCTCAACCTTTCCTGATGAAGGTGGGTGCCAAAGGATGTGGAATTCCCAGGAGATTCCTAACCCCTTCATCACTCCCTGGAGTACCCTGGAAGTAAAATGAGTTCCCTGATCCAAATCTAAACGCTCCACTATCCCGTATCTGGGGATTATGTGTTCGAGTACTATCTTGGACACCCCACTTGCGGTGGCAGTGGTTAAAGGGTACGCCTCCACCCATCCAGATAGGTGATCAACCATTACCAGCATATACCTCAGTCTTCCTACTCGGGGTAATTCGGTATAATCTACCTGAATGCCCTGAAATGGTCTTAGCCCAGGTTCTCTCCCTCCTGGAACTTGTTTCCTTAACACCTTCCTGTTTGTTTTTACGTTATGCATCCCTCACATATCTATTTGGCTATTGTATTTATCCCTTTGCATCCATATTTCCTTAAGACTAAATTACACATTGCTTGCACTCTCCAGTGACTCCCCTGATGTAAGACAGCCAGAATTTCTCGCATCGTCAATTTATTCAACATTTCCCTCCCATCGGGTAAACATCCAGCGCCCATTCACTGTCTTTGTAGCTCTTAAATCTTTTAGCTCCTTTTCTTCCCTTGCAGTAAACAACGGGGCATCCTGAAGTTCTGGAATTGCACGTATTAGGGAGTGTATCACTGCTCCCTTGTGGATTCAGGGCTGCTTCTTTAGCTACCTCATTGGCCAGTCTATTTCCCCTTACTTCCGGTTCATTCCCCTTCTGATGTCCGTTTATATGAACCTCCGTTATTTCTCTTGCGAGTAACAGAGATTCTAGCATTTGTTTTATCAATTCCTCATGTGCTAGTTCTTTTCCTCTTTCTTGCCAAATTTTTCCGAAGGTGTGTACCACTCCAAACGCATATTTGGAGTCTGTATACACTGTTCTTTCTTTGTCTTCTAAGGCTCTGAGAGCTCTTAGGGCATAGAGTTCACAAGTTTGGGCTGACCAGCCATTAGGCAGTCTTTCAGCCTCGATAACACTTCCCTCTATCCTGTCTATTACAGCATATCCATTGTGCCTTTTACCCTCAATCACCCGGGAGGACCCTTCGATAAACAACCGAGCTCCCACATGCAACGGTACGTCCCTTAAGTCCATCCGCACTTTAGTTTGATATTTAATAATATCAAGGCAGTCGTATTCTGTGTTGCCAAGGGCCACCCCATCTCCCCCGCCACAGAAATGCAGCTGAATTCAAGCAACTGTCTGGGATTAACAGAAGGTCATCCTGTTCTATTAAGATTGTCTCATATTTCAAGAGCCTAAAGTCTGTGAGCCATCGTCCTGCTTTCTGATTTAATATGGTCCGTATCTGATGTGGGGTGCTGACTATTAAGGCTCCCCCAAAAGTAAGTTTCGGACTCTCCTCTACCAATAAGGCTGTTGCTGCCACTGCCTGCACACACTCTGGCCAGTAATGTGGCTTTCCATGCTTTAATTAACAATGAATTAATGCAGTCATGTTTTAAATTAACCATGAATCAATATGACAGATCACTGAGGATATGTGAAGGAATCCTGCCAGTTAATATTGATTCAGGCTAACACAATTGATTTATTATAAATATTAATTATTAATTATATATTATATAATTCAGGGTGAAAACGCAACAAGTGACTAAAACATTTTAAAAACTGTAATTGCGCAATTCTGTTTGTTTACCAGTCACTTGTGACTTCTCATTCTGTTTCTGTAATTGTTTTGCTCGAGCACATTCATTTTTAAGAACCTCAATAGATTTCAGAGCACCATTTGCAGTTAATTCAATCCCCAAATTGGTGGCAGTATCTTGTCATGAGCGCAAAACTGATTCTTCGTGCCTCTCATTACAAAACAGTCGCTATAATTCAATTAACTCTTTCGGTCCCACTGCCTTGGGCTTAAAATTTAAAGATGACCTTGCTGCCCCCGTATCGACTAGGAAAACTACGTCCTCTTCGTAAGGTCCCACCTTTAAATTTATCCAGGGTTCCTGGTGGGTCCCCGGGGGCAGGAACTCCTGATACCCCTATTCTTCATCAAGGTTCATAAACGGCACTGCCTTTGCTTCCTTTTTCAGATCTGGACACTCTCTCTTAAAGTGCCCTGTCTTTCCACAGTAATAACATCCCGCCTGTGGGGACTTCCACTTCGATCCTTGTTCCTGTCTGCCAGACCCCTTAACACCTCCTTCCCAATCTCTTCTCCTCCCTTTATTTTCAACATGCTGCCCGCCACCCTTCCGGTTTCCTTCTCCTTTTAGGTTTGTCCTTTTCTTTGTTACCTCATCAACCGTGGGCTATCATTATTTTTGCCTTTTTGTTTCTGCTTCTCATGTTACGTTGCCAGATCAATTGCTGAGCCGATTTAACCAATTGAACTGCTTTAGGACCACCTAATGGCCATTCTTCATCACCCAATGTTTTGTTTAGACCTTGATTTTTTTTTAAGAAATATTGCAATATTTCTTGCTCCCTGTAACCTCAAATACCAGGAGCCTCTGCTCCCTATAACCTCAAATACCAATTTATCAATTTATGCTTGTCTAACTTTAAAGCCTGTTCCTAACTATACATTTTGGAACCTTACTTGTAAATATATATTTATATATCATAAATTCATTTATTCAGTATTTAATATTTAAAATGTAAAATGCATACAGTTCCCAACTTTGAAATTCACTATAATTACACAGTTTTAGTCCCTTAATTTAAATCCAAAATTAGTTTTCTTAAGTAGTCCTGACCAGTCATTACTCAATTATAATGCTATAGGTCGTGAAATAACCAGAGCTGCCTTAAAAGGATTTGTCTATTCAAGTTAAAAAAAACTTCTAATGCATGAATAATGGCCGAATCCATGGTCACCAATATTAACCATAGGAGGTTTTTTTTTTGATTTATTACGATCTAATGTTGAACTGAAACTTCAACTGTCCTCCATAAATCACTTTTATGTAAGAATAAGAGATTAGTTAGAAACTGATAGTAAGGCAGTCATGACCTGTAAAAAGAACAGGAGTTAACATTTTATTTCATAATCATTGTAAAATCGTGAAGCTTAAAAGAAATCATGTTAAGTTTCCATAATAGAAATCAGATTCAAAACAGTCCCGGATCTCAAGCTGCAGGGAACAAAGCACAAACATTCAATCACCAACAAACAAATGTGCATTCAAAC
>NC_057722.1:13309426-13329089 GCF_004010195.1 Chiloscyllium plagiosum | reverse complement strand
TAGTCCATACAAAGCAACAATATTTAATCATCTTTTTCCTATCTTTTCACTTGTAATCATCTTTTTCCTATCTTTTCCCCTCTATCTTTTTCCTATTCCACAACATCTGGCCCAACAGACTTTCTGGAGGTATGTTGTCAGGGACCCCGCCTCCATTTCCATTTTCTTTTTCCCAGAGGCCTTTTCCTTACCCTTGGCACAGCCCATATTGAGTTCCTTTGTTAGTCCCTTATTAACTACTAGAACTCAATCCCAGCCTTTCTTTCCTGAAGAAGGGCTTATGCCCGAAACGTCGATTCTCCTGTTCCCTGGATGCTGCCTGACCTGCTGCGCTTTTCCAGCAACACATTTCCAGCTCTGATCTCCAGCATCTGCAGACCTCACTTTCTCCTCAATCCCAGCCATCAAGGCAGTACTTAAAAGTCAATTTTCCTACCTTAGTCCGTGCACGGAGTTGCCTGGCTCCCAGTGCCTACTTACAACCTTTCGCCTGGTTCAGATAGAGTCTCATCGGATCTCGATCAGTCAACCAGAAGGGGGAACCCACCGCCGAGGAACACAGGACCATTCTAAAGGGAATCTTCCCAGCCATCGACGGTGCCTACCCCACTGGTGATGATGGACATCCCAGGCGAGTGCCCAAATTGTGAGAAACAAAGCTCACAATATAATAAATTTCACTCTGAGTCAAATTCTGAAGCAGCCAATTTTATTGAAACGTTGTTGCAAGGACAGGTGCTAACAAGTAGACACCCCGATCCAAAAATTACTCCACAATTTATACAGTTTTACTGAGTCTCTCTCGGTACTTCCCCATTTACCTCATTGGCCTTCAAACCTATCAATATTCCTTATTGTGTTCTGCCCCTGCCTAGCTGCTCTCCGCCCTTGTTTACTTCTCCCCCTACTCCAAGCCGGGCAACCCTCACTCTTATTTACCCTGTCCCTTATTTGTAAGTGACTTGGCTCATTTCAGTACCTACGTGAGGGCAACGTGCCAAGTTTGGCATAACTTGATGTTCTTTTCACCTTATCACACCTGTAAAAAGAACAGGAGTTTCTACAGAAATGCAAGAAAGCAGGAAAGATCCCAAAAGGGTTACGGATCTCGACCGCGACCTAGATATCAAAGAACTAAAACCAACATGTTCATTCTAAAAGATGAGAGATTTAACAAACTATCCAGGTCTTTTTCAATAAATAATTTCAGTTACATCACACTGTAAAGTTTTGCTATAAATTCTGTGTCTTAAGGTCTTATACTCCACAACCACCCGATGAAGGAGCAGCACTCAGAAAGCTGGTGCTTCCAAATAAACCTGTTGGACTATAACCTGGTGTAGTGTGATTTTTAACTTTGTACACCCCAGTCCAACACCGGCATCTCCAAATCATTTAATCCAATAGTTTGTGTGCATTCTTGAGGCTAGTAGGAAATAAAATTGTTTTTTCTTCAAAGCGAGACTTGTAACTGTTTCCTTCATTTTGATCAAGTTGATGAAGTTTTTAATCAAACTGTGACAGAGCTGTAAGCTAAAAGAAAAAGACAAATATTAGTTGGCACAGCTAATACTTCCTCACACATATAAGTCCATTCTCTCACACTGGTAGTTTTTTTAACCACCAGGCCACACAGTTTACCTCTTCTTAGTAATATCCCTTTTAAACACCCTCTTTACATCACCACTACTCTTATTCAAATTGCACTGGAGACCTACTGTTTGTGGCCACCCAGAAGGGAACATCACATATAGGCAAGTAATGGGACAATTCCAAACAGAAGCTTTTACTTGCAGACGGTGAAAGTCAATACAAACAAAACAAATAAAGGCTACAGTTTGCCGACATAATGCCAACCAAATGCTGGCACCATGACTAACGACTACTTTATATTTCATAACAGACTGCTGCACCCAATTCTTATCTACTGAGAGTAGGACCTGAGGGCACAGCCTTAGAATAAAGGGAAGACCTTTAAGGACAGAGATAAGGAGAAACTTCTTCAGTCAGAGAATGATAAATCTATGGAATTCACTCCCACAGAAGGCTGTGGAGATCAGGTCATTGAGTATATTTAAGACTGAGATTGATAAGTTCTTGAGCATCAAGGGATCAATGGTTACGGGGAGAAAGTGGGAGAATGGGGTTGAGAAACTTTTCAGCTATAATTGAATGGCGGAGCAGACTTGATGGGCTGAATGGCCTAACTTCTGCTCCTAAATCTTATGGTCTTATGGTCTACTGGAGATAGGTGTCAATCAGCTCCTGGCTGGCTACTAGCAACTGACGCATCTGAGCTCCGTCATGTACATGGTGAGCTTCTTCCTCCCCAGTGTCCTTGTCCTCCTCCACCTTCTCCTCCTCAGAGGGCTGCTTCAATCCCTCCAGTTCCTCAGCATCTATCACTTTGCCTATTGTTGCAGCTGGGCAGAGCACAGCATGCCAGGATGATGCAGCACACTCTGTCCAGACAGTACTGGATGACTCTCCTCCCAGACCAGTTCAAGCTGTGAAAGGGGAGTTCAGTAATCCCACCATCTGCTCCACCGTGGCACTTGGTCCCCCTTACTGACAATAGCCCACACTGATCATCAACGCCATCCTCACAGGAATCCGATTCACTAGAGAGGAAGAAAAGGACAATCAACTCCCATTCCTAGACGTGATGGTAATGAGAACACCTAATGGAGAATTCACCACAAAGGTATACAGGAAAGCCACACACACAGATCAAGTCCTGAATTACGAAAGCAACCACCCCAACACACACAAAAGAAGTTGCATCAAAACACTGTTCAAAAGGGCCAAAACACACTGCAGTACACCAGAACTGCAAAAAGAGGAAGAAGAACACCTATACAATGTATTCGCCAAAAATGGATACCCCCACAATTTCATCAACAGATGCCTAAGGGAAAGACAACGGAACGAGGACATGCCGCAGCCCAAAGGACTAGCCACACTACCATATATCAAGAGCATTTTCGAACTGACAGCCAGACTACTGCGACCACTAGGACTCATAACAGCACACAAACCAACAGCCACTCTCAGACAACAACTCACCAGGACGAAGGACCCGATACCCAGCATGAGAAAAACCAATGTAGTGTACAAAGTCCCATGCAAGGACTGCACAGAACACTACATAGGGCAAACAGGAAGACAGCTAACGATCCGTATCCATGAACACCAACTAGCCACGAAACAACACAACCAGCTATCCTTAGTATCCACACACGCAGAGGGCAAGCAACATGAGTTCGACTGGGACAACACTACTATTATAGGCTAAGCCAAACAGAGAACAGCCAGGGAATTCCTAGAGGCTTGGCACTCATCCACAGATTCAATCAATAAGCACATTGACCTGGACCCTATATACCGACCACTGCAGCAGACAGCTGGAACTGACAACCGGAAGCGGCAGATTCAAACCACTACAAATGCCAGAGGAATAATCACAGAAGGGCTTCACAGGAGGCTCCCAAGCACTGAGGATGTCACCTAGACAGGGGACGAAACGTCTGCAACAGATATTTCCAGCTCGGCGAACAGAACCACAATATCATCATCTGTCTTTCCTTGCTTTATAAATTGCTTCTTCTTCTGCACCAATTTAACTGGAATTTCATTGAACCTCTTCAGAGCACCAAATAAAATGGAAAAACAAAAGATATGTTTGCAATTACAATGGACTGCATTTGTCCACGATATGTTACAGGTTGCAAGGAGATAGAGATTTTGGGATCTTTGTGCAAAAATCGTTGAAGTTGACTGGGCAGGTTAACAAAGCAATAAAGTATATGGGATTCTGGACTTGCAGATGTAGAGTGAAAATCAGGAATTTAGGCCAAACCAATATCCTAAGATCTGGAAAGAAAACTCACAAAATCTACAAATGCAGAGCAGATCTATCAGCAACTAAGCAAAAGAAGTATAATGTTTTAGATCAAGGATTCTTTATCAGAACACTCATTCAGCAGCAGTATTGTGCCCAATTCTGGGAACCATATTTTGTGAAGAATGTGAAAGCTTTGAACAATTGTCAGAAATGATTTATTAGAATGATATCGAGCATGACAGGATTACACATATGTAGATAAATTGGAGAAACTGGGTTTGTTCTCCTTAGGCTAAAGAAGGAGATTTGATAGAAGTGCCTTAAAATCAAAAAGGGTTTAGAAATTAAAAGGGAACTTTTCTTTCAGTAACTGCAGGATTGATAGTGAGGACATAGATTTAGGAGGATTGGCAAAAGAATCAAAGGCAACATGGAGGAAACATTTTTTATTCAACCCTAACCCTATAGCCGGTTAGGATTTGGAATCGATTGCTTGGCTGGGTGGCAGAAATATACTAAATAGTAGTCTTCTAAAGGAAATTAGATAAATGGGGGAAGCACAAAAAACATTGCATGAAGATAGTGAAAGAGCATAGGAATGGGACTCACTGGAGAGATGTTTGAAAAAGCTGATGAGTGCGCAAGGTGGCTAATAGCAATTATAAAGCATAACCTATTCCTCATTTGACAGCTACTTTTATCAATGACTCTACATTTGATAAGGTGGAGCAATGACTCTATTAAAAAGGAAGGAGAGGATACAGATGGAAAGACCATTCCATGGTTTCAGGCTGTATCACAGTGAGAAACATCCTGTAAGACTAGAAATATAGAACCAACAACAGTCTTTATGTAGTTATAGTGGAACAGTCCATCAATGTCAGTGCAGCTACAGCCATACAGCAAGATAGCATTGCACAGGTCCTCAGTGATCCCATTCTGCCTATTCCTAATTAATCTGAATTGTCATCCTTCTACTGATGACCTCTGAAACCCTTCTACTTTGAATGGTTCAACTGCCCCACCAGTATCAAACAGATAAGAGAGAATATGCCACTTTAAATCTGTTCAGAATGCCAAGGAGCTGGCAGATGTTGAGAAAAGCTCAGCAGAGTTACTCCGCACCAAGTGTTAAGCCATCTCTGCTATGTTGATTGGGTTACAATATAACAATGAAGGGAAACTGCCTGTGACATTGTCATACCTCACACCGTGTATGTATGAGATGGAGTGTACTTTGTGACATCACAGAAGCTGGGCAGGTTTGGTGATGTTTCTTGTTTAAACAGTTGGTTATTCAAACAGCATCAAGGGATTCACATTGTTGACTCAAAACTTGCCTTAAAGGATGGCAAACTCATCAATATGTCACACAAGGAGTGAAGGTAACAATCATCAGAAATTCAACGCGGTGAGAAACATTTCCACAAAATGGTACTCAAGGAAATTTGTGGCATCTTCAGTAGCTGAGACTAAACAGCATAATGTCAACAGAAGTGTGTTGTATCATGAGCTTACAAGTATTTACGTACAAGAGCATTGCTGAGAGAAAAACTACATAACTAAAGCTTTAGAAACAACATATATTAATTCACAGAGTTCACACTGTTCTTTGCAGACAGAATATGTACACACATTGCATCTGTTTCAAGTTAAGAAAGTAGGTGATAAAAATTCTTTGGTTTGTTGTTCAGAGCAATGACTTTCCCAGTTTGACTCCACCTGGGGCAACTTTGTTCAGAGCTAGGCAGTTAACTGTCAGTTATCATCTAGCTTGTGCATTCTTATGGTAATGCATCTACCCACCAGAGTCCACTTGTCAACCAATCGGCACTCTCATCATATTCAGTATAAAACATTTACATTAGGCATCTTGCAAAGTCCTACTGATTGCAAGATTCAAAGCTTTGGCAAAATGTGTCTTTTTTCAGCAATACTCAAATTCCTTATCACCAAACAACTATTTATTTAAACACCATTGAATAGATTGTTCCCAAGTCAAGAAGTGGACTGATTTATCTTCAAAATACTTTCCAATTTGTGGTGGTAAATCACTGTGCTGCCCAGATTAACGTGGAAAAATGTTTGACCTGGATATCTATCTGCTATCTCACTATATCAAACCTAGTGTGATGATGGTTGAATAAGTGGGAAATCAAGTGTTAAGACCTACTACTGAATTTTCTTCTCTTCCATATTGTCCAGATAACTGCAGGCAACAATCTCTCCAGCTCAAATACAAAGACAGCCAATCCTGAGCTTTATGACTCTTGAGAACACTAAGGGCTGGCTATTGCTATTTACCTGCCACAGTGTTTTCTATGTTGTGACCTAAACACAATGTGGAACACACATGTGGAAATTTCTCTTTTTTTATCAGAATGTGAAAGTTTCTTTGCCCATCACCATGGCTCTTTATTTGCAGCATTTTAAACATAAATGCAATCTTGTATTGTAACAATCCATGAATAACACAAACATAGTTGTATCATGATGCTTTGTTAAGGATTTGTCTGCAATTTCCCTGAGAAATGCTGTTATGCATATTGTACTGTTTACATTTCTAATGAACAGATGCAGATCGGGGTCCAGCTTTTGGCAAATAATGATCTCCCAACCAGAAGACTTTATATTTTCCCTTCAAGCATTACTTAAACACTTTGATAATTATGCCTTATTAGTGGCATTGATGGATGAAGTGTGTTGATAAACTTAAGCTTACTTGCTTATAAAAAATAGGAGCAGAAATATCAAGCCTATTCTGCTATTCTAAAATCACAAATGATCTGATTGTGGCCTTAACACCACTTTCCTACCTGTCCCCCATCACTCTCCTGTCAATCAAAAATCTGTCCAAACAAGCTTTCAACACAGAAAGTGAGGATTGCAGATGCTGGAGAGTTAAAGTTGAAAAGTGTCCCACTGGAAAAAGCACAGCAGGTCAGGTAACATCCAAGGAACAGGAGAGTTGACATTTTGGGAATAAGCCCCACACTCCAACTCTTGTATATTTTAATGACCTGATCTCTGCTGCTCCTAAGTTCATAAGGTTATAAGATATAGGAGCAAAATTAGGCCATTTGGCCCATCAAGTCTGCTGTGCCATTGAATCATGTCTGACATGCTCTCCACCCTCATTTCTTAACTTCTCTCCATAACCCTTCAATCATTACCAATTTAAAACCTGCCGAACTCCTCCTTAAATTTACTCACTGTCCCAGCATCCACCACATTTTGGAGATGTGAATCCCACAGATTCACAACCCTTTGAGAAGTAGGTTCTTCTCAACCCTGTTTTAAATTTGCTGCCCCTTACCTATGACCAAGACTTCCTGTCCTAGAATTCTCCACAAGAGGAAGCATCCGCTGCAAGTCTATTTATCCATACCTTTTATCATCTTGAATACCTCAATTGATCTCCCCTCATTCTTCTGAATTCCTGAGAATAAGCCTAAACTCTCCAATCTCTCATCATACGACAAACTCCTTGTGTCTGCTCTCTGGACAAAAGAATTCAATAACCTAACAATTTTGTGAGAGAAGAAATACATTCTCATCTTCACCTTGAATGAGAAACTCTTTATTTTTAAGCTGTGCCTACTAGCATTCCATACCCTGAGAGAGAAAGCATCTTTTCAGTATCTACCCTGTCAAGATTTTTATATATTTCAATAAGATCATCTTTCCAAATCTTCTAAACTCCAATAAGTCTCAGCTCCACCCAAATAACTTCCCTGGATGTACTTTTGGGAATATCTTCCCTCAATACAGTTGTAATGTTATCCCTTGTCAAAAACATCCCTCCCCCTCCTCTCATACCTCCCTTTCTATCCTTCCTGTAACATTAAGCTGCCAGTCCTGTCCATCCCTGAGCCATGTTTCTGTAATTGCTATGATATCCCAGTCCCATGTTCCTAACCATGCCCTGAGTTCATCTGCCTTCCCTGTTAGGCCTCTTGCATTGAAATAATTTATCAGTCCTATCTTGTTCTCTGCTTTTACCCTGCCTTCCCTGACTGTTTGACTTGCTTCTGTTCTCAACTGTACCAGTCTCAGATTGACCTCTTTCTTTACTATCTCCCTGGGTCCCACCTATTCCTGCCCTCACTAGCTCGTAGCACCAGGAGTAATCCAGATATTACTACTCTCAAGGACCTCCTTTTTAAATTTCTGCCTAACTCGCCGTAATCTCGCTTCAGAATCTCAACCTTTTCCCTTCCTATATCATTGATTCCAATGTGGTCAATGACCTCTTGCTTTCCCCTCTCCCCCTTGAGAACATGCTGCACCCTCTCTGAGACATCCTTGATCCTGACAACAGAGAAGCAACTTACCATTCTGATTTTTTGCTGCTGGCCACAGAAACATCTGTCTGTACCTCGGACTAGAGAGTCCCCTAACACAATTGATCTCTTGGAACCCGACGTACCCCTCATTGCATTAGAGCCAGTCTCAATACCAGAAATTTGACTGTTCATGCTACGTTCCCCTGAGAATGCATCACCCCCTACATTTTCCAAAATAGCATACTTGTTTGAAATGGGGATAGCCACAGAAGACTTCTACACTATCTGCCTACCTCTCTTACCTTTCCTGGAGTTAACCCATCTATGTGATTGTATCTGCGACATTTCCTCCTTCCGATAACTGCCATCCATCACATTCTGCTGCTGTTGCAAATTCCTCATTGCCTCTAATTGTCTTTCCAACCAATCCATTTGATCTGATAAGATTCGCAACCAACAGCATTTATTGCAGATATAATCCACGGTAACCTGTAATCTCTCCCTAAACTCCCACATCTGACAAGAAGCACATATCACTCTACTAAAGGCCATTTTTGCTCCTTCACAATCTACAGACCCAGAAAATAACACCATCTTATACCTCTACAAAACACTGCCCCAGGTTAAATTAATAGTTAAGGCTTATATTTTAAGTTTAATCAAAGGACATATCTCAAAAAACATATAATCAAGAAAAAACCCACTCTACTCAATACTGCAGACTTTCTGTAGGCCACACTTAAAACTATAGACTTATCTGTGCTGTGCTGTGACTTTGCCCAAACAGTTCCTCCAAGATCAGTTGTGAATTTCACTGTTTATTGATTTTCCCAGACGCACTCCAGTGTCCAGCGAATTCAAACAGCAAAGGCAGTAACTGTGTAGGTTCACTGTGGTGTCAGTTTCTTCCTCTCTTTCTCTCTCCTGCACTGACCTCACCATGTGCTTCCTTTGTCTGTACCTCTCCCTTTTAAAACTGCTGAAGTTTTGACTTTTTTTCCCAAAGTTCCAAAACAATGCAACAGCATATAAAACAGTAATTGTTGCGCCTGGAATTCAAGGAAATCACCTCCAACACCTAAAATACCTCAAAATAAGAGCAGCTGTTACAGCTAGAAATTTTTCCCATCCCCCATCTTGGATTACCCAGAATCCTGTGGCAAAGGACATGGTAGATATAGAATGTAGGGAAATAGATGGTGACATCTTGAAAAATGTCTATATTACAGAGGAGGAAGCGCTGGATGTCTTGAAATGCATAAAGGTGGATAAATCCCCAGGACCTGATCAGGTGTACCCTAGACCTCTGTGGGAAGCTAGGGACATAATTGCTGGGCCTCTTGCTGAGATATTTGTATCATCGATAGTCACAGGTGAGGTGCCGGATGACTGGAGGTTGGCTAACGTGGTGCCACTGTTTAAGAAGTGTGGTAAGAACAAGCCATGGAACTCTAGACCGGTGAGCCTGATGTCAGTGGTGGGCAAGTTGTTGGAGGGAATCCTGAGGGACAGGATGTACATGCATTTGGAAAGGCAAGGACTGATTAGAGATAGTCAACATGGCTTTGTGCGGGGGAAATCATGTCTCACAAACTTGATTGAGGTTTTTGAAGAAGTAACGCAAATGATTAATGAGGGCAGAGCATTGGCCGTGATCTATGTGGACTTCAGTAAGGCGTTCAACAAAGTTCCTCATGGGAGACTGGTTAGCAAGATTAATTCTCATTGAATACAGAGAGAACTAGCCATTTGGATACAGAACTGGCTCAAAGGTAGAAGACAGAGGATGGTGATAGAGGGTTACTTTTCAGACTGGAGACTTGTAACCAATGGCGTGCCACAAGGATCGGTGCTGGGTCCAGTACTTTTAATCATTTATATAAATGATTTGGATGTGAACATAAGAGGTTTGGTTAGTAAGTTTGCAGATGACACCAAAATCAGAGGCGTAGTGGATAGCGAAGAAGGTTACCTCAGATTACAATGGGATTGAGTACAGGGGTTGGGAGGTCATGTTGCAGTTGTACAGGACATTGGTTAGGTCACTGTTGGAATATTGCGTGCAATTCTAGTCTCCTTCTTATCGGAAAGATATTGTGTAACTTGAAAGGGTTCAGAAAAGATTTACAAGGATGTTGCCAGTGTTGGAGGATTTGAGCGAGAGGGAGAGGCTGAACAGGGCTGGAGTTGTTTTCCCTGGAGTGTCGGGAGGCTGAGGGGTGACCTTACAGAAGTTTACAAAATTATGAGGGGCATGGATAGGATAAGACAAAGTCTTTTCCGTGGGGTGGGGGAGTCCAGAACCAAAGGCATAGGTTTGGGGTGAGAGGGGAAAGATATAAAAAAGACCTAAGGGGCAACTGTTTCACACAGAGGGTGATACGTGTATGGAATGAGCTGCCAGAGGAAATGGTAGAGACTGGTACAATTGCAACATTTAAAAGGCATTTGGATGGGTAGATGAATAGAAAGGGTTTGGAGGGATATGGGCCAGGTGCTAGCAGGTCGGACTAATTTCAGTTTGGATATCTGGTCGGCATGGACGGGTTGGACTGAAGGGTCTGTTTTTGTGCTGTACATCTCTATGACTCTATGACTCTAAGTCCATGCCCAAAATGGCTCAAACTCTTCCCAAAAGACAATTACTTCCTCACAGAAGTCAACCTTCTCTGAAATATTTCCAATGGTCCACATCTCTTCTTAAGTAAGGAAAACAAAGCTGTGCATCATAATCCATTTTCGCAAGATTTCCCTACTTCATTAATATAACATCTTGCGTTTCATGTACAAGGAAACCCAGCTCTCTCCATTTCAGCAATATTCTGCTTTTCTATCCTTCCTGTAAAACAGACAGCCTCACCTATTCCCACATTATACTCCATTTGCAAATTTTCTGTCCACTTGCTTAACCGATCTATGATACTTTCTGGACTCTTTGACCTGATAATTCATGAGAATGGAACAGCTCTCCCTGATCAGCTCACTGTGAAACCCATGATTTTTGTTAGAAGGATGCAGTGGAGGGAGGGAAATTTGAGTGGGAGGAATTTCTGTACTTTCCTTTATGTCTTCCTCCACCCACTCCCAGCTTTCTGCTGTCAATTTTCATTATTAAGATTTTCAAAACACATCTTTTGACATTTCAGAAACTATCATCCTTTTGAGATGTATGGTATCCTTTTGGATAGACCCTAGTGCCCATTTTGGGAAGGGTCACGTACCCTTTTACGAAAAATCAATTATGTTTTTGAGAAAGGTGAGGCGCATTTTGGGAGATGTTCCTTTGAACCCCTTTGGGATTTTTAGGGATAAGTATGTGTTAAAAATGGATTAAGTCTGTGTCAAATTGTCAAGTGTCAGGTCATTTAAATCTTGAGCATTTTAAGTCTGAAAAAACATTGAAATTGAGAAAAATAGCATTGAGATAAGTCTGAGTTACCATTTCAGATTTGGTGCTGCTTGACTTTCTCCACAGGCTGTAAATTTCACAATGAGGGTTGAAAGTTTAAATTTGATTGACAGCTTGTTGTGGTTGTAAATAAATTATCTATCTTTGATGTAGGTTATGAGTACAATGTTTGATTTTACATGGAATTAAGTACTTAAAGGAAGTGTTTACCTTTTTTGAAAGAATTTAAATGTATTGTTTATGCTTTTATTAGTGAAAATGTTTTATTGTATTATTGTTAACTGGCATGGGTCCTAAGGTGAATGCTGGATGAGATGACATTTAGAACGTAAGGGCAAAGGGTAGTGGGTGAGGTCATGAGTTGGCATGAGCTGGAACTACTGATATGGGCACTATAAGGGCTCCAGGATGAATGGTGGCTCAAGGGTAGATATAATTTGAAGGTAAGTTCGCATGGAGTATTTGAGAGGCTATATGGGATGGATTGAAGGAGGTATATTGGCATGGAGGAAATGAGGGACCATGGGGGTATGGATTTAAGCTGAGTAAGATGACATGAGCTGGCATGGATGGGGTATGGAGAGCGTACGGACGGTAACAAAGTGTGAGGGGTGAGGGCGTAGTTGTATTTTATGGTTTGCTGGTTTTATTACAACTGGGTTGAAGTCCCAGAACACCAAGGCAGAGCTTCCATCCAGCTCACCTGTACACCTGCCAGCCCTTGTATTTGCACGTACACTGTTTCTGGTGGGGCCATCCCCAACTCCAGTTAGCAGCCTCTTCACATCCTCTCCTCAACTCTGGAAGACAAATCACACCATTCAAGACACAAATAGAAATTGATACACTCTACATAACTTAATTTGGGAGTGAAAATTCTGCTCTTTGTATCCTCCTCACAATTTGCTTCCCTGCCAATCTTTGGATCAACAGCAAAATTGGTTACAATATAGTTAGTTCCTTCATCCAATCACTTTGTAATTGAGCATTCACCATGGATGGAATACCTTGTTACAGATCACAACTTGTTACAGTCAGGGAGCTTACGATTTTCTGTTTATTAAAATGAATTAAGCTCATGGCTTGCTGGCCTAATAGTTTGTTGCGGTGGGTTGTGAGGTTTCAGGATGAAGAAACAGTTTATTGGCAAGAAATTATGACCCCTCTAACAGATATCACATTGGCCAGAGGTGAAATTAAATCAATTTGGAAATGTACTGATTTGTCCGTTGTCTATCAAAATGAATCACTGATGTTTTGAAGTTAAGAAAAAGAATTCTCAACTCAACCTGTTTGAATATATTACCGCATATCTCTGGAGTAGGTGGAACTTGAACCTTCTGCCTCAGAAGTAGGGTCACTGCCATTACACCACAGGAGCACTTAATCCTTGCTTTCTGCATGTTAGAGAATAATTGAGGCGATTAGCTTATAATGAGCAAACATTGGGCATAAATTGATCAACTTCAAATTGTACTGGTAAGGTTGAGAGATAATATGATTGTTCCTTTCAAGATTCTAAAAGAACTAGATAATGTAATCATAGCAAACTCCTGTAATTCGTGATATGATAAGCAGCAGCTGCTGCATGCTTGGGAGGAATAAGGTAACTTTTATCCTGTTTCCTAAAATTTTTTTTTGGTGTAGTGATTTTTCTCTGTCTGAGCCAGAAGGTCTGGCTTTGAGTCCTAAATGCTACATAGCTGATTCACAACTGATCTAAATAGATCAATCAAAAGTAAAAAGGGTCTGGTAGTGTAGAGATTGATCATTATAATTATGCCACAACTCCATTATTGTTGTATCACGTTGGTAGACAGTGAACTAGTTGGACTTTTTATTTAATCTCACGTTCCTGTAAGTTTTTAAGTACCGTTTATTTTTATATTGTCATAGACATAAGATTGTAAGTGTTTGCTGACAAATCTCACATGATTACTTTCAATCAATTGCAGATGAAGTATTGGAGTATTCTTTTCTTGGCAGATATAATCCTCTTTATTACTTGAGCTGGTTGAGTCAAGGTGGCAGCAGAAGGTGTTTCATGGATTTTGATATTTGTATTTGGGTGGTAAACAGTTAGAATAGGGTTTGCTTCATTCTGAGGTTCAATTTAAAATGTGGAATGAAAGTAAAAATTGCTGGAAATAGTCAACTGATCAGGTAGCATCAGAAAGAGAAAGTTAACCTTCTGAGATTTGAATTTTTATCCAAACTACAGCATTTTCTGTTCTTGTTTCAGAATACCAGCGCCATGTTAAAATATGGACTATGTTTCCTTTAATGGTCATGAGCTCTTTCAACCTCTGATTATAGCTACCCTGTCTATGCATTTGCTTGCATATGATTATGTCTGTATCATAAATTGTTCAGTACTGATTCATCTGTCTGAATTGAATTGAAATATCTCTGACATGGCAGTTTAACTGGTGGTGCCTTCACTGTAATAGCATTGCTTGATTATATCAAACTTAGACAAGATGTAAGTGCAACAAAAACATTTGCTTCCTTGGCAATTCAACTGGTTAAGCCATTGCAAGACATGCCGTCAGGTCATCATGATTTCCTCATTATTCTCTAAGTTGCATATTAGTTATTTCTCCCATTTTAAATCTTAGAACTAAATCAAATGCTTACTATATTGTTGGGGCCAAAAACAAACTGTCTCACTAGCTTGTTCTCAGCTGTTTGTATAAGTTTATAGCATTCTTGTTTTTCTTATTTGAGTCAGTTGGTTAGGGGTGTGCTGCATTGTTGGAGATGTTACATATCCTTTCAGGAGGATGTGAAAGATACAATGGCACTCTTCAAATAAGAGCAAGTTATCCCTGGCATCTAGTTAATATTTATCCTTTGATCAACATCATAAAAATGAATTAAATTGTCATTATCACATAGCTGTGGGAACTTGCTGTGCATGTGCTGGTTGATGCGTTTTCTACATTACAATAATGTCTGCATTTCAAAAGTATAGTGGGATGTCCTGTACTTGGGAAAGGTGATATGAAGATGAAGGTTTTTTTTAATATATAAAAAAAAAATCCATTTTAGCTCCTCTAATCTCAATGCTGGTCTCATTCCAAAAAGGTTGTTCTTCTGCTTAGATGTCATACATTACCTGGAAATATAAAATAGGAGCAGGTCATTTAAGTCTGCTCTGCCATTTTACCAAAGGAATTTCAGACCTGAATCAACTACTTTTCCACCCAGCAATACTCTCTTCGTGCTTTCTATCTAAATTTAGATAATTAACATCACTCAGCACTATCACCCCTTAGTTTGTTCGACACTTCAGTGTGCCTGAAGATAAACATCTCTATTCCTATTGATTCCATTCTTTTTAAATTCCTTGATGCAATGTGGGTAATTAGGAAATTGTTGTCCATCCTTGCCTTGGAGAAGATGGATGGAGAGCCACCACCTTGAATCATGCAGTCTGAGTGGTATATGTAGCAATTTGGTACAACTGCTTAACTTGCTAGGCCATTTCAGTCAGTAGGTATGAGTTAACCACCTTGCTATATGTCTCAAATCACATGAAGGTTAGACTGGGCAAGGGTGGCAAATTTCCTTCCCTCAAAGACATTCAGTGAACCAGATGGGGTTTTTAGGACAATTGATAGTAGTTTCATTACCGTTACTGAGACGAGCTTCCAATTCGAGTTTGGCATTAGCATGATCGCTGGTTTACTAGTCCAATGATATTATCAACAGACCACTCTCTCTGCCAATATTGTAATATGTAGTCAAAACTGTATTAATTCTTTCTTTGACTTTTAATTCAATCCATTCTTTCTCAATGCAAGCATTCCCACCCCCCTTTAAATTGCAGTACACACTGCACAAAAGATTTAAATGTTGTAGATTTTCTGATTGTTAAATATATAAGATTCCATTATTGCAACTATTGAATCCATGCAGAACACGAGGCTGTAGCAAAATATTTGTGAAGAAATATAACACAAAAAATTAGCCATTGTCTGATCATACAGTCCTCACTTTCTCCTCATTGGCTGATCATGTCTGCACCAGCTGGGAAAGAATGATCGAGCTTAATTTGCATTTACCAAATCTTAGAACCCTGCAAGTTATCGTACTTCAAGTTCATTTGCAATCAAATTTTAAATATGATAAAGCTTTTTTTGTCTTGATCACTTTTCAAATTCATCCAGAGGTCCAGGCACCTACCACCACCTTTGCGAAAGAAATTTCAACCCCACTAATGTTATCAATTCATTTAAATCTACCCCTCTGGTTACTGATCTCTCTTTAAAGAGAAATATTTAATTCCTACATTTCTAACTCAGCCTCTATAAGCACTTTGTAAAATTCAATTAAATCCTTCTTGCCTCTTCTGTTCCAAGGGAAACAACCCCAATCTTTTCCCCTTAAAGCTAAAACAAACCTTCATAAATCTCATCTGCACTTTCTCAAAAGTGATCACATCCTTCATGTAACTCATTGCTCAAAACCTCTAGCTCTGGCCTAAATAGGGTCTTACATCATGCTAACCTCAACTCTTACATCCAATGCCTAGCTAACAGAGGAAGTAATTAAATTCAAGTCATTTCCATGCATATTTATTCCTTTGTAGCGCTTCCAGTCTCTGCACTGGTTTAATTCTTTAAAAAAGTTTTTTTTTCACTTTGACGACATACAATACTTGGAAAATAAGAAATGGGAGCAGGTCACTTGAGCTTATTCTGCCACATTACCAAGGGGATATGTAGATCAGAATCAGGAACTACATGAGGAACAAGCAGGTACTCTACTATTGAGCTAAATCCCCTTGGTGCTATCTGGCTAAATTTAGACAGTTAATACAATTTACATATGCTTTCTTAGACATCCTGTCTACTAGCATCCTGGAACCTTCAATTTTTGTGGACATGTGCTGCAAGATACCTCTGTTCCTCTGCATGTTTCAGTATTTTATTGTTCATTGTAGATTCCCTCGCCTTGCCCTCACAAATAGGTTATACACTATATGTATCTCTGGATTGAATTCCATTTGTGCATTCCATACTCGCTTGACAAGCCCATTAATAACCTTGTGCTATCTACAGCATTCTTCCTATCAACTACACAATCAATTTTTGTATCCTTTACAAACTTCTGAATCATATTCACTGCACTTCTGTCTAAATTCATTGATGTATATCTATAACCCGGAAAGCGAGGCACCTGGCTTGGACCCCGCTGAAATCCCACACAAACAGACTTCCAGTTACAACATCCATGTTAAATACATGGATGCATTGAATATAGTAGGAGGTCATGTTGCAGCTGTGTAGCACTACTTCCATTGGCCCGCCTTGTTAAAATAATTGATATTTCTAATGGATGGAATTGTCTTCTCTCCACACAACAAATCACTGTTACAAATCTGCTGCTATCAACTTTTTAATGTGATAATTATAGATACAGTAGCTCTGCTAAGAGTTCCTGTGATGAGTTCATCCATGCTTCAAGCCCTGATTCTCAGTCTGACATCATTTAAAAAAACACTTTTGAACTCATGTCTATTTGAATTCTATGTATTTCAAGGTTACTTATCAGTTTCTCAGTCAGATGTTTGCATTTTAACACTTTAGTTTCTAAAGGTAAAATGTACATTCTAAACATAGAGTCATAGAGTTGTACAGCACGGAAACAGACCCTTCGGTCCAACTTGGTCATGTCGATAAGATATCCTAAATTCTTCTAGTCCAGTTTGCCAGCACTTGACCTACATCCGTTGAAAAGCTTCTCAATCATATCTGGACGGGTATGCCTTTTAAATGTTGTATTGACCACCCTTCACCACTTCCTCTGGCAGCTCATTCCATTTACATACCACCATCTGCGTGGAAAAAAGTTGCCCCTTATGTCCCTTTTAAATCTTTTTCACCTTAAACCTATATCCTTTGGTTTTGGACTCCCCTACTCTGGGGAAAAGACCTTGGATATTCACCCAACCAGTGCCACTCATGATTTTATAAACCTCTATGAGGTCACCCCTCAACCTCCGATGTTCCAGGGAAAATAACGCCAGATTATTCCGTATCTTCCTAGCCCTCAAACCCTCCAACCCTGGCAACATCCTTGTAAATCTTTTCTGAACCCTTTCAAGTTTCACAACATCCTACTTTATAGTAGAGAGACCAGAATTGCAAGAGGTATTCAAAAAGTGGTCTAACCAATGTCCTACACAGCCGCAACATGACCTCCCAACTACTACATTCAATGCATCTCAATTATGAACACATTTTTGCAACACCTGAAGCCAATTATCATAGTACTGCTACATTTTGTTTTATGGACTTACGTCTGGCATCTCAGATGAAAAGTATACCATTCAATCATCACACGAGTTGCTGTATCAAAAGTAAGCATGACTTCTGTGAGCTGCTCAAGTAGCCAGGCCTTTAGCTCAGCGGGATTTACCATCTTGCAGATTGTTACTGCATCTGTACTCTAATGCCATGGTGAGCATTTATATCTTGAACCTGAAAAATCCTACAGTATGGTTGGATCTCCATATGAAAAATGAAACTGTGTAGGAACCAGTAAATGTACACTCGCTCCCATTGTCTCTTTGCTAGTCAATCAGGATAGGAACAGGCCCTTAAGGTCCTCCCAGCATGTGCCAACACATTTTGCCCTTCCATGCTAAAACACTTACAGGATCTGTATCTATCAATTCCTTTCTATTCATGCATTTTTCCAGGTGTTTCTTGAGTACTACTATTATATCTATTTCCACCACCACCTCTGGTATCGTGTTCCAGGCACCCACCATCCTTTGTGTGAAAAACCTGCCTCGCACATCTTTTTTTAAACTCCCCCTGCACCTTCCACCCCTTCCTGAACCTTGAACCTTTGTCTCTTTGTAATTGACTCTTCCACCCTGTGGAGAAAGCCTCATACTTTCCACTCTATCCACGCCATTCACAATCTTTTAAACTTCTATCAGGTTGCCCCTCAACCTCCTGCATTTCAGTGAAAACAAACCCAGTCTATCCAACCTTTATTCACCGCTAGAATCCCCTATACCAGGCAATATCCTGGTAAACCTTTACTGTACCCTCTCCAAAGCCGCCACATCCTTCTGATAGTATGGTGACCAAAACTGTAAGCAATATTCCAAGTATGGCTTAACTAAAGTTTTATAAAGCTGCAGCATAACATGCCTATCCTTATATCCTTTCAATGAAGGCAAACATGCCATAGACCTTTTTTATTACCTTATCTACGTATGCTGCCACCTTTAGTGATCTGTGGATCTGCGCACACAGATCCCTCTGCATTTCAATAGTTCAAAGGGTTCTGCCATTCACTTTATAACTTCCACCTCTACTTGACCTTCCAAAATGTATCACCTCACAGTTATGGTGTTTTGAGACTTAGAAATATGCAGAGGTGACATACCAGTTCATTGTAAAACTCCTAAATAAAGTCTGTTCACACAATGCCTGCTTTCACCTTACAGCTGCTTGTCTATGAGTTAGTTTCTCCTTTTTTTTAGTGACCACACTCAAGCTTACCAAATCCTAATTAATGACTGAATAGTTGTGCAGTATAGTCATGTGTGTAACACCAGATGAAAATGCAGCCACTTGTCTGAGTGTATCTGGGTTGGTGTGTGTTATCTGAATAAATGCTGAGAGTGCATTCTGAATGTGTGAATTCCTCTAAGGAGTCTTCACCCTCCTCTGCACCACCTCTTCAGAAGTCTTCATGTGTCTATGAGAGATTAGAGAAATTAATTTAGTATTATCAAAGTTGGATGATCTTACATGAAAGTTATGACTCCACATTTCTGTTGCCATCCCCCTTAGATTTCCAGTGACACCTTCTTACTGTCATAGAGTCATAGAGATGTACAGCATGGAAACAGACCATTCGGTACAACCCATCCATGCAGACCAGATATTCCAACCCAATCTAGTCCCATCTGCCAGCACCCGGCCCATATCCCTCCAAACCCTTCCTATTCATATACCCATCCAAACGCCTCTTAAATGTTGCAATTGTACCAGCCTCCACCACTTCCTTTGGCAACTCATTCCATACAGATAACACCCTCTGCATGAAAGTTGCCCCTTAGGTCTCTTTTATATCTTTCCCCTCTCACCCTAAACC
>NC_057722.1:13279165-13306552 GCF_004010195.1 Chiloscyllium plagiosum | reverse complement strand
CCCACTGACCCCACCCTCCCCCACAACCTTACTAGTTTAAATCCTCCCGAGCAGTTCCAGCAAATTTCCCTGCCAGTATATTAGTCCCCTTCCAATTTAGGTGCAATCCGTCCTTCTTGTACAGGTCACTTCTACCCCAAAAGAGATTCCCATGACCAAAAATGTGAATCCTTCTCCCATACACCAGTTCGTCAGCCATGCATTCATCTGCTCTATCCTTGTATTCCTGCCCTCACTAGCTCGTAGCACTGGGAGTAATCCAGATATTACTACCCTTGAGGACCTTTTTAAATTTCTGCTTAACTCTCTGTAATCTCCCTTCAGAATCTCAATCTTTTCCCTTCTTATATCATTGGTTCCAATGTGGACAATAACCTCTTGCTGGCCCCTCTCTCCTGTGAGAACATTCTGCCCCCTCTCTGAGACATCCTTGATCCTGGCACCAGGGAAACAACACACCATTCTACTTTTTCTCTGCTGGCCACAAAAACATCTGTCTGTGCCTCGGACTACAGAATCCCCTTACACAATTGAGCTCTGGGAAGCCGACATACCCTTTGTTGCATGAGAGCCTGTCTCAAAACCAGAAACTTGGCTGTTCGTGCTACGTTTCCCTGAGAATCCATCACCTCCCACATTTTCCAAAACAGCATACCTGTTTGGAATGGGTATATCCACAAAAGACACTTTTGATAATTTTTTTCTTTGACTGGTATTTTGTCCTTTGGACAGGGAAGAGTATATTCCTTTATATATTGTCAGGTTTAGAGAGGCATCTATGAACTGAGCAGGTTCAAATTTCCTTTTAAATAGTTCAAAATGAAATAGACTCAGGAGTGTTGTTATCATGCCAGCTGATGTAATTTTTAAAAATCTATTCATTGAATGTCTGTGTGTCTGACGAGGTCAGCATTTGTACTTTTTTACAATCATGACTGAAGCAATTATTACAAACACAGACAATAGAAACTTGGATCTGAGGCGGTCTTTTTTAAATTCATTCACAGGATATAGACATAACGCATGGACACTAGCCTAACTCTGCATTATTAGTCAAACAACATTATCTATATGCCATCTGGATATCCGATACAAATGCAATTGCTGTGTTAAACTGTCATTGACACATTCAGGTTCCCCTCATTATACCAGGCTCCCAATGCCAGGGTTCAAAAGATTAGATTAGATTAGATTACAGTGTGGAAACAGGCCCTTCGGCCCAACAAGTCCACACCAACCCGCCGAAGCGCAACCCACCCAATACCCCTACATTTACCCCTTACCTAACACTACGGGGAATTTAGCATGGCCAATTCACCTGACCTGCACATCTTTAGACTGTGGGAGGAAACCGGAGCACCCGGAGGAAACCCACGCAGGCACAGGGAGAACGTGCAAACTCCACACAGTCAGTCGCCTGAGGCGGGGATTGAACCCGGGTCTCTAGCGCTGTGAGGCAGCAGTGCTAACCACTGTGCCACCGTGCCGCCCATAGGTTAAAACTCCACCTCCTTTGTTCAGAATTGTTAATATTTTTATAAAATTTCAAACACAACGCCCACAAATTGACTCAAAAGCATCAAGGCATAAATTGTATTGCTCACTAAGGACAGGGAAAATGTTTTGAAATATTGTGGATACACCAAGTAGTAAGAAGTAAAATTTCAGTGTAAGAAATATTCTGCTCTGACTTACATGCCTAGAAATGGAATGTGTGACACTTGCTTCCTCTGCCATGACTTGACTTTAACATTATTTTTAAAATGCAATATTAGCCAGAATATCTTTGGGTTTGCACTTTCGTTGGACCCGGAGTTGTGTTCCAATTTGCTTATGAACATTCCCTCTGCCAGTTTGCTGGGAAAGTACTTTCTTTTTAAGGGACAGATAGAACTGTGGATGCTGGAAATCAGCAAGTTCTCCACTGGGCCCAAGGATGTTTACCATGTTTTTTTTTCTCCACAGGTTGAGCCAGATCTGTTGGGTTTCTCCAGCGATTTCTGTTTTTGTCCTGGTCCTACCATCTGGGTGGATGTTTTCCAACTATCTCCAAAGGGTGGGACTGTTTTGAGAGTTTAAGACTGACTTCAGTCTGGGTTAAGGGATCCAAACCAATTGACTTCCTTGTGGAGGCAATGTCCCCAGCCTCACTGGGCATGCCAACCAATTGAGCAATGCTGTTTTGGAGACCTTTTGACACCTTACAACAGGTTCCTTTTTACTCTTGAGAAGAATCACTCGCACCTAAAGCAAATTGGAATCTGTAGTTGCATCAAAAATCAATTTTGAGCCAGATAGGTCACAATCCACCAGAATTCCAAAAGGAATATTACAGCTATTGAAATAATATAATAAAAATCAATCATTGTTTACAGAAAATGGAGGGCTGGCTTTACGCTGAGTGCCTAAATGACTGCGGCATGTTCTCAATAAATTTTAATGTAAAATGCCTATATCATAAAAAAACCTCAAGTATGTACATTGCACAATATAGCAAAGAAAACATCAAAATAAAAAGCACAAACATTGAAATTCAATGTCCAGAAACTGTGTAATAAGCACACACATTTATTGACAGAGCAATGCCATATGCCATACACTTGTCTTCTACACCTCATACTCCAGAAATCCCTCCTTTTAACCCCTTTTTAATCTTCTTGTCTTTAAGTATAATCTGAAAACTCGTTTTTTTGAATGAGCCCATGATTCAGATTTTATCATCTGTTATGTGATTTAGATTTGTTTTCTCATTCTGCATCTGTGAAATGCTCAGGACGTGTTAACATATTAAAGGCAGTGTATAAATGTAAGTTGTTGGAGTAATACAGTGGTTCATTATTTCAGATCATTTGTGCGTATACGGCTAGACTGTGGGAACTTGTTTTGGCTTAGAAAAAATGGTTATGAGAGAGAAAGAATGTGTTTTATTATCATCGATGTTTCTGTTTTATTGAAGCTGTGGTACCACTCGTAGGAAAGAATCATTGAAGGAGGCAGAAATTGTTTTTTTTTGAGAGCATGCTACTGCTCCCCAATATTATATATGTTATGGTTACATTCATCTGAGCCATCTGGGATACCTTGGGTCAACTCACTGTTGCTAATCTTTCTTGTTAGTATGAGTCTAAGCTACTGCTAGCATATGTAGACATGCATATTTGAAAGAAAATTAAGGTTTATTACATGGTACTTAATAGCTATTTACACTACATCTGAAATACATAATTGTTTGTTTAACTAATTGGTTTAACTAATAGTAAGTACACATTAACGTGACTGAAACACTTTCACACCAAATTGGTAACAAACATGCAATACTGGTACCCAGTTGATTAGCTTGTTCCATGATCAGTGCTTGAGGGGTGGACCTTATCTCACAATATCAGGTTAACAATTTCAGACAGTAATTGTTTTGCACAACAGAACTCATATTATATGAAGACTGCAAAATAGGTTCAGCTGGTGCCACCTATTATACATCCTTCACAATTTCCCTATCCACTAAAGCCCAAGGAAAAAAAATATCAATCAATATTTGTACTGGGCACCACATCTTCTAATCTTTATTTTTTGACATTATGGAAGTTAAATTTCTCCCTAACAAACTTTTGATAACCCATAGTTAAGTTTCGTTGCAGCTTCTTCTGTGCGTGTCTGACAACCTCTCATTGTAGGACAACAAAATTTTTTCTTTGCAACTTAATCCTGTACAATTTAATTTAATGCAACATATTTGACCAATATCTCCTGAAGAATTGACAAAATTACATTGTAATTCCAAATCTAAATTCAGTACTTGATTAAACAACATTTGGGTATAAAAGTTATCATAACATAGGCCTTGATTCCAATGAAAGACACGCTAAACAGCAATGAGTAGAAGTCTTGTGATGACCTTGTTTTATAGTTGCTTCGTTGCTTCCCAGGGATGACACATGACAAACAGTGGAGAGTATCCAATAAAAATCTATAATCTCTAAAGATACAGGCAGAAATTTCCTCTGGACAGATGAGACTCTAACAAACTGTAACTCGAACAGACTTCATCTGTGGTTGCACTGGTCATAGAACATGCCCAGTCCTGCTGAAATTACCAATATGCCATGGCTTTTGCTAGAATGTAGATTGAGCAAATGTTCTTTGCAAGTGGGAGAAGCTGGCAAACTGCTCCTTGGAATAGTCTGGTCACTCTTTAATTGGCGTTGGTTTATTCTCAAATTTGCGCCAGAAGCTTGATTGCCTGCGTTTAGGTTGAGCCAAAAAGGACAACTGTTCCTGGGTGACAGTCGAAACGTTCAGTGCTGGAAAGTCATAGTAGCTCTCTTCTGCAGTAGGGAAAAAGGAGAAAAGTTAAAAATGTCATGGAGAGCACTTACAAAGGATTACTAACAACAATAGTTACAACATGCTCTTGTATCTGGTTGTGGACAACTAATCCCTCTTGTTGCTGGCATTTTCTGTCCATTATTGTAGCGACCATTGTATTTCCAGACAATAAATAAAGCTTTCCTAAGCAAGGAGAGGATTCAATGATAAGATTTTAAACTCTTCTCTCAATCAAGGCTGCGTAAAGTCAAGGGTCAGACTTACTTCTCTTGTACGGACTATGCCTCATCCCAAAATTATTTGCAAAGGTTATTACTTCGACCTGATAGTTGAAGCTCTCAAATTGTTACAGTGACTTATTTTCCAATTTTGTGATCTGATCTCATTAACTCTTTAAGCTCATTGACCATCTGTCCTTTAACCATACAATATACAATATATTGCACAAAGCTAAGAGTTAAATAAAATTAGAACTTAGAATCCCTACAGTGTGGAAACAGGCCTTTCGGTCCAGCAGGTCCACACTGACCCTCTGAAGAACATCCCACCTAGATCCATTCCTTTATTTCTCTACATTTCCTCGAACTGACACATCTAACATAACAGGCAATTTAGCATGGCCAACCCACCCAGCCTGCACATCTTTGGATTGTAGGAGGAAACTAGAACACCCAGAGGAAACTCACACAGACACAGAATGTGCAAACCCTACACAGACAGTGGCCGAGGCTGGAATCGAAACCAGGTCCCTGATGCTGTCAGGCAGCAGTAGACTAATCACTGAGCCACCATGCTACCCCACAATTAATATGATCCCAAAATATACTATGATCACAACTCAAAGTATTTTCTCCAACCTACAAGCATGATACTTTAATTTACACTACATCAGTACTGTAATGGTAGGTGTGTTCTGCTTGAAGGAAGATTCTCAGTTCATTGTCTGTTCTTGCTTCATCCTGAGCCACTCCCTTGTCAGTTCCTTGGCAGTGGTTGATTTGCCACTGCCATCTATGCAAGGAGTGAGGAGGCAGGTCCTTGATCTGCTTTGGCCTGAATGGGAATTGAACCTAATACCGTTGGTATTATTCTGAGCCTCAAAGCTAATTGACTAACTAGCTCAAATCCCAAGTCCATCATTGCAAGTTTGATTTCTCTGTCTGCAATTAAGCTGATCTTTTGCTGGGATAACAACAACGTGACAAACCAATTAT
Organism: Chiloscyllium plagiosum; assembly: GCF_004010195.1. NCBI lineage: Eukaryota > Metazoa > Chordata > Chondrichthyes > Orectolobiformes > Hemiscylliidae > Chiloscyllium > Chiloscyllium plagiosum. Next base: position 13,301,012 of record NC_057722.1, on the reverse strand, counting down.
CAGAGGGGTGAGGTGTTAGATCAAATCTGACTGTATGCACTGATTCAGAATTTTGAGTTTTATTCTATAAATCTCTTATGTATACATCTAAACACAAGAAAGAGGAAGGAGCAGTTCTGGTAGACTGAGGGAATAGCTACCTAATGGCTAGGAACATTTACAAAATCATAATTTTGACGCAGTTTTTCAATTGCAAATGGCTTTATGATATAAAAAGGAAAATAAGCACATTTCTACTATAGTTGAAACCTATAATGTAAACTAAATTCAAAACAAATATGACTAGTGTTGTTCCCATGATTCCAAATTTGCTACTTCCAAGAATGGTACAAAAGATTTGCTTTAATAGCAAATGACATTCAGAGAAACTCAAATTTACATATTATTTGTAATTACTTTAAAAACTTGCACTGGCCAAGTTCCCAGGGTATAATATTTAGTTATCAATGGCCGTTTTCATTATTTGTATTCATTTGTAAGCTTTAGAGGAAGCTTAAGCTGCAAATTTTGGGTTCACGTACATGATAGGTAAATTGGAAAAGTTTTTAATGCTTTCTTTAATAAGGCTAAGTGCAGAGCGGATGATCCACATTGACCTCTTCCAGAGTTCCCCAGCTCTGAGATCATCAACCCAATTCATTCCACATGATATCAAAAAACAGTGGAGGCAATTAATACAACAGAGGCGGTAGGTCCTGAGAATATTCTGGCAATAGGACTGAAGACTTGTACTGCAAAACTCCACGACCTTTGCCAAGCTGTTTCACTACAGCTACAAAACTGGCTGACAACATAGAAAATTGTCCTGGTATGTCCTATCCACAAAATCCAACCTAGCCAATTACTGCCCTATCAGTACGCTCTCAATCATCAGTACAGCGATTGGAGGTGTCATCAATAGTGCTACAGATAATATTTGCTTGACAATAACCTGCTCGCTGACATTCTGTTTGGGTTCTTCAAAGCCATTTCAACTCCTAGCCCCATTACAGACTTAGTTCAAACACAAACAAAGCATCTGAAGTTATGAAATGATAAAAGAGTTACAGTCCTTGGCATCAAGCCTTCATTTGACTGAATGTGTCATCAAGGAGCTCTAGCAAGCTAGAATGAAAGGGAATTGGGGGTAAACTCTCTACTGGTTAGAGTCATATCAGGCATAGAGGTTGTGGTTGTTGAAAGTCAGTTATCTCAGCTCAAGGACATCTCTGCAGGAATTCATCGGCGGAGTCTTCAGCTGCTTTATTATAAGGTCAGAAGTGGGCATGTTCACCAATAATTGCACAATGGTTACTATCATCCACAACTCCTCAGACACTGAAGTAGTCCATGTTCGAATACAGCAAGACCTGATAAATATCTGTAGGCTTAGGCTTTGATTAACAAGTAACATTCATGTCACACAAGAGCCAGGTACAGTAGCGCCTCGACATACGAACGAACCCGTTCATGAACAAATCAGTTTACGAACAGGATTGTACGTAAAATTTTGCTTCAACATACGTACGAAATTCAAGGTACGAGCGAAGGTATGAACGCAAAAAGCCCGTGTGTGACCACGTGGTTTCATTGTTCTGCTTTGCTACGCGCTTGTTGAACGCAAAAGCTCTTGGGCGCCGCGTGATCATTCAATTCGTCTTTGACACGTGTGCGGTGAACAGGGTTCGTTGCTACGTCCAAGCATTCTTACGCTATCAGAACAATGGGGAAAATTGATTCAGTTCACGAACTTTTCGGTTCACGAACCAGGTCCCGGAACAGATTAAGTTCGTAAGTTGATGTGCCACTGTAATTGTTTTTCAAAAATAGGAACAGGAGATAGCCATTCAGCTCCTTAAGCCTGCTCCACCATTCAACAGGGTCAGAGCAAATCCAACATTCCTCACATCCACTTCCCTGCACTTTACCCATAACCCTTGATTCCATTACCAATTAAGAAACTATGTATCTCAGCCTTAATGACCATTTCCCACAAGACAGAATCTAACCATTGTCCCTTGAAATTCAATGGCATCACCACCACTATCAACAACTTGTGGATTGACCGAAAGCTGAACTGAGTTTAGATCAGAGTGGTGCTGGAAAAGCACAGCAGTCAGGCAGCATCCAAGGAGCAGGAAAATTGATTTTTCGGGCAAAAGCCCTTTATCAGGAATAGAGGCAGGGAGTGTCCAGGATGGAGAGATAAAAGGAAGGTTTGGGCTAGGGAGAAGGTAGCAAAGAGTACAATAGGTGAATGGGGGTGGGGATGGAGGTGATAGGTGAGAGGGGAGGGTGGAGTGGATAGGTGGGAAGGAAGATTGGCAGGTAGGACAGGTCATGAGGACAGTGCTGAGCTGGAAGGTTGGAACTGAGGTAAGGTGGGGGGAAGGGAAATAAGGAAACTGGTGAAGTCCACATTGGTGTCCTGGGGTTGAAGTGTTCTGAGGCAGATGATGAGGCATTCTTCCTCCAGGCATCAGGTGGTGAGGGAGCAGCAGTGGAGGAGGCCCAGGACCTGCATGTCCTCAGCAGAGTGGGAGGGGGAGTTGAAATGTTGGGCCACGGGGCAGTGGGGTTGATTGGTGCGGATGTCCCGGAGATGTTCCCTGAAGCGCTCTGCGAGGAGGTGTCCAGTCTCCCCAATGTAGAGGAGACTGCATCGGGAGCAAAGGATACAATAAATGACATTGATGGATGTGCAGGTGAAACTTTGGATGTGGAAGGCTCCTTTGGGGCCTTAGATGGTGGTGAGGAAGGAGGTGTGGGCGCAGGTTTTGTAATTCCTGCAGTGGCAGGGGAGGGTGCCAGGACCTGAAAGTAGTTTGTTGGGGGGCGTGGACCTGGACTAACCTTACAATCACTGTGGCTATAACAGCATTTCAGAGGCTAGAAATCCTACTGCAAGTAACTCGCCTGCTGAATTCCCCAAAACTTGTCCGTCATCTATGCAGCAAGAGTCAAGATGGAATACTTGCCATTTGCCTGGTTATGTGTAGCTCAAACTACACTCAAGAGGTATGACACCATCCAACTCAAACAGCCTGCTTCATTAGCATGACATCCACAAGCAATTTCTTCTTTCATCACTAAAGTTCAGTAGCAGAACTGTGTACCATTGATGAGTTACATGACAGAAATTCACCAAGCTTATTAGACAAACCCACATCCATAACTGTCTTAGAAGCAGTAGGACAGCAAATACATGGGAGCACCACCTCCTACAAGTTCCTTTCCAAGCCACTCACCCGGGCTGACTTTGAAATTTAATTACCTTCAGGGTCAAAATCCTGGAACTCTGCCCCGAGGAGAATTGTGGGAGTGCTTACACCAAATGGACTGCAGCACTTCACATGGATGAATAAAATAACTAAGCAGACTTCAGAAATACCTCAATCTGACCAGAAATAGTTTCATATATTTGTTGGAGAAATCTGGTGGCATGTGTGGAGGGAGTTGTCCAGGCCAACATTACTCGTGTGTCAGCTGCAGAAGGAATTTCCATTCATGTATTCGCTACTACTGCTACAACAGATGATTTTCAGTTCAGATGTGACAATATCCCAAGTGCACATTGTTCACAATATGAAGGAACTACATGAAGAGTGTCTGTATTTTAAGAAGAAGTCCTTTACTTACAGACATCACTCCTGTCTGTAGCAGGAGTGAGAAAAGAACAGAGAGTAGTGAAAGGCAGCACAAATGTACTGAAGGTCTGCCTTTGGCATTTGCAGTTTGGAAACAGTCATGAGAGAGCTGATGCATTCGAGGGAAAAGGAATATGAAGAGAATAGAATAGAACATGGAGAAAGCACTGGTTCAGCAGGAGCACTGTTCAAACAGAGTTTAGAGGGAGTAAGAACAAGGAAACAGCAGAGTATAGAGAAAGCACAAACCTCGAGTGATAATAAGTATGGATAGAGCATTGGAAGAACATGGGGTGCAGAGTCAAGACAATCTGGAAGGGCAGAGCATGCCTCTGTCAGTGTTTTAGTTGCTTACATCTGACCAGGGTTCATTGGGTGGTTGTCTTCAGTTACACCTTCTCTCGATCATAGACACTCAACTATGAAGAACTTTCTGCACAGCTAAGTTTGCGATCCAATACAGTGGGAGATAATCAGCTCGTAAACCAAGAGAGCTGCCTTGAAATGTCAAATTTTAAATAAGAATTCTCTGACACTCCAACACTTAGTAAGTGATGAAGCTGTAGAGTGGTTGGAGATGACATTGACTGTGCTTATGATTTTTATCTCCATTAGTGGTGTGGGGCACAGTGGTCATGGTTTAGCTGTAGCTGATATTGGTCCAAATCAGTCCATAAGACATAGGATCAGAATTAAGCCATTTGGCCCATCAAGCCTGATTGGGGTGGGGAGGAAAATATATCCCTGGAGGCGGGGTCTGTTTGTAGGTGGCAAAATTGGCGGAGGATAATACGATGTAGCTGGAGATTGGTGGGGTGGAAGGTGGGGACCAGGGGGTTCTGTCTTTGGATCAAGGTTGGGTAACAGGGTGTCCAGGTGGATGGGGTGTGTTGGAGGTGGGAGGAGGAGTCCTTGGAGGTGGGCAAGAGTCCTGATGGGAAAAAGTTAGCACAGAGGTGAAGGTGGTGGAAGAAATGTTCGATGTCACAATACATGTTGAATTTGTTTGATCTGGGAGCATAGGGGGATGAAGGTGAGGCCTTTACTGAGGACTGATCCTCATTGAGAGAGAGGTCTAGGGAAATGGAAAAATACAGCAGAGCTAGGAGCTGGGGCCTGGGATGAGGCTGGAGCTGGGAGTAGGGCGGAGACTGTCACTGGAGTGGGTGTGGTTATGGTATCGTGGGTGATGTTACCCATGGAAGATTGAGGGCGGGTAACAGACCAGCATGGGGTGTCCAGGTGGATGTGGAGAATTGGAGTCGGGGGAAAGGGTCTTCGGAGGGTGGGTAGGATATGCTACTCAACCCTATTTTCCTGCTTTCTACCTGTAATGCTTGATCCTCTTACCAATTAAGAACCTATTTATCTCTCTCTTAAATGCATCTTAAGTCAGTTGTCAACATTTTTACACACAGAAAGAATGCAAGCACCTATGAATGAATGATTTTAATGATAAGAAAACTTCCAATTATTTGTAGGTCATTCAAGACAATTTAGGTGAGAGGGACATTACTCTGCCACGTTCCAGCACAGTGTGGCCTAGTGAACACTGCCCTGGGTGCAGTAAAAGAAATGTGTTAGCTGATATTATTGCTCTATTATTTACATGCAAAGCTATGAACTGATGGGGAAGTCGGAATGCACTGGAGTTCTGATTTGCCAACAATGAATGGAACTAGGTCTCATGATGTATTTCTTGCATTAGTACTTGAAATGTTCACCCAATTATGAGTGAGGGAGCGCTTAAATTGTAATATAACTTTTGGTTCATAATTCCAGTGTACTGACTATCTCGAAGCTTGAATATGGGGCCACAGGACAGTATCGCCCATGCTATTTTGTATTACAGCATATAAGATCCTTTTAATGTTCTAAAGAGAAGTTTAAGGGATGAGATTCAAACGAGAAACACCCATCTTCTCCCCTCCACCCCCATTCTAAATCTGTAATTCCATTTGTACCATCTTACCTGCTTCTAGCTCGCCCTCAGATACTTTTCTTTCCTGCTCAAAGGCATGAAGCCATAATTGCTTGTCTGCGAGATTCTTTGTAAAAAATAGTTTGCTAGGTTTATCTTCAAACTTGCTTTTAAGTTTGATAGCATTTCTGACCCGACAGTCAAACTCTTCATCCCTTCCATCATTCACATCCTTCACTATGCTTTTGTCAATGTCGATCCTTGCTTTGTAGTATAGAGCATTACGGTGTAACAGGTCCTGTGAACAGTGCCAGATTACAATTCATTAAAGCATATTTTCTCAACTTCAATTCATTTCACTGCCATGTTTTCATTTAAATTGGATACTGTGCAATCAGCAATTTAGTCACGTTTCTGAATTTAAATTTGGTTCAAGTTTCCAGTCAAAGTTATTTTCATATCACTGCATGTAAGACTTTCCATCAACCAGTTCAGTTGGGCAACATTTTGGAATGTAGTTGTTTATTTTCTTTGCTTAAGAAAATCTTTGATAGATTTATGAATGGTAGCCTGGTGCTATTTCATTTCTATAACTGGAAGTGGGTTCATTTCATAAAATAATCATTTTTAGAAAGAATGTCTAAGGGCATCTAATCTACAATGCATGAGTAAACCTATTAAACTAAAAAACTTCAATATACATTTTTGTTAAAGTACAATGGTCAGTTTCTTACTAAATTAAAATACTTTTTTTTAAAAATCAGTAAAATGTTTAAAAGGTGACGATAGTTAAGTAAAGAGATGGTTCTGATTCTGCAGTTGCAACAAGCTTCACCCAAGCAATTTAATAAAAGATCCCAATGGAGATGGTTATGTCTAGATGGAATGTTCATGGGTATTATCAAAACTTGGCAGAGGGAAGGACAGGACTGGGAGCTCAGTATTCTGGGGTACAGATGTTATAGGAAGCAAGAAAGGAGGGCTAGTGGCATTTTTGATTTAGGAAAACATTACTGTTGTAATTAGAATATTTCTGAGGGATCATCCAGTGACAACACATTGGTTGAAATTATAAATAAGAAAGGGATGATCACCTTGGTGGGATTGTACTATAGGCCCCCTCAATAGTCAGAGGTAAATTGAGGAGCAAATATGTAGAGAGATCCAAACTATGTGCAAGAATAATAGCCATGATTTGGAGGAGCCAGTGTTAGACTGAGGTGTACAAAGTTAAAAAATCACATAACACCAGGTTATAGTCCAACAGGTTTAATTGGAAGCACTAGCTTTCGGAGTGCTGCTTCTTCATCAGGTGATTGCGGAGTATAAGATCGTAGGACACAGAATTTACAGCAAAAGTTTATTGTGATGTAAAATTATATATTGAAAAAGACCTGGACTGTTTAAGTCTCTCATCTTTTATATTGGGCATGTGGTTTCAGTTCTCTCATATGTAGATTCCACAACTTTCTTAAAGTTACATTCTCAAGTGAACTTTAACAACAGGTGCCATGTTGGCCCAGATAATGCAATGAAGACTCTGTATAAGACTCTGGTGCGGCCGCATTTGGAGTATTGTGTGCAGTTTTGGTCGCCATACTATAGGAAGGATGTGGAGGCACTGGAACCGGTGCAGAGGAGGTTTACCAGGATGTTGCCTGGTATGGTAGGAAGATCGTCTGAGGAAAGGCTGAGGCACTTGGGGCTGTTTTCATTGGAGAAAAGAAGGTTTAGGGGTGACTTGATAGAGGTGTACAAGATGATTAGGGGTTTAGATAGGGTTGACCATGAGAACCTTTTTCCACGTATGGAGTCAGCTATTACAAGGGGGCATAGCTTTAAATTAAGGGGTGGTAGGTATAGGACAGATGTTAGGGGTAGATTCTTTACTCAGCGAGTCGTGAGTTCATGGAATGCCCTGCCAGTAGCAGTGATGGACTCTCCCTCTTTATGGGCATTTAAGCGGGCATTGGATAGGCATATGGAGGATAGTGTGCTAGTGTAGGTTAGGTGGGCTTGGATCGGCGCAACATCGAGGGCCAAAGGGCCTGTACTGCGCTGTATTTTTCTATGTTCTACGTTCTATGAAGGTGTAAGGTTCCCTGTCACAGACACACATAGGACCCATACACTCATGCAGACCCTCTCTCATATGCTCACACATACTCTCACACACGCACCCTCTCACAGACGTATACCCCCTTTACACTCACAAGCATATACACACACATACACGTGCTCTCTCACAGACATTCATACCACTCCCATCCCCGCTGCACACGCGCGTATACATACACACACACATATATATAAGTTTGTAGGGTGAATTTGTACTTGCAGAATTACATTTTATTTTGCTCAAAAGCTGCATGAATCCATGTGAAATTCTGTAAATCCCTTTTTTGGATTAGAATCTGTCTAAACATTGAGGTACAGACAGCCTCACAATGCATTATCTGGGCCAACATGGCACCTATTGTTAAAGTTCACTTGAGAATGTAACTTTGGAACTTACAAATGAAAGAACTGAAACAAACATGCCCATTCTAAAAGATGAGAGACTTAACACTATGGCACTATGGCAGTTTGGGCAGCACAGCAGCTCAGTGGTTAGCGCTGCTGCCTCACAGCGCCAGGGACTCAGGTTCGATTCCAGCCTCGGGCGACTGTCTGTGTGGAGCTTGCACATTGTCCCTATGTCTGTGTGGGTTTGCTCCAGTTTCCTCCCATAGTCCAAAGATGTGCAGGTCAGGTGAATTGGCCATGCTAAATTGCCCATACTGTTAGGTACATCCATCAGAGGGAAATGGGTCTGGTTGGGTTACTCTTTGGAGGGTCAGTGTGCACGTGTTGGGCCAATGGGCCTGTTTCCACTCTGTAGATTAAATTCCCTACAGTGTGGAAACAGGCCCTTCAGTCCACACCGACCCTCCAAAGAGTAACCCACCCAGTCCCATTTCCCTCTGACTAATGCACCTAACACTATGGACAATTTAGCATGGCCAATTCACCTAACCTGCACATCTTTGGACTGTGGGAGGAAACCGGAGCACTCGGAGGAAACCCACGCAGACACGGAGAGAATGTGCAGACTCCACAAAGACGGTCGCCCGAGGCTGGAATCGAACCTGGGACCCTGGCTCTGTGAAGCAACAGTGCTAACTACTGACCCACTGTGCCACCCCGTGCCATGTAGGGAATCTAATCTTAACAAACAATCCAGATCTTTTTCAATATATAATTTCGGTTACATCACACTGTAAACGTTTGCGATAAATTCTGCGTTCTACTCCACAACCACCTGATGAAGGAGCTAGTGCTTCCAAATAAACCTGTTGGACTATAACATGGTATTGTGATTATTAAACAAGAATTATAGAGTTGTAATAGAAGGGGATTTTAATTTTCCAAACATTGGCTGGAACTGTCATAATGGTGAGGAATTTGTTAAATATGTTCAAGAATGTTTTTAATCAATATGTAAATATTCCAACTAAAGAAGGAGAAAAACGTGACCTCTTAAAAATAAGGCAGGACAAGTGATTGAAGTGTCAGTAGAGGAACACTTTGGGACTAGTGGTTATAATTCTATTAGTTTTAAAATAGTTTTGAAAAGGATAAGCCTTTGATAAAAGTTAAAGTTCTTAATTGGAGTAAGGCAAATATTAATGGTTTGACATAAGAACTTTCAAAAAGTTGATTGGAATAGGCTAGTCACAGGAAAAGGGATGTCTGATAAGTGAGAGGCTTTCAAAAGTGTGATAACGAGTTCTGCGGCATTATGTTCCTGTTAATGTGAAAGATTAAGGCTTGTAAGATTAGGAAACAATGGATAAAGATATTGAAGCTCTAATCAAGAATAAAAAAGAATCATAGATATAGACAACTGGAATTAAATTACTCTTGAACAGCATAAAGAGTGTAGGGGCATTTTTAAGAGGGAAATCAGGAAGGCAAAGAAGCAATATAAGATAGCGTGGGGGGGAGAAAGTTAAAAATCAAACCCCCCTTGATGAAGGAGCTGCGCTCCGAAAGCTAGTGCTTCCAATTAAACCTGTTGGACTATAACCTGGTATTGTGTGATTTTTAACTTTGTACACCCCAGTCCAACACCAGCATCTCCAAATCATGGGTATAAAAAGGTTAAGGATAATCCATAGAGATTCTACAAGGACATTAAGAGGAAAAGAGGAACTGGAGGATGAGCTGGGCCCCTTTAAGATGAATGTGTGACTTGTATTGAACCTCAGGAGATAAAAGAGATATTAATAAATATTTTGCATCAGTTTTTACTGTGGAGATAGAAAGCTCTCAGGGAAATAAATATCAATGTTTTGAAAACAGTTCACATTATAGAAAAGTAAGGGATGGAGGTCTGAGAAAATATAATGTTGGATAAATCTGCAGGATCTTATCAAGTGGACCGAAGGGTTTGTTTCCGTGCTGTACATCTCCATGACTCTGAGTGTATTCCAGGACATTGTGGGAAGTTGGAGAGGAAATTGCCGAGTCCCTAGCAGAAATATTTATATCATCCATAACCATGGGTGAGGTCCAAGAGGAATGGAGGGTGGCTAATGTTGAGCCTTTATTTAAGAAAGACTGTAAGGAGAAGCCTGGAGACTATAGACCTGTGAGTCTGACATCAGTGGTGGGTAAGTTGTTGGAGGTGATTCTGAAAGGTAGGATTTACATGCATTTGGAGAGGCAAGGATTGGTATGGGGTAGTCAGCATAACTTTGTGTGAGGGAAACTGTGCCACACAAACCTGATTGAGTTTTTAATAATGTAACCAATAAGATTGAAGGTAGAGCAGGAGATGTTGTTTACTTGGATTTAGTAAAGCCTTTGATAAGGTTCTGCATGGTAGATTAATTAGTAATGCTAGATCACATGGGATTCAGGATGAGCCAATTGGATACAAAATTGGCTTGACGGTAGGAAACAGAAGGTAGTGGTGGAGGGTTGTTTTTTTAGACTGGAGGTCTGTGCCTAGTAGTGTACAACAGGTATCAGTACTGGGTACACTCTTATTTATCATTTTTATAAATAATTTGGATGACAATAAAGGAGTCATGGTTAATAAGTTTGCATTTGACACCAAAATTATAGTGAACAGTGTAGTGGACAGTGACAAAGATAATCTAAGATTACAAAGAGATCTTGATCCATCAGATCAATGAGCTGAGGATTGGCAGATGGAGTTTATTTTGAATAAATGCAAGTTTATTGTGTTTTGGTAAACGAAGCGAGAGTGGGACTTATACAGTTACAGGTATGGCCCTGGGTAGTGTTATAGAACAGAAAGAACTAAGGGTTCTGGTACATAATTCTTTGAAATTTGCATCACAGGTAGACAGGGTGGTTAAGAAGGCATTTAGCATGCTTGCCTTCATTGCTCAGACCTTTCGAGTATCGGAGTTGGGATGTCATGTTGAGGTTATACAGGACTCTTCTAGAGTACCATGTGCAATTCTGGTTGCCCTATTATAGGAAGGATATTATTAAATTGGAGAGGGTTCAGAAAAAAATACATCAGGATGTTGTCAGGAATGGAGGGTTTGAACTATAAGGAGAGGCTGGATAGGCTGGGAGTCTTTTCACTGGAGTAGATGGGGTCAAAGGTGATATTATAGAAGTTTGTAAAATCATGAGGGGCATAGGTCAGGTGAAAAACAAAGCTTTTTTTCTCTAAGGAGGGGAGTTCAAAGTTATGGAACGCATTTTTAAAGTGAGGGGAGAAAGACTTTAAAAGGACAACATTTTTACACAAAGTCATTAGTGTGTGGAATAAACTGCCAGAGGAACTGATGGATGCAGGTACAGTTACAATATTTATAAGACATTTGTATAAGTACACATTGTAATAGTAAAGGTTTGGACATTTTATGGGACAAACAAAGGCAAGTTGGATTAGTTTAGTCAGGGAATGTGACCATTGTGGACTAGGTGGACCATAGGTTGTTTCTGTGCTGTATGACTCTATGAATCTATGACATGGAATAAAATATGTCTTATTATGTAAGACAAGGGCCACTTCTTAAGATTTACCAGTGGTCCTGTCTTCTATTACTGATGATTAGAAAGGCCCTTATACATAGAAAGGAAAGGAGGATTTGTGGCAGAACTCTACCTCATCCACCCAGAGGCCAATATGAAATGGTGATTAGTGGTGCGCACTTTTGCTGCAATACCTCAAGTTAACAATGATGGAGATAATGTTTTCAGTGCAGGAGAAAAAAGTATTTTGAAGACAAATGAGATTAAACACATTACCATAGTCAGCCAGCTAGCAACTGAAATGCTTAAAAGTCAGGGAGCGAGCAGCATTCATGAAAGGATCTTGTGGTACAATAGTGCAGTCTATATCTCTGAGGCAGGAGACACAGGTTCAAGTTTCTGAAGTGTATAATAACATCGCTGAACAGTTTGATTTGGAAAATATCTCCAACAGTCTTCATGGGACAGCAACAGGGCCAACGCACTGTTGAAGATTTGCTGGAATAAGCCTTTCATTTCAAAGCTGGTAAAAGACAAGGGGAAGCAATGGTGGCTCGGAAAAGAGCTAATAGGGGCCACGCTAGGAAGAGACACAGTGGAAGGCTTAGTCAGAATGATTGGGATCTCCAGAAAGTAAAGTTAAAGATCCATGTAGAAAAAGAGGAGGAAATTTTAATCATACCAAAGGCTCGGCTAAAAAGGACAAAAGGGAAGACTTATCCTTGAAAACAAGCATTGCCACAATTAACAGGATGAGGCCCAGATACAGCAAACAGAGCCAGCAACATAAACTTCATTAATAAGGAGACAGAAGTAATGGAAAAATCAGGGAGTTTGCAAAAGAGCAAATTTAAAATATTTGATGTAAGATTCTAAAAGAATTTTAAAGAGAAATAGAATTTTATGGCTTTTTATCTCGGCTACAAAAGGTTAGACTGTATCCACAAGGGGAAAAGCTCCCATTTTGCTTGCAACAAGGTGGGAAAAATTCTATTAAGAATTACAGAGATTCTACAGTTTTGCTGTCTGACACATGTTAAATTGAGGAAAAAGAAAATGCAGTTTTGATAGTTAACTATATTTTAGACCTTTATTGGAAGAATTTCACTCGTATTGCCATAACACTAACTTTAAAAGGTTGTAAACAAAGAAAATGCTGCAAAATTGCAATAATAAAGAGTTCAGGGAGTGTTCTAAACAGACTGTGGTTTGAACCCCATGTTCTAGACCCCAACCTTGTTCACACTAGTAGTCCAACTAGTAAATTACACTAAGCCCCTCACCCGGCCCAAAGACAGGTCATAGACACATAGAGATGTACAGCATGGAAACAGACCCTTTCGGTACAACCCGTCCATGCCGACCAGATATCCAAACCCAATCTAGTCCCACCTGCCAGCACCCGGCCCATATCCCTCCAAACCCCTCCAGATTCATATACCCATCCAAATGCCTTTTAAATGTTGCAATTGTACCAGCCTCCACCACTTCCTCTGGCAGCTCATTCCATACTCGTATCACCCTCTGTGTGAAAAAGTTGCCCCTTAGGTCTCTTTTATAGCTTTCCCCTCTCACCCTAAACCTATGCCCTCTAGTTCTGGACTCCCCGACCCCAGGGAAAAGACTTTGTCTATTTACACTATCCATGCCCCTCATCATTTTGTAAACCTCTATAAGGTCACCTCTCAGCCTCCGACGCTCCAGGGAAAACAGCCCCAGCCTGTTCAGCTTCTCCCTATCGCTCAAACCCTCCAACCCTGGCAACATCCTTGTAAATCTTTTCTGAACCATTTCAAGTTTCACAACAGCTTTCCGATAGGAAGGAGACCAGAATTGCACGCAATATTCCAACAGTGGCCTAACCAAGGTCCTGTACAGCCGCAACCTGCATGTTGTAGCCTGGAGCTACAGGTAAAAGGGCCAAATGTTTTTATTCTTATGGCTGACCGAAAATCTCTCTCGTTCTTACCATTTACCATTGATATACATTGGAGAATTTATAATTTGATGCTCAACCTATTTTGCTTGTTAATGAATGAACGTTTCTTGGGACTAACTCTGAACATCTGGTTCAGAAACAGAAATGCTACCAACCTTTCTACAATACCACTGTCAGTTACTATTTAGTCAGCCAACTCTTACATCATGAGAAACCCAGTAAAAGGGAGATTTCAATCATGCTATCCACTAGCACTTAACTGCTAATAATCTGCTCACCAATGCTCAGTTTGAGTTCCACAATGGTTCCACACCACTTATTCTTCACTATAACCTTGATAGTCACAGTTTAAACTACACTTTAGAAAGTTAATATAAGCCAGGATAATACAGACCACTTGAATGGCATTCTATCACCTAAAATATTCACTCCTTCCACTGCTGGCACAGCATTGCTATAATTTGTACAGTTCCATGATACACTGCAAAAATTCATCAATACTTCTTCAACTGCATCCCCAAAGTGTGTTCACGATGACCTTGAACGTCAAGAACAGCAGATGTATGAGAACTCCACCATTTCCAAGTTTTCACTCAAGTAACTGATTGTTTTGACTTGGAAATATATTCTACTCCTTCACTCATGCTGGGTCAAAATCCTGGAATTCCTCCCTAATAGCACAATGAGTGTACTTAAATCACTTCAAGAAGATGACTTACCAGTATTTTCACAAGGTCAGTTGGGGATGGACAATAAACATTAACCTTACCGGAGTGCACACAGCCATGAATGATTAAATTTAAAAATGGTTACTTGTCTACCTGGGGAGTAAGATATATCACGTGCATTTTCACATACTGACAGAGGCTTATATTTATAACAGACAAAACGTCCACTACTTCTCCTATTTAAACAAAAAATGGTTAAAACTTATTATTCTAAATGGAACAAACCTCAGCATTACGTAAGACCAGCAATCTTCTATACTCATGGAATTACTATGTTTATGCAAACTATTTTCATAGTTTAACCCTCTAAATCTGATATGATTCTGCTGAATTGGTAGTGAATCCCTTCAAGTCAATATATTATGCTGAGTTGTGGATCTCAAAAGTGAACACGGTCCTTCAGATGTGATCTGATCAAGACCCTAGGCAACTTTAAGTATAGATTAGATTCCCTGCAGTGTGGGAACAAACCCTTCGGCCCAACAAGTCCACACCGACCCTCCGAAGAGTAACCGACCCAGATCCATTTCCGTCTGACTAATGCACCTTACACTATGGGCAATTTAGCATGGCCAATTCACCTGTCCTGCACATTTTTGGACTCTGGGAGGAAACCCACACAGATACAGGAAGGATGTGCAAACTCCACACAGACAGTCGCCCAAGGCTGGTATCGAACCTGGGTCCCTGGTGCTGTGAGGTAGCAGTGCTAACCACTGCGCCACCGTGCCCCCCCTAAAGATTAAATTGTTTCTCTTTGTAAAGAAATCCTTTGAGATAAGGTCTGACATTCTATTTTTGAGTTTTGAAAATTTTCTGTTTATCAACTTTAAAAGGTTTGGGTATTTGGATTTTCAAATGCCATAACTCTTTGATAGACACCAGTTTTTCAGCATTTCAACATTCTCTGATTTAGCTTTGTTTGATGTATATAAACAGTGAGACTATGGCAAAAAGATGACAAAATGGTCATCCTGTTGGCATGGACAATCTTTGAAGGACAATATCTATAAATAGTCCACCTAACTCTGTCAAACTCATTACCTACAATAAGGTACATTTCAACAATGATGATAACCATGCAAAGAAATGGTAGAACAAGGGATAATGGAAATTCAAGACAAGTACCCAAAGTCAAGACAGTACAAAAAGGAGATTTTACCAAACTGGATACAGCTGAAGAATTGGAAAGAGTTCCAAAGATCAAAAGCAAAAAAGTGAAATATTAGGCATTGCATATAGAATGAAAAAATTGGATAACTTGATGCCAAAGGAGTAGAGGCTGTGTGTGTGTGACGTATAGCTGGGGGAATTGCTGGCAGATGTGAAAAAAACATGAAGTAGCTTGGACCTAGGTTTCCACTTCCAAGGAGTGTTTCCTAAGATGGGAGATTTTCGCCAACTCAGCAAACCATTTCCAGAGAGAGGAACAAATAATGGGATTTTGGTTCCATTTGAGCAGCTGCATGCTGCTGTTAGCCTAAATCCCCCAGAAACACCTTGGAGATGGCAACAGGGACTACTGAGTGCAGTAGCAGCATATCTGGCCTACCTCAGCACTCTGGATTTATTTCTGATTGTTCTAAAAACAGTTAGGTCCTACAACCCCCACAACACATACCACTTCCATCCACTCCTATGACAGCATGACCCTTCCCCATGGCTTCTCATATGTTCCAACATATATTTACAAAAACTCCAACCCAATCTATATCTTACTATCCATGCCCTATGGCCACTTGTACTCTCCATGCCAACTCATCTAGTATTCACTAAATGTAATCCGAGCAAGGCTGTGGGCAATTGAAGATTAAATTCTTTCCCTTCATAATCCAAACAATTAAGATAAAGCCTAGCATTCCTTTAGGTTTTTGAAAATTACTTTCTGTTAATCAATTTTAAAAGCTTTTTATTTTGAATCATGCTCAGAAAAATATATGTAAATCATTATATTTATTTATATCTATAAAAAAACTCTAAGAGTCAATTTATTTAAATTCCTTGTATAATAGCCATGTGTTTAAGATAACCAAACCCTCAATAACCTCATTGAGCCGCCAATAAAATTATGAACTGAGAATGATAACCCTCCAAAATTCAGGAGAAGCAACATTCTAGAGTCAAAACATTATAACTCTGTTTCTGTCTCAACAGATGCTGCCAGACCTCCTGAGTTTCTCCAGCGTTCTGCATTTGTTGCAGATATGTTGTTGTTGTTAAGCAAGGGGCTAAAGATTTATCAGGCTAGGAAGAAATGTTGATTTGAGGTTACAATCCAATCAGCCATGTGCTTGTTGATTGGCAGAGCAGGTTTGAGAGGCTGAAAGACCTATTGGTGCTCCTTCAACTCAAAGTCCCTGCATTTGGGCTTATTTTTCAAAATTTCAAATGTAGGTAATTTAAATAATCTAAAAGTTTATCAGTTTCACAGGTCTTCTACATCTTTTATGTATATCCACAACAACTGTTCAAGATTTATATTGCATCGTGGGAAATGGACTCTGTCATTAAAAATGCAGTCTCCTCGACCTCAGTACCAGATTCAAAAAGCCCTGATGATGATGGTTTCTTTTTTCCCCCCCATGTGTTGATCCCATCCTTTCCCCTGTACCATTTGCACTCTCAAAATGCCAAAAATAGGATATCTCAGAAATAGGAATTTCCAATTCTGGTCACATGGAGTCTTTTTGGATAAGGCAAGCAATCTCCAAGACTGAAAATCTGGGCCTTGGAGTCATTTTGTTTGAGCTCACAGAAGGAAGATTTAATGAAGACAAATATTTTTTTCTGAAAAGGTGACTTATGACTTTTCAAAATGAGTGCAATTGTTTTAAGTTTGGCCTTGGGGCAGAGACAAATGGCTGGGGGAAAGATTATTTAAAAACTTCAAAGATTAAACCAAGCCTTGAAGTTCCTTTGGCATGTATTTAGGTTTCCAAGTGAAGAAAGAACTGTTGGATGGATATTGATGGAAAATGCTGTTTACTTTTTGCAATGGAAAAGGTTCAAGGAAGGAGCATCAATGTTCGCATTGAACCTTATCCCAAAACATTGTCCCTTTGAAGTGATCACCAAGGAGGTTGTCTTGAATCATAAAAAGAGGTGGCTTCAGTTTTTCTGACATTAACCTGGAAGAAATTCGCTTCCCATGGAGCTTACTAGATTGTTGGAGCAACAGCAATTGACTTGATGAAGGAGAGAGGCAACAGTTGGGTGCTGGAAGTATACAATGGAAAACTAAACCCCTGGAAACCATAGAAATGAAGAATAGGACAGGACCAAGGATGGAGCACTAGAACACAACATAAGGCAACTTCTCTTCTGCCAGGATCATATATCAGGCCTATCTTGGTTCCTTTCTCCACAGTCACTAATTGGCTGCCTGAGGTGAGTACAAACTAATTAAGGGGGTGTCACATATGAGTTTAATCTACATCGCTCAGGAACATGTTGGTGACTTAAAAACAGTTTCAATTTCCTTTCCTTACCTTCAACATGAGAATAGAACCTGAAGATTTATTTGTCACATAACATCAATTGTGACAAGTAGCTCTGTGTTGTGAGTGAGGTAGCAGCCAGATTTAGAAATCCCAAGCCCCACATATGGGGAAATGTTGGGAAAGTTATAAGGTTAAATTTGGAACTTCGAAGAGTCAGGTTCTTGAATGGGGTCTGATTGAATTTGGTAGGGAGTGTCAGATTTTTGTTTTCTTTTATGGTCCTGTGGGAATGCCAGAATTTGTTGCAAAGTGCCTAATTGCCTTGCTTATCTATTTTAGGGAGCAATTAAGAGTCAGCCTCATTGTTGTGATCTGGAGTTACATGTAGGCCAGACCTGGTATGGCCTTCCCTAAAGGGCATCAGTTAATCAGATCAAGTTTTACAACAATCAATGGTAATTTCAGTGTCACCACTACTGAAACTATGTTTTTAACCCAGATTTGTTAATAGGAGTCAGCTTTATGGTGGGTTTGAACTCACATCCTCAGAATATTAGTCTTGGATTCAAGTGCTCATGTAATGACACTACCAACCTGAAGATATTCTGAGGAGGGGGATGATAGGTTATCAGAATGTAAGCCAGGGATAAGATTTGGGCTTTTCTGAATGAGTACACAGAATGTTGAAGTATTGAAGAAAGGAGCTGGTGGGCAGAGAATGAGAAAGACGATGTACGACTCTATCAATTTTGACACTAAGTTGAAAGGTAGAGTTGAATGTGAGAGAGTTAAAGCAATATAAATGTTAGCTCAGCTTGATTAGATTATTTTCTTTAATTAACACCCTCATCATTTTTTGATGTAACTGATTTTCACACGAAAACAAAAGTAAATAAATTTTATTTAATAACACTGAACATGAGAATATTTTGTCAGTTATTAAAAGATATTGAAAAACCCTTAGCTGTGATTTTACCTTCTTGCATAAAATCATCTGATGGTCAAAGAGGAATGCTAAATATTGCTTCGCCCTGGTACGCGGGCGCATGATGACAATTAGGTCACCACGTTGGATCAGTTGAGTGCTGAGGACTATGAGATCTTCACCCTAAGATTTAGAAAAAATCCATGAGTAACAGCCCCATTTTATTTTTGTTTAATGTCCAATGAACTTTGTTAAAGAAAGTGGAACAAAAGCTGGATGTAGGTTATAACAAGTAGCATGAGATCCTGCAGCAGGGGAGTTATGTGTTCAATGTTTTCTTGCATCAGTCCCTTGCTGTTTTAATGGCTCAGTGACCTAAGATAATTTTGTGCCTGATTTGAGGTGTGTTCTTTTTTCTCCCCCTCCCTTTTCCAACATTGATCTAACACAAATGCCAAATCAACCGACAATCTTGGCATGCAGCCACAATGATGGCAGTGAGCAGGTCAGCAGCTAATCACATTGATGTAGCAAACTAGCACATTAGATGTACTTAATGTTCTTCACTTTTAAATTAAGTTAATACAACACCTGAAAATTTATTATGATGGATTAAGATAGAAGCTAAAAATGCACGAAGTTTACAAAAGAAAATTTTGTCTTTTTGACAGTAGAGTAATTTTGACATTCTGCAACCATGAAATTAATTATTTCAGGGCTAGTGATGGTATCTAGTTCAATAATTCTACTATTATTAGTATGCTGGGTTTTTTTTAAATCCAGTAATGCCTCATTCACCAACATTTTAAGGATTGTTACAGTGAGACTAGATTAGATTAGATTAGATTACTTTACAGTGTGGAAACAGGCCCTTTGGCCCAACAAGTCCACACCGACCCGCCGAAGCGCAACCCACCCATACCCCTACATTTACCCCTTACCTAACACTACGGACAATTTAGAATGGCCAATTCACCTGACCTGCACATCTTTGGACTGTGGGAGGAAACCGGAGCACCCGGAGGAAACCCACGCAGACACGGGGAGAATGTGCAAACTCCACACAGTCAGTCGCCTGAGTCGGGAATTGAACCCGGGTCTCTGGCGCTGTGAGGCAGCAGTGCTAACCACTGTGCCACCGTGCCGCCCAAAAACTAGCTGTGTAAGACTGGAAATTCTTATCAATTTAATTGGTTATCATTGTCTTTGGGTAGTACAGAAGTTAAGTATCACTGAGAAAATGCTTAGAAAAATGTGTTTCTTTTTCTGTGACCGATTTTCATTGATTGCACTGTGATGGGACCTGAACCTTGCATCCTGGAGAGGAGAGAATCACTGAAAGTAAACACTACATTATTTTGTGCACATATAGACTCCCAAAGTTGTGATCAGTTTTTGGTGGATGACTGCAAACACTTGATGGTTTCACCATTAGTATTCCTACAAAATTCAGACCATTGTTTTCATTAATTTCAGACGAGTGAGGTCCTCTAATGATCAACAACTCATCCAGTCACAAGCACCGGATCTAACTGATGGAAATTCAGCTAAAGCTCCAGTTAACCAAGTGAATGGAGTTTCCTTCACCACTGTTTTCATTTGTAGAAAGAGAACTCCTTGAGGGAATTTGTCCATTGAGTTATCACCCGTTTTAGTACAACAATAATTTCTCGCTTTAAGTCTGGGTTTGAGAAATGTGGATCTTATATAAGTTTTCTTTGCAACAATAATTCCACTGAATGCGGGAGGAAATGAGGGAGAATATACTGTGCTGCGTGTGTCGGCAGGAATGGACAAATATAAAGGTGGATCAACAAGCCAAATCATCTGCCTAAAAGCAATCCAGAAATCTGCAAGTATAATGATGGAAATAGTTGAGGATGAGATCTGGCCTTCTTAGAGTCATATAGCTTTACAGCATGGAAGCAGACCCTTCGGTCCCACTCGTCCATGCTTATCAGAAATCCTAAATTAATCTAGTACCATTTGCCAATACTTGGCCCATATCCCTCTAAATCCTTCCTATTCATATGCCCATCCAGATGTCGTTTTAAATGCTGTAATTGTACCAGCCTCCACCACTTCCTCTGGAGCTCATTCCATACACGTACCACCCTCTGTGTGAAAATGTTGCCCCATAGGTGTCTTTTATATCTTTCCCCTCTCACCCTAAACCTATGCCCTCTAGTTCTGGATTGCCCGACCCCAGGGAAAAGACTTTGCCTATTTACCCTATCCATGCCCATCATAATTTTGTAAACCTCTATAAGGTCACCTCTCAGCCTTCGCCGCTCCAAGGAAAACAGCCCCAGCCTGTTCCGCCTCTCCCTCTAGCTCAAACCCTCCAACCCTGGCAACATCCTTGCAAATCTTTTCTGAACCCTTTCAAATTTCACAACATCAGATTGAATTTGTTGGCAATAATGAATTCAGCAATAGATCAGAGACTTGGAAAATATTTGGGCTAAAGTTGACTTGCATCTCAATATATTCGAGCCATCTTTGGGAACCATGGTGATATATTTTGTTGTTTGCTATGTGTTAGCTCATGTAACACATACCATAGTGAAGTCAGGTTCTTGTTTAGACAGATGTTTTGAAGTTTATTTACAACATCTAACTATTTACATAGAAATGATGTCACAGAGTTACACACACAGTCAAGATTCTGTATTTACTGATGTTACTATACATTACATACATATTGCTGACAAACGGAACACACTACATTAGGGAGCGATGAAGGTGAAGCAGGTATCTATAAACTGGAATATCACATATTGTAATGTTATAACTCTTCCTGAAAGGTACAGACCTGCCTGGTCTTGAATCACTGTCATTATACAACATATGATTCTACTTAAAGGGCATAACAAATGAAGAGGAAAAAGCAGCAAGAGATGAAATGCTGTGTTTACTATTTAATGAAAAGAAATGATGAAACTAAATTATGTTTTAACATAGAATCTTGACCAGATGGGCCAATGGGCTGAGAAGTGGCAGATGGAGTTTAATTCAGATAAATGCGAGGTCTGCATTTTGGGAAAGCAAATCTTACCAGAACTTACACACTTAATGGTAAGGTCCTAGGGAATGTTGCTGAACAAAGAGACCTTGGAGTGCAGGTTCATAGCTCCTTGAAAGTGGAGTCGCAGGTAGATAGGATAGTGAAGAAGGCATTTGGTATGCTTTCCTTTATTGGTCAGAGTATTGAGTACAGGAGTTGGGAGGTCATGTTGCGGCTGTACAGGACATTGGTTAGGCCACT
>NC_057722.1:13275473-13278991 GCF_004010195.1 Chiloscyllium plagiosum | reverse complement strand
TACAATTGCAACATTTAAAGGGCATTTGGATGAGTATATGAATAGGAAGGGTTTGGAGGGATATGGGCCGGGTGCTGGCAGGTGGGACTAGATTGGGTTGGGATATCTGGTCGGCATGGACGGGTTGGACCGAAGGGTCTGTTTCCATGCTGTACATCTCTATGACTCTATGACTATATTCATAACAGTATTGATTTATACACACTTTTCATCATTATCCAGCAAAATCTCTGAAAGGCAATAATGAAAATGATAAAGATTTTATCTGAAGTTGTGAGAGATGGGGAAGGACAGTAGAGAGAGAAAACAACATGTTCTTTAATTGTTCCAGTTTTTACCTGCCAACCTGAAATGATATTCTGTAATTTTGTGAGTTTGTCTTCGTTATCATCAGCTTTCTGATTATTAATCGCATTAAGAACTTTCTTCATGGCAACTATGGCAGCTTCCACATTTTTATAATCCCTTGATGAATGAACAATAGACTGTTAGTAATGGTGTTAGTAACGGTGTACATGTTATAACAGCATTGATCTATTTGAAGGGAACTCCATGGCCACAGTGTACTGCGGTTTAATTTCCCAAGTGCACCTGTTGTGTGATTCAGTGCTTTCACCTATCCCATTGTAGCAAATGAAATAGCAGTTCCAACTTTTCTTCACTGTAATGAAAAACATATGGAAAATATTTGACTTCATCTCCTGTCTGCTTATCCCTTGCAGGACCCACCTGATTTTTTAAAATCTTCTAGCAATCTTTCACACCCCTGAAAGTCATGAAGGAAAAATTGGTCTGCTCCTACATATTAGTCTGCTCTATGATAATACTGCCCATGGGGATGGAGTTGAAAGTTTAATAACATGTTTTCTACTTTCCTTCACCAGATAATAGAAAGATATACATTTCCTTATTCAAACTCCATTCACCAGCTGGTTCAATTAGCAGTGATAAAGGGGATTGCAAGTTTATAGAATATCAATCTCTGCCTCGTGCTTCTTTCCTGACATTTAAAGTAGCCACATAAAATCCCCTTAAGTTTAGAAAAAAACATGGCGATATCAAAAATCAGATGATGGGTATCAATTTTTAATACCTCCTCCTGATTTCTGAGGAGATATGCTTTTTCATTTATTTTATAAAGCAGTCATTTGATTTGCTGGAGTGCTGGTGCCTATTTACTCAACAGCACAAACATTGGTTCTTAGGCTAATTTTAAGAGATCCAAAGGTAGCCCTCTATGTATGGAACAAACACGAATAGTGTAAGCTTTAATTTGTTGACTTCCCTTTTTTAGTTTTTTGGCATTGACTCTTGTAGTACAGCGCGATAATTGGCATTGTCAGTCAGTGCTTCAGTAACGTTACCAGTATTAATTGTGATCTTTAACACGGGCACAATGAGGGTCATGATTTGGAGATGCTGGTGTTGGACTGGGGTGTACAAAGTTAAAAATCACACAACACCAGGTTATAGTCCAACAGGTTTAATTGGAAGCACTAGCTTTCGGAGCACTGCTTTTTCATCAGGTGGTTGTGGAGTACCCTGGACTATAACCTGGTGTTGTGTGATTCTTAACAATGAGCGTCAGCTCATGGAGTCGCAATGACAGAGTTTAAATGATAGCAATGCATGTGCATTTTGTTTTTATTCATTCAGAGGATATGGGCTTCACTATCTGAATCAGCATTTATTGCCCATCCCTTGTTGCCTGTGAGAAGGTAATAAGGACTTGCTTTCTTGAACCACTGCAATTCTGCTGACATAGGTACACCCCTCTGTTAGCAAAGTAACTGGATAGTGATCAGAAGTAGAAATTCAGGGAACAGAATTTTCCTCATTTTAGTTGATAGCGTTGAAGTTAATTGAATAACTCTTGCTCACACTCTGGCTCAGAGCAGTTAACCAAGCTAATATCAAATCTGTTCTTATACTGGTCTACATTGTCCAGCTGGTAGCTGAATAAATCAACTAAAAGACAATGTATTTCCGGTTCCTAATAAATCTCGTAGTTAGCAATCATAATCAGTAATGTGATGAATCTATATTAATTGTATCCTTCAATACAACATTTTTCCAGCTAAGAGTAGCCAGGACAGTGTAAATGCCATTCCTGATCCAGATTACGTTGTACAAGGCTGGCTGGAAGTAACTCCATGTCCTTGACCTCCAGGGAGGAACCTGGTTCACTACATCACAAAGCATGACTGAGACGGGAAATTTGCTATATAAAAGAACATTCCACAACCATTTTGTAATCTGTTGCAATGTTGAAGTGATTAGTTTGTGAAATTATATGTGATACCATATGCTCTACCTTAAGATAATAGGCTGCAGTACTCCAAGTCTGTATGTGCAGTGACTGATGCAAAGATATTGTGCCTTCTTTGATCACATTCCAACTGAAATCAATACACATCACTTTAAGGCTTACCTGTGCTCAGGTGGAGTGGCTTTAAGCAGTTCTGATAGCAGTAGAGGATATTTACAGATCTTTTGCACTGGCATTATGAGAAACCCATCAAAAGGGAGGCTCATCATTTGCTGACGCCTTCGACAAACCTCAAAAAAGTAAGCATATTTTTCAACTACGATGAGTTTAGCCCATTCAGCAAGAGCATTGACGTGGTTGTTACAATATTCAGCATACTTCAAGAAGCCTGCATTCTGCAAAGAGGAAGAAAAATGATGAAGAGAATCAGTGGAGATCAGCAGGCCACTCAGATGGTATCAATTGCAGAGTTGTCAGCATATGATTTTCAGGGAACTACAATAATACAGTTCACCAGTACACTGTGCCCATAATGGTTCAGCTTCTTCATCCCCCTCACTCATATCAATGCTCCAGGAATGAAAACCCATTTTTCCCCCAGCAATGATTTATACCTTCAATTCTCCGATCTTCTTTAAGTGAGGTATTGCTTTATGATTCACTTTCTCCTTATGATTCTCTTTACCAACCCACTCACCTGCACTCTGTATTTACTATATTGCTATTCCATTCATTCATAACTCTTTACTAACTCATTCACAAATGCACCATGTCTACTATACCATGTTTCCTTTCATTCATAAAATCTGGTTTTTGTAGTACATTTTAATCTTCCAACATAAACTAAATTAAACATCCCTTCCAAACCACTACTGTTTTTTACAATTTTCAATTCTTATTGACCCCATGTTGCAAGCAGTGCTTAGACCCCCTTCTGTATCAAAGACAGCCCCTGAATAAGTATTAAGACTGTAACCTACTCAACGATGCCATTGTGTCTCCATTGCTCAACAATGCCATTGTGCTTAGGCGGAAAGTCAGGAGGCATGGGATAGAGGGAAATTTGGCCAATTGGATAGAAAACTGGCTAACCGGTTGAAGTCAGAGAGTGGTGGTAGATGGTAAATATTCAGCCTGGAGCCCAGTTACAAGTGGAGTTCCGCAGGGATCAGTTCTGGGTCCTCTGCTGTTTGTAATTTTTATTAATGACTTGGATGAGGGAGTCGGAGGGTGGGTCAGTAAATTTGCA
>NC_057722.1:13267680-13275010 GCF_004010195.1 Chiloscyllium plagiosum | reverse complement strand
GGGGGCATGGAATGCGCTGCCTGTGGGAGTGGTAGAGTCAGAATCTTTGGTGACCTTTAAGCGGCAATTGGATAGGTACATGGATGGGTGCTTAAGCTAGGACAAATGTTCGGCACAACATCGTGGGCCGAAGGACCTGTTCTGTGCTGTATTGTTCTATGTTCTATGTTCTATGTTCTAACTCACCCAAAACTATGGGAAGATTACAATCTTAATTAACCCTTAGCAACCGTCTCTCAGGACCTGAATAGGTTGCAAAACATCAAACAGTTTCTGCCATTAGTACCTATTTAATACATATTAAACAGGGCCATTATCCCAGTTAAGAAACTTACTGTCAAAACAGCACTTCCATGAAACTGCATGAATTAATGTGTAAGACTGTCAAAACTAGAATAGTAAATGAAATCTCACGACCCAGCTGCAGGAGATAAGTTTAATATCCTCTACACTTTCATCTAGTACACATATAATTTCACATTCATTTAGATCATATAGGTCTAGTATCTTTACTAACAGTACTAACTTAAAAGACAAAAGGACTAACTCCTCTTCATTTTGCAAACTCAGACTGGACAGGCATTCTATTCCCATCAGGAGTAACAAATACTGAAACCATCTCCCGCTTTCCGAGGACAGATGTCACACAAACTTTTGTGTGCAACAGTTACAACTATGTAACATCATGGTGCTAAAGTTTTAATGTATAGAAGATCTGTATAAAGGGACTACTGTAAAACTGGAATTTGGATTCCACGGCTGCTTTGAACGGTGCCACTGCTGATGCTCGATAAAGGGGCTATTTTTGCCACTCGCTGATCTCAGTCATTATTGAACACAATCTCACTTTTACCTTGAGTCAGTTTACATGAGGTTCAGTCTGTAATCTGTAGACTATTGTCTTTTTGTTTTTTAAAAAATTTTAACTCCCTGCTGCTCAGACTCCCTCAGCGCAAAATCATCAGTAACAAACCTGTAGCTGAAATGTTAAGGCCAAAACGAAAAGAGACTTTCACTGCATCCAAAATGACAAGTTACAAACCAAAGTTACAAGATCTGGATCTCCAGCCCGATTAAGAAGCCAAGTTAACATTAAGGATGTCCGTGGTTACAGAAATTTTTGCTTGAGATACTGCAAAATTAAACACGGCATGCCAAGGAGATTTGCAAGTACTAAGTGACAGTACCTGCATTCATTACTATAGCCATAATGTGGAGGTGCTGGTGTTGAACTTAGGTGGACAAAGTCAGAAGTTACACAACACCAGGTTATAGTTCCACCAGATTTATTAGAAATCACAAACTTTCAGAGCACTGCTCCGTCATCAGGTAAAGTCACCTATAACCTAGTGTCTTGTGACTTCTGACTTCATTATTAAATGATATTATATAGGATGTCACCTTTTGTTATAAAACCTTAAATTATCTTGAGAATGTGCCTTAAAAGAAATTCTGGGATTTACATATTAAAGAACCGAAACCAGCAAACCCATTCTTAAAGATCAAAGACTTAACCTCGGTTTGTTCAATATATCTTTTGCTATAAATTCTGTGTCTTATGGTCCTACTTCACAAGCACCTGATGAAGAAGCTGTGCTTTAAAAACTAGTGCTTCCAGTAAACCTGTTGGACTATAACCTGGTATTTTGTGATTTTTTTTTACTTTGTCCACTCCAGTCCAACACAGGCTCCTCCAAATCATTATTATACCACCAGCCATAGCTAGCTGTAAACAAAAACATATGGTGGGTCACCACATAGATTATTGCACTGCTGTGCTGTCCATCTCAATTACTTGGGCTGAGTGGCCTGTTACTGTGCTGTCCAATCTATGTAACTTCAAGGATGCCTGAGCTCATTCAGATCACAAACTGCCAATGACCACCAACAAAACCACTATTATTTGTTTATCAGACATGTGAAAGAAAATAATGAATCAATTGTACTAATACAGTATTTTTCATATCTTTGAATGTCTCAAAATATTTTATGGCCAACTTGAAGTACCTTTTGAAGTGCGGCCACTGTTATAAACTAAAGAACATAGCAACCAATTGCTGCATAACACACTCCCATGAAAAGGATGGATGAAATAGTTAACAAAATCAGTACTTGTATTACCTTTCCTCCTGCACTACAAAAGGATGTAATATGGCGGCTGGATATACTTATGACTCATAAAGGATCATTGATGGATTCAATGTGCCCCACTTCTTTGAAATTTGACCCCACTTTATCTACTCTGCAATTCATTGAATCCATTCTCATTAAAGATCTAATAACAGCTTTGGATATGTCTGCATCCGTAATGCTAATTACCAGTGTTGTAGAGAATGCATGACTTAGTGTGCACTATTGCATCATTGCAGTTTGGAGATCTCTTTTTATTTTGAGAAAGGTAAAGGACTGGGTTTGGGATTTACTTATCCTAAGCCAACCTTTTTTTTAACATAAGTTGGATTTTGTAGACATTATTTTCCAACGTAACTGTCCCAAATGAGAAGCCACGTTCAAGGCAGTCACAGCTTGCACAGTGACCCAAATTTTTGCTCCTCTCTCTCTCTGTCATTCTGAGTTTTTATTTCTATGCCTGTTAACAAGTGAAGTGAATAACTCAAATATCCAGTTAAAAATACTGTAAAAAAAGCATTAGGAAGGTAGAAATTCTTGTTATTTTCAGAAATTACTCAGAATATGATAGAAGTCCAACATTGTACGTTGTTACAAAAAAACATGCTTTTGCTGGAAAGCCATGACCTGAAGCATTAATTCTGCCTTGCCATTGACAAGGACTACCAGACTCACTGAATATATCCACCTTATTTTGTTTCTTATGACTTATTTTTATTTTCTTGTATGAATATACTTTATCAATTTTATGGAATGGCATTCTTTGTCAATGAATAATAATATTTTTAGAATAAACCATGGGATTGCACAAGAGTCTTTTTTGTCATTGAGTGTGAACATGGATCTGCAATAGCTGTGCAGAATTTAAGATGATGATAAGGGAATGATTAATATTGTGCCACCATATCATTGCATGACAATCAGAAGGATGAATTTAATGTCTCAATTACCTTTTTTCGCACTCAAAGCAAGTTAATTTAAACGATATATGGTAACCACATTGCGACTTTGCAGCTTAGTTTTGATTGATGATGTAGAGCATTACCTCCAGAAAAATATGCTGTCAATTCACCCCTTAAGAAATGGATTTGGGAAGATAAACTGCTAAAACTGTGCTGCATAAATAGTAAATGTATCTTAAGATTTATCAGGTCTTTCTAGTTAATGCAGTCACAATGCGTGTATTAATATGGAGTTTGTGCCCATCAAAACTTCTTGCTTATGCCAATTGAAAGGGCAGGAAGGTGAGCTCCTAGGATGAGTCTTGCTAAGTCAGTCCCTGTGCAAAACTAATTAGAGAATTCTGTGGAAAAAAAACTTCAATCTGTAGAAATTGTGCAATAACAACAGACAACTAAAGCTGGTGCTGAAAAATACATAGAAAACCATCAGAGCCTCTTGATAAGGAATGTAACAACTATGCATTGGTATGAGAAACATCAGTTTATTTTATAGTGCGTTAATACAAAAGAAGAAACTTTATTAAGATATTTTGAGGAGAACAGTAAAGGTTGTAATTGCTTATTGAATACATCATTTGTACTAATTACAGTATATGATGCCCCGATGTAAATAAATCTGTGTGCTGGTTTACAGGCTGAGCACAAGTCTTGATAAGAGATACATTAATCCATCATCGAAGTCAGAATCTTAAATTTCATTCCAGCAATCGATGGTGAGAGAGAGACCCAGCACCATTTTAAATTTTACTTCAAACTGGCACACTTTGGTTCTTGTCAAATGTTCAAAGGAAAGAGCTTTGTTACTGTGACTTTGTGAATCCTATACCTAACAGTCACAGCTCACAAATATCATTCTGTCCAGAAAGAACAGGATGACATTAGTCTGCTGATGTTTATTGCCCCTAAGAGACTGAACTTGCAGTTGTAGAAGAGCACTGCTATATAGATTATACATTTTGGTATTGATCTAATATTCACAATTTGAAGTCTACACTTGCTTTTACAAATTGAAACTTGATGACATGGCTCAGCATATTGAATAAAATTTCCACTCATTGCGGAATCATTATTACCGTGGTGCTAAGTAGGAGCAGGTAGCTTGAATAATTCACATTACTGTTACCTTTTCAAGCTATTTTCACTGTACGTTGTTGACTGAAGCTCTAGCTGATAGAGTCTAGAGCTGCATAGTGCAGAAACAGACCCTTTGGTCCAACTCATACACACTGACCAGATATCCTGAATTATTCTGGTCCCATTTTCCAGCATTTGGCCCATACCTTTCCTATTCATATACCCATCCAGATGTTCCTTAAATTTTGTAATTGTACCAGCCTTCACCATTTCCTCTGGCAGCTCATTCCATACACGCACCATCGTCTGCATGTTGCCCCTTAGGTCCCTTTTAAACCTTTCCCTTCTCACCTTAAACCTATGCCCTCTAGTTTTGGACTCACCCACTCTGAGGAAAAGACTTTGGCTATTCACCCTATTCGTGCCCCTCTATAAAGTCACCCCTCAGCCTCCGATGCTTCAGGGAAAATAGTCCCAGTCTACGCAGCTTTTCTCCATAGCTCAAACCTTCCAGTACCAACTTCATCCTTGTAAATCTTTTCTGAATCGTTTCATGATTCACAACATCTTTTGTATAGCATGTCGACCATTATTGTACACATTATTCCAAAGGTGACCTCACCAGTGTCCTGTTACAGCTGCAACGTGACATCCCATCCTATGCTCAGTGCACTTACCAATCAAGGCAAGCATATCAAATGCCTTCTTCACTACCTGGGAC
Organism: Chiloscyllium plagiosum; assembly: GCF_004010195.1. Classification (NCBI taxonomy): domain Eukaryota; kingdom Metazoa; phylum Chordata; class Chondrichthyes; order Orectolobiformes; family Hemiscylliidae; genus Chiloscyllium; species Chiloscyllium plagiosum. The sequence continues at coordinate 13,270,123 of NC_057722.1, read as the reverse complement.
TCCAACTTCAAGGGACTATGAGCCTGCAATCCAAGGTCTCTTTGTTCAGCAGCACTCCCCACGATCTTACCATCAAGTGTATAAGTCCTGCCCTGTTATTAGGAGAAAGTGAGGACTGCAGATGCTGGAGATCAGAGCTGAAAATGTGTTGCTGGAAAAGCGCAGCAGGTCAGGCAGCATCCAAGGAGCAGGAGAATTGACGTTTCGGGCATGAGCCCTTCTTTAGGAATGAGGAAAGTGTGAAGAAGGGCTCATTCCCGAAACGTCGATTCTCCTGCTCCTTGGATGCTGCCTGACCTGCTGCGCTTTTCCAGCAACACATTTTCTGCCCTGTTATTATTCTGTCAGATCCCAGACTGCAATCTGGCTCGATAGAGAATGTTTTGTTTTGGTTTAGTTCTAACAAGGTGGTTTCTCTGGAGCACAAGCATACGCTGTTATATATTTATTTTAAAAATAAAACTGAAATTTATTAAGCAAAAAAGTGATAAATTAAGATTGACCAGTCCGTTTACTTATAGCACAAACTGAAAGATTTTGAATCAAGGTAATTCCATTGATCCCCAAATCTCTCCTTTACAGATCCCAAAAGCACACTGCTCACATCAGAGAAAACAATAATCTCTTTCTCTAACACCTCGATAGGTTTAATTTAACTGTGAATTTAATTTCTAAACTGCAAAATCTGATAGCCTCTTCCTGCGGCTTCCATATTCCTGAGTTTAAATATACTCTTTTTTTCAAATAGTCTCTTCTGTGTTCTATCCAAACAATTCTGTTCTAGGACTTTTACTAAACCCCTTCCTCTAAAGTAATGTATTTTCTATCTTCTCCCTTTCTCAAGAGCACCGCTCTACACATCCATCAGCATTGAAGACCTCTGCAGAACTGCCCCAAACTGAAACTTAAAAAAAAAGCTTTATTTTTCAGGCTATAGATGTTTCCTCTAAGCTTAAAAGCTGCTAGCAGAAACTCTGATGCATAATAATTTATCTAGTTCATTTGCAATATCTCCTAATGCACAAAAAACATAATAGTCCTGAAAGCTTCCTCACTATCATGTTATTGTAAAATAAATCACTATGGCTGCAGAATTATTTTCATTAATCATTAAAACCTCAGAAAAACTTACGTCGCTCCAATCAAAATTTAAATACTTAAATAAATCTTACATCTTATATCACAGTAGCTTGTAATCACATATGTCTTTGTCATTTGCAAGTGATGTGCAGGTTAGGTGAATTGGCTATGCTAAATTGCCCATAGTCTCCAGGGATGTGCAGGTCAGGTGGACTAACCTTGGGAAATGCAAGGTTACAGGGATACGGTGGGGTGGTGGCTCTGGGTGAGATGCTCTTCGAAGGGTCAGTGAGGACTCGATGGGCTAAATAGCCTGCTTCCACGTTGTAGGGATACTATAATTCTATAATTTATAACCTTTGTTACCTCCAAATTCCTTTTGAGAGTGTTGTGATGCTTTGTATTACTATTGGCAATTTTCTTAAAGTCAGATTGTTTTGGGTAAGCTCCCAACACATCCGTGTGCATGAGCCTGTGATATTCTACTTGTCCAGTTTGAAAGATCGTTTGGTCATTGGGAATATACTTTTTATCACTCCATCTGACCATGTGTGACGTGATCAATTGTACTTCAGTTCATCATATTACATATTCCACAGGTGACCAATGAAACATGAATACCTTATGCCAGTTTTCTACTATTTCTTGAACATGCCACACTCAACATTAATGGTGGTATGTTCTGACTGATTTATCATTTGCACATTCATTAAAATAAACTGATTTCGTAACTTCATTCTCTTGACAAATTAGAGGAAACATAGACTGGGACTGCCATAGTGTTAAAGGTTTAGATGGAGAGGAATTTCTTAAGTGTGTACAAGACAATTTTCTGATTCAGTATGTGGATGTACCTACTAGAGAAGTTGCAAAACTAGACCTACTCTTGGGAAATAAGGCAGGGCAGGTGACTGAGGTGTCAGTGGGGGAGCACTTTGGGGCCAGTAACCATAATTCTATTTGTTTTAAAATAGTGATGGAAAAGAATAGACCAGATCTAAAAGTTGAAGTTCTAAATTCGAGAAAGACCAATTTTGATGGTATTAGGCAAGAACTTTTGAAAGCTGATTGGAGGCAGATGTTCACAGAGACGGCTAGAAAATGGGAAGCCTTCAGAAATGAGATAACAAGAATCCAGAGAAAGTATATTCCTGTCAGGGTGAAATGGAAGGCTGGTAGGTATAGGGAATGTTGGATGACTAAAGAAATTGAGGATTTGGAGAGTATACTTAAGAGGGAAATCAGGAGGGCAAAATGGGGACATGAGATAGCATTGGCAAATAGAATTAAAGAGAATCCAAAGGGTTTTTACAAATAAATTAAGGACAAAAGGGTAACTAGGGAGAGAATAGGGCCCCTCAAA
>NC_057722.1:13259473-13267529 GCF_004010195.1 Chiloscyllium plagiosum | reverse complement strand
GGTTAAAAGTGGATAAATCCCCAGGACTTGATCAGGTGTACCTGTGAACTCTGTGGGAAGCTACAGAAGTGATTGCAGGGCCTCTTGCTGAGATATTTGTATCACCGATAGTCACAGGTGAGGTGCCGGAAGACTGGAGGTTAGCTAACGTGGTGCCACTGTTTAAAAAGGGTGGTAAGGGCAAACTAGGGAACTATAGACTGGTGAGCCTGACCTCGGTGGTGGGCATGTTGTTGGAGGGAATCCTGAGGGACAGGATGTACATGTATTTGGAAAGGCAAGGACTGATTTGGGATAGTCAACATGTTTTTGTGCGTGGGAAATCATGTCTCACAAACTTGATTGAGTTTTTTTGAAGAAGCAACAAAGAAAATTGATGAGGACAGAGCAGTAGATGTGATCTATATGGACTTCAATAAGGTGTGTCGGCATGGATGGGTTGGACTGAAGGGTCTGTTTCCATGCTGTACATCTCTGACTCTATCTATAAGTGTGCACACAGCTTTCAGATTTGTACACTTGTTCAGAAGACTGGGTGAATAAGAATTCATGGTAAATTTCACTTGGTCTGTGGGAGGAACAGAATCTCAATCATGGGTCATCCATTTAAGAAAAAGATGGAGAGGAATTTCTTCTCAAGCATTGCAAATCTGTCAAGTTCTTTACCTCTGAAAACTGTAGATACTGGGTCATGAAGTATATTCAAGGCTGTGATCGACAGATTTTTAATTAGGAAGTGAATCAAGTGTTATGGCAACAAGAAGTAGGAAACTGTAGTTGAGGATTATCAGATCAGCCATGATCCCTTTGAATGGCAGAGCAGACTCAATGGGGTAAATGGCCTACATTTGCTCCTATGTCTTATGGCTTTATTCAAATAATTATGGAGAGGTTAGTCAGCACTTATGTAGATAAGATAAAGCCAATCAGTTTCAGGTCGATGACCTTTCTTCAAAGCTGGCAAAAGTAGAGATGTGTTTATTGAGTTTTAAGCACGTTGCATTGCCAGGAAAAGTGGGCATGTGAAGAAAGAACAAAAAGCGATAGTGTTGAAAAGGGACGTGATTAGATAGCAAGGGGGCTAAGGCTACAAGCAAAAGGGGTTGGTGATGGGAAAAGTAAAGGAACAAATTTAGTTTGAAAGCAAATGTGTATAGCTGCAGGTACATTATTCAGTCCAAAGAAAATTGGGAGCAATGGTTATAATGTGAAATTGTTGAACTTACTATTTGATTTAGAACACACAAGATTTTTCCCTGGCACCATTTGTCAGCTTTTGTCATTTAAAATCACTCCTCGCTGATCTCCTCTTTCTCACTCTCCTCTCAACCTCACTTTCTCTGTATTTGTTTCAGGTCAGATGATCAGAGGGAGATCTGACCTCTAACCTCTCTGCTGAAAGATGCTGCTGAATATTTCTAGCACTTTTTATGTATATTTCAGGTTTTCAGTATTTGCTGGCTTTGCTATTGCCTGAATCATTTTGTTTCGCTTCACATTTTGATGTTTTCCCAATGAGTTAAGGCTGCTCTTGACCACTGTTGAAAGTTGCACTGGTCAAATTCAGGCTCGCTCTGAGCATTTTACATTGGTCAAAATTAGATTTGTATAGCTCACCACCACTCACTTGGTCAAGGAAACAAGAGCCAAACTCACTCAAATGTGGTTTGTTTGGCTTGTAACGCCATTCCAGTTCCTGAAGCAATTTCTTGTGCGTTTTGTAGATATCCACAATGTTGGAAAAGAGCGTTTTCAGTCGGGCGTGAGGGAACAAATCCTTTGCTTTCTGACACTGTTTATAGTAGCCCTAGTGAAGAGGCAGAAACAAAACAAAAATGGTAAGCAGGAATGTGAACAGGATCTGCATGTAACAGAGGGAGAGAGAAGGGCAAAGGGAGTCTTACCAGCTGGCTCCACGAGGGAAAAAAATAGAAGTAAAATAAATACACTAAAACTGGGACATGAAAGTACTGGTCATACTGGAGCTTTATTTTCAGATTTTCAGACCAGTATGTGTCAGTCCCACATTTTTACTAGGTCTATTTCATTAACCCCTTGCTCTAGATAGGGATTCAATTGTTCGCCGAGCCCCACTCCACTTTTTGCTCCACTTCCCAGAGTTCCTGATCTCCTCCCATCTCCGCCTCTCATTCATGATAATCTCTCCCATCCCTGAGTTATTTGCCTTCTCCCTCTGATCACCTGACCTGCATGTGTATTGTTAAAATGAGCTACCAATATTTGTTGACCCAAATTGGCTGTTGTGATCACCTAACCAGTTTAAAAAAAACCCTACATGGAATGTTAAATTGGAATTGCACTTTAATTAAGAGCCAACAAACTTGAGACATCAAGAAATTAGACAGTTTTCTACCTTTGTTTGCAAGACAAAATATTCTTGCTATCTTATTTCTCCCACTTTTGTAATATTAATTTACTTAACTTTGTAACTAAATTTCACCTACATGTTAATTTTTCCATCTTTATTGCATTACCTGTTTTGCAAGGTAAGTGAAGCTACCTCCTTGCTGTCTTTTGGTGGATTGGTGGTGCAGTGAAACTGTCATCCGATGGGTAACTCGGAGACCCAGGTTAATACTCAGGGCAACATGTGTTCAAATCTCATCATGGCAGCTGGTGGAATTTCAATTCAATAAATAAATCTGGTATTAAATATTAGTCTCAGTAATGGTGACCATGAAACAATTGGTATTAAATCCCATTAGTTTCAATCATTTTCCCCAGAGGAGAAGATCTGTAATGCTTATCTGGTCTTTCCTACATGGCCCTCCAGATCCAGAGCACTATGTTTGATTTAGTTGGGGCTGGGTGGGTATGTCTGGTGATTGAAGCATAAAAGGAGACCCAGAGGGGAGAAGTTGAGGAGCCTCAGCCTTTGGAGTTGCCTAACAGGTACAAGGCTCTTCCTGCATTTATCAATGAATGAAGATGCTGTAGAATGGATGAACAAACTGATCATAGTACCTCAGAACAATTCAAGTGGCAAGGTTTTTTTTCAATCATGTGCTGAGGGGTTTGCTGCTTAGCTCAGTATTTATTGCTCATCCTTAACTGCTCTTTAAGTAATTTAAGGGTCAACCACATTGCTGTGGGTCTAGAGTCTTATGTAGGACAGACCAGGTAAGGCTGGCAGTTTCCTTAGCTAAAAGACATTAGTGAATCAGGTGTTTTTTTTTTCCCCCAACAATGGTTCATCAGTGGATTCTTAATTCCTGATTTTTATTGGATTTAAATTCCATCAGCTGCCTTGGCAGGTCTCCAGATTAACAGTCTTGTGATAATACCATTAGGCGATGCCCTCCCCATTTGAATAAGTAGGAACATAGTGGTAGTAGAGAAAAAAATAATTAGGGTGATTGCCACAGTTCTCTGAGACTGAGAGTAAGTGCTCAGGTCGCTATGTTGCCTGCAACGTACCAGAGTTCACGACAGTCTGATCTGGGGAAGAGGGTAACTGCAGTTGGAACAGGAGGATCCACAAGGGTAGATCTAGGAAGTACGTTCTGTTGAGGGTGTTTGAGCAGTGAGGCACTACATTAAAATGCAGAAACCCAATGGTTATAATCTTTGGATTACACCTGAACCATCAGCAAATTGGAAGTGGGCAAATAGAGAGCAGAAAATTAAACAAATGGTTCAAAGATTGTTTTGGCAGAAAAGTGTTTTGATTCATTGAATTGGCCGCAGAACTGGGTAAAGTGAGAACTGTACCATTAAGATGGTTTTCCCTGAACCTTACTGTGGCCAGTTTTCTCGTGAATCATATAACAAGGGCTGTAGAGAGAGGTACAAACTAAACAATGGGCTAAGGGGTCAAATTTCTGAAGACATAATTTATTATGTCAAGAAAATAAGATAAGGTAGCAACAAGGGACAGGATGACCAACCATATTGTGTTGGCAAGAGATCAGGCATACCAAGCTAGGAGAGCACTAGCAGATAAAGCTGGAGGTTACAACAGTAATGACAAGGGCAGAACGAAAAGCTCTGTAGCTGAAAGCAAACTGATGAATTGATAGAACAAATAAAAAATAAATATTAAAGATCTGACAGTGCTAAGAATTGAAAATGATGAAGAAAGGGAATTGAATATCTAAGGTACATAACTTTTAGGGAGGGCAGGAAACTCAAAATGTGAGGTTGTCACTTTGTTAATTAAGAATGTGATTTATACAATAGGGAGAGATTCTTAATTCTGGAGATAAAAATTTAGAACTACATTGAATAGAGATAATGAAGAATAAAGATAATAATTCATCAGCAGAAGTGGTTTATAAGTTTCCTAAGAGTAAGCACATTTTAGCATGGGGTATACAGGAACAAATCATGAGGACTGTGATAAACACACGTGATTATAATAAATGATATTAATCTATCTAGAGATAGGGAAAATCTGATTGGTAAAAGTAGCCTGAATGATAAATTTATAGTGCTTTCTGGTCAGTTTCTTAGAGAAATATGTTCTAAATCAAAGTAGACAGAACTGGATCTGATAATGTACAATGAAACAGAATAATCTTGGAGTGAAGGAACCCTGTGTCAGATTGAAATTTGCTTTCAGTTGTGGGGAGTTATGAACTGATCCAGGACTACTGGTGTAAACTTAAGTTCAGACAATTTCAAGGGCATGGAAATATGGCCGGCTAAACTGACCTGGGAAATTAGATAATGGCATAGATCAGTAGAGATACAGTGGCAGACAGAGTGAGTTACTTCATTATACTCAGAAAATATGCATTTCCAGTGGCCAAAAAAAAGTGTCTAAGGGAAGAATCCACCACTTGTGGCTAAGGAAGACAAAATACATTATTTTGTAAACATGAATTAGCATTCACAAGATTATATAGAATATAAAGAACAGCAAATAATGACTAATAATAAGGATGGATAAATTAGAGTTTGTGAGAAAGCTAATTAGAAATATAAAAACACAGTAAGAGTTTCAGCCGGAATGGAGTAAGTAAAGAGAAAGTGATCTAGAATGTTAAAATGGGGAGCTAATAGTAGAAAATAAAGGAATAGCACATTGATTGAATAGACATGTTAGATCTGACTTCATTGTGGAGTATATAAGTAGCATCACAGAAACAATTGTAAATTAGCAGTGAAAGGGAGGAAGGAACATAAAACAATGACAATTACCAGGCAAAGGGTACTGAGAAAATTATGATAACTAAAAGTTGACAAGCCCCAGGTCCTAATGGACCTTAGTTTAGGCTGCACAGATGGTAAATGGATTGATTTTAATTCTCTGAAAGATCCCAAATTCTGAAAAGGGTCCATCAGATTTGAAAACAGAACATCTTTAATTTTAAGAAATGAGGGAGACCACAAGATAGAAACTGCAGACTGGTTAACCTCACACTGGGCATTGGAAAAATGCTGGAATCTCTCAGTAAGGGAGTTGTGGGAGGTTACTTAGACAATCTCAATGTATTCCAGCAGAATCGTCATAGCTTGTGAAAGGCAAATCATGGTTTGACTCATTTATTGGAGTTCTTTGAAATAACAGACATCATGGAAAGAGGGGAACATGTGGATATGCCAGACTAAGATTTATAAAAGAGTATTTGGCAAAGTATGACATCAAAGATTGCTATACAAAATAAGAGCTCATCCTGGAGGGGGTACACTTTAATATAGGTAGAGGAAATAACATGATTAATCGGGTCATTTTCAGGTTGGTACCATGCAATCAGATCAGCTTTGATCTGATGATTTAGCAGAACAGGCTCAAGGAGCCAAATGGTCAAATGCTTCTAATATATTCCTGTATACTATTATGTTGCTCGCAAATGCACAGGCTTCTGAAACTGCTTTCCTTGCTTTCAAATTTGAAGATAGTTTGGAGAAGTTAGGACTGTTTAACTTGGAGAAGGGAAGACTGAGAAAAATATGATGGACAGACTAGAAGCCTTTCTGACTTGAGAAAGGATTGAAAACAAGAGGGCACTGATTTAAACTGACTGGTGAAAGAAGCAGAAGCAAGATGAGGAAAAGCTTTATCAGTCAGTGATGGCTATGGTCTGCAATACACTGCCTGAGAGTGGGGTAATGGTGGGCTCAGTCAGTGCATTCCAAAGGAATTTAGACTGTTATTTGAAAAGGAAGAATTTGCATGTTTATCGGAAGAACTGGGCAAAAATACTCATTCAGAGAGTCGGCTCAGACACAATGATCTCCTTCTACAAGAACAATTCTGTGATCTGACATTCTATACAACTGAACTGCACTGATTAGCGTTATTTCTTTTGACTTGTCATCCACGGCATACCTCATAAATATCACGTAGGTTTTTAACATAGTCCCGTTCTGAATTTAAGATCTCCTGGACGATATTGCCTCTCTTCCTCTCCTGTGCTGTGAGCTTGGCCTGTATAGGAAGTGGCGGTGGCGGCGCTTCTTCTGCGGTCACATCCAGGAATTCAATCATTCCCCGCTCGTTACTATCTAGCTTCAGGAACAGAAACAAAAGCTACTATAAATGCCTTGGGTAAGCACAATTCCATTATCAACAGCTCCAGCCAGCAAGAGGTGAAAGATGCAATTCCAATTGCAGTTTTCAAATTATAACATTTCTTGCCAAAATCAAGGAGTGGTTCCTCTAAAGCTGTCATCATTAAATATTCCATATTAGCTTTCAAGTGGTGACTGTAATGTGATCCCTCTCTCATACTCTGACCAATAACTAAGCAAAGCTGAGAAAATATTGTGTTCAAATTAAATGACAATGTGTGGTCATTGCTAGCTTTGAATTATCATCTGTACATTACCTCAAAGACTTCACTTAATCCGTGAATTATTTTGTTGCCATGACGCATGGCACGGTGCTTTTTCATTACGGTGGCCTCTTTCTCTTCTAATACTGACAAGGATGCGAGCATTTCAGAGATGATTAGGTCATTGTGTGACTGGACAGGATCTTTTGATGTTTCCAGGATCAGAGTTTCAGGTTTTGTTATTGATTGAGTGTTCTGGTCAATACTTTCATCCTCGGTTTCAGCTGTATCTTCCTTTTGCCCATACTGCAAGAACAGAAATAAAGGCTTCCTTAAATAAGTACATATAAGAAACCAAAGATCACAAAGGATTGTAAGCATCTCTCTCTCTCAATGCTTAGGGATGACCACTCCATGGGTGTAGGGTAAGATGCGGAGCCGGGTGTCAAAGAACTACCAAAGGTGTTGAAACTGTGCTATTGGATTTATCTACACCACTCTCTCTACTTGTTTTTTATAATTTATTCATGGGATTGGGGTATCGCTGGTTAGGCCAGCATTTATGATCAATTTCAAATAACTCATAATGCAGTTAAAAGTCAACCACTTGGCTGTGGGTCTAGAGTCACATGTAAGCTAGACCAGGAAAGGATGGCAGTTTCCTTCCCCAAAGGGCACTAGTCATAGAGTCATAGACATGTATAGCATGGAAACAGACCCTTCAATCCAACCTGTCCATGACAACCAGAAATCCTAACCCAATCTAGTCTCACCTACCAGCACCTGGCTCATGTCCCTCCAAACCCATCCTATTCATATACCAATCCAGATGCCGATTAAATGTTGCAATTATACTAGCCACCACCACTTCCTCTGGCAACTCATTCCATACATGTACCACCCTCTGTGTGAAAACATTGCCTCTTAGGTCACTTTTATATCTTTCCCCTCTCACTCTAAACCTATGCCCTCTAGTTCTAGACTCCCCCACCACAGGGAAAAGACTTTGTCTATTTACCCTATTCATGCCCCTCATAATTTTATAAACCTCTACAAGATCACCCCTCAGCCTCTGACTCTCCAGGGAAAACAGCTCTAGCCTAATCAACCTTTCCCTATAGCTCAAATCCTCCAACCCTGGTAACATCCTTGTAAATCTTTTCTGGACCCTTTCAAGTTTCACAACATCTTTCCGATAGGTAGGAGACCAGAATTGCACGCAATATTCCAACAGTGGCCCAACCAATGTCCTGTACAGCTGCAACATGACCTCCCAATTCCTGTACTCAATACTCTGACCAATAAAGGGACGCATA
>NC_057722.1:13242860-13259394 GCF_004010195.1 Chiloscyllium plagiosum | reverse complement strand
TCTGGACCCTTTCAAGTTTCACAACATCTTTCCGATAGGTAGGAGACCAGAATTGCACGCAATATTCCAACAGTGGCCCAACCAATGTCCTGTACAGCTGCAACATGACCTCCCAATTCCTGTACTCAATACTCTGACCAATAAAGGAAAGCATACCAAACGCCTTCTTCACTATCCTATCTACCTGCGACTCCACTTTCAAGGAGCTATGAACCTGCACTCCAAGGTCTCTTTGTTTAGCAACACTCCCTAGGACATTACCATTAAGTGCATAAGTCCTGCTAAGATTTGCTTTCCCGAAATGCAGCACCTCGCATTTATCTGAATTAAACTCCATCTGCCACTTCTCAGCCCATTGGCCCATCTGATCAATATACCATTGTAATCTAAAGTGACCTTTTTCGCTGTACCCTATACCTCTAATTTTGGTGCCATCTGCAAACTTACTAACTATACCTCTTATGCTCGCATTCAAATCATTTATATAAATGATGAAAAGTAGTGGACGTAGCACCGATCCTTGTGGCACTCCACTGGTCATAGGCCTCCAGTCTGAAAAACAACCCTCCACCATCACCTTTTAGTTTTCAACCTTTGAGCCAGTTCTGTATCCAAATGGCAAGTTCTCCCTGTATTCCATGAGATCTAACCTTGCTCACCAGTCTCCCATGGGGAACCTTGTCGAACACCTTACTGAAGTCCATATAGATCACATCTACAGCTCTGCCCTCATCAATCCTCTTTGTTACTTCTTCAAAAAACTCAATCAAGTTTGTAAGACATGATTTCCCATGCACAAAGCCATGTTGACTATCCCTAATCAGTCCTTGTTTTTCCAAAAACATGTACACCCTGTCCCTCAGGATTCCCTCCAACAACATGCCCAGCACCAGCGTCAGGCTCAATGGTCTATAGTTCCCTGGCTTGACCTTACTACCCTTCTTAAACAGTGGCACCACGTTAGCTAACCTCCAGTCTTCCAGCACCTCACCTGTGACTATCGATGAAAGAAATATCTCGTTAAAGGCCCAGCAATCACTTCTCTAGCTTCCCACAGAGTTCTCGGGTACACCTGATCAGGTCCTGGGAATTTATCCACTTTTATGCATTTCAAGGTATCCAGCACTTCCTCCTCTGTAATATGGACATATTTCAAGATGGCATCATCTATTTCCCTACATTCTCTATCTATGTCCTTTTCCACAGTAAATATTGATGCAAAATACTCGTTTAGTATCTGCCCCATCTCCTAAGGCTCCACGCAAAGGCTGCCTGCCCTTACTGTTTGACTCGCCTTTGTTCTCTCCCTAGTTACCCTTTTGTCAATGTATTTGTAAAATCCCTTTGGATACTCCTTAACTCTGTTTGCCAAAGCTATATCATGACCCCTTTTTGCCCTCCTGATTTCTCCCTTAAGTATACTCCTACTGTCTTTATACTCTTCTAAGCATTCACTCGATCTATCCTGTCTGTACCTGACATATGCTTCCTTCTTTTTCTTAATCCCCAATTTCTTTAGTCATCCAGCATTCCCTATACCTACCAGCTTTTCCTTTCACCCTAACAGGAATATACTTTCTCTGGACTCTCATTATCTCATTTCTGAAGGCTACCTATTTTCCAGCCGTCCCTTTACCTGCAAACATCTGTGCCCAATCAGCTTTCAAAAGTTCTTGCCTAATACCATCAAAATTAGCCTTTCTCCAATTTAGAACTTCAACTTTTTCATCTGGTCTGTCCTTTTCTATCAGAAACTAACAGAATTATGGTCACTGGCCCCCAAGGTACTCCCCCACTGACACCTCTCAGTCATCTGTTCTGCCTTATTTGCCAAGAGTAGGTCAAGTTTTGCATCTTCTCTAGCAGGTAACATCCACATACTGAATCAGAAAATTTTCTTGAACACACGTAACAATTTCCTCTTCATCTAAACCCTTAACACTATGACAGTCCCAGTCTATGTTTGGAAAGTTAAAATCCCCTGCCATAATCACCCTATTATTCTTACAGATAACTGAGATCTCCTTACAAATTTGTTTCCCAATTTCCCTCTGACTATTCAGGGGTCTATAATACAATCCCAATCAGGTAATCATACCTTTCTTATTTCTCAGTTTCATCCAAATAACTTCCCTAGTTGTATTTCTGGGAATATCCTCCCTCAGCACAGCTGTAATGCTATCCCTTATCAAAAACTCCACTCCCCCTCCCCCTCCCCCTCCCTTTCTATCCTTCCTGTAGCATTTGTATCCTGGAACATTAAGCTGCCAGTCCTGTCCATCCCTGAGCCATTGCTATGATATCCCAGTCCTATGTTGCTAACCATGCCCTGAGCTCATCTGCCTTCCCTGTTAGGCCTCTTGAGTTGAACTAAATGCATTTTAATTTATCAGTCTGACCTCGTTCTTTGCTTTGTCCCTGCCTGCCCTGACTGTTTGACATGCCTTTGTTCTCAACTGTATCAGTCTCAGATTGAAATCTTTCCTCACTATCGCCCTGGGTCCCACGCCCCACCTTACTAATTTAAATCCTCCAAAGCAAATTTCCCTGCCAGTATATTAGTCTCCTTTTAATTTAGGTGCAGTTCGTCCTTCTTGTACAGGTCACTTCTACCCCAAAACAGCTTCCAATGATCCAAAAATGTGAATCCCTTTCCTGTATACCAGCTCCTCAGCCATGCATTCATCTGCTCTATCCTTCTATTCCTGCCCTCAGTAGCTCGTAGCACTGGGGATAATCTAGATATTACTACTCTCGAGGTACCTCCTTTTTAAATTCCTGCCTAACTCTCTGTAATGTCCCTTCAGAATCTCAACCTTTTCCCTTCCTATATCATTGATTCCAATGTGGACAATGACCTCTTGCTTTCCCCTCTCCCCCTTGAGAATATTCTGCATCCTCTCTGAGACATCCTTGATCGTGGCACAAGGGATGCAACACACTATTCTGATTTTTCACTGCTGGCCACAGAAACATCTGTCTGTACCTAACATAATCGATCGCTTGGAACCCGACGTACCTCTCATTACATTAGAGCTAGTCTCAATACCAGAAACTTGGCTGTTTATGCTATGTACCCCTGAGTGTCCATCACCCCCTATATTTTCCAAAACAGCATACTTGTTTGAAATGTGGATAGCCACAGAAGACACCTGCACTACCTGCCTATCTCTCTTACGTTTCCTGTAGTTAACCCATCTATGTGACTGTACCTGAGACTTTCCCCCTCCCTATAACTGCCATCCATCACATCCCCTTGCTCTTGTTAATCCATCATTGCCTCTAACTGCCTCTCCAATCGATCCATTCGATCTGATAGGAATTCACAACCAATGGCATTTATTGCAGATATAATCCTCAGTAACCCGTAAACTCTCCCTAAACTCCCACATCTGACAAGAAGAGCATATCACTCTACTAAAGGTCATTTTTGCTTCTTTCAATCTACAGGCCCAGAAAATAGCACTGTCTTATTCCTCTACAAAACACTGGCCCAGGTTAAATTAATACTTATGGATTATATTTTAAATTTAATCAAGAGACATAAATCAATAAAACATATAATCAAGAAAGAACCCACTCTGCTCACTATTGCAGAATTATCTTAAGGCCATGCTTAAAATCCACTTATCTGCTTCTGTGCTGTGACCTTTCCCAAACAGATCCCTCCAAGATTAGTTGTGAATTTCACTTCTTTAAATTTTCCCTGATGCACTCTGATGTCCAGCAATACATGAATTCAAACAGTAAAGGCAGTAACTGTGCAGGTTCACTGTGGTGTCAGTTTCTTTCTTTCTCTCTCTCTCTCTCTCCTGCAATGACCTCACCTTGTGCTTCCTTTGTCTGTTCCTCTCCCTTTTAAAAGTGCTGTTGTTTTGACTTTTTTTCTCTCCAAATTCCAAAACAATGCAACAGCATATGAATTACTGCTCCTGGAATTTGAGAAAATCACCTCCATAAAGGAGCAGCTGTTACAAACAGAAATTTTTCCCATCCTCCATCTTGGATTACCCAGAATCGTTCTAGTGAACCAGATGTGCTTTTCTGACAATCGTTTCATGGTTATTATTAAATTCTTTAATTCCAGATTTGATATTGAATTCAAATTCCACCATTTGCTATGGCTGGATTTGAACCTGTGTCCCAGAACAAGACCTGGATCTCCATAGTCTATTGGTAGTAGCACCACAAGGCCATCCCTAGCCACAGGAACAGCGTGGCAGCTTGTTGATGCATTTGTGGGATTTCTGAGGAGCTTGCCTGTGGGGTTAGAGTTATTCCCATTTGCATGGGAGCATTCCAATCTCTGATTCCAGACAGGTTAAATATTGAGGAGTGAGATAATTAGTGAGGTCCAATGCAAGCTGAAAAGAAAGTTCATTTGGCTAGAAGGGGTGGTGTGGTGGCTCAGTGGTTAGCACTGCTGCCTGTCAGCATCAGGGACCTGGGTTCGATTCCACCCTCAGGTAACTGTGTGAAGTTTGCAAGTTCTCACTGTGTCTGCATGTGGTTCCAGGTGCTCCGGTTTCCTCCCAAGATGTGCAGATTAGGTGGATTGTCCATGCTAAATTGCTGATATGGTTTAGGGCTGTCCAGGTTAGGTGCATTGGCCATTGGAAATGCAGGGTTACAGGGATAATGTAAGGGGAAGGGACTGGATCGGTGTGGACCTGTTGGGCCAAATGGCTTGTTCCGAAAGTGTAGGAATCCTCAGGAAGGAAGCGCTATTCCATGTCCAAACATAGTGCTATAAAGGTGTTAACCTTTCTTCTAAAGCACTCGTTATGTCGATTCAGCTTTCTAGTTTTCTCGAAGCTTAGGAAACACAGCCATCAAGGTTTAAACTTGGAACAAGGGGGAAATATGAGGGTCAGAGCTTGATTTTAATATTTAAATGGCCTATTTCCTTCCTGGGAGTGAGTTGATCAATCACCCCAACCTCCTCTATTTAACTGAAATGCATGGGAGGGACGGGTCTGAAATTGGAAGCATTTTAATAGTCCACCTGATCAAGTTGTTAAAATGACAAAACCTCTTACACCAGGTCAACTCTTCTTTATTTCTTCTTTAAATATGCACAGTTCCTCACATTTTCCTCAAATATCTATTACGAGTGTAGTCAGGGACCAGGACAGGGTCAAAACTGGGCCCAATGTCTGGGGCCCAGGGTTCAGGTTCAATCTTTTAATTAAATAAAGGCAATTACAATGAAATGAAGATAGAGTTGGCTGAAATGAACTGGCTGGAAAATTGAGCAGGAATGGCAGTAAGCAAACAGTGGCGGACATTTAAGGAGATGGGCGGCACGGTGTCACAGTGGTTAGCACTGCTGCCTCACAGCGCCAGAGACCTGGGTTCAATTCCCGACTCAGGGACTGACTATGTGGAGTTTGCACATTCTCCCCATGTCTGCGTGGGTTTCCTCCGGGTGCTCCGGTTTCCTCCCACAGTCCAAAGATGTGCACATCAGGTGAATTGGCCATGCTAAATTGCTCGTAGTGTTAGGTAAAGGGGTAAATGTAGGGGAATGGGTGGGTTGCGCTTTGGTGGGTCGGTGTGGACTTGTTGGGCCGAAGGGCCTGTTTCCACACTGTAAGTAAACTAAGAGATAATCATGACTGCCAGCTAAAATACATCTCAGTCAGGAGGAAAGATTATGAGAGGGATAAATCTAGCATGGCCAACTAAGGAAGTTAAACAGAATGGTAAATTGAAAGGTAAAGCATATAAAGAGGCCAAAGTCAGTGGTAGCCCTGAAAACTGGGATCAATTCAGAATTCAGCAATCAAGGACTAAAGAAGAGGATGTGGAGAAACCAGCAATAAATATGAAAATAAACAATAAGAGCTTATTTAAACATATATAAAAATGAAGAGTGAGGTCAAAGTAAACATTGGCCCTTTACAAAATGAATCTGAGGATAAAGTTATGGGGCACAAGGAAATGGCAGAGGAGTTAAACAGATAATTTTCTTCCATCTTTATGGTGGAAGAAACTTTGAATGTCCCATTAATACTGAAGAATCCAGCAAGGAATGAAGTGTCATCATCATCACGAGAGAAGAGGTATGAGTCAAACTAATGGGGGCTAAAGGCAAGTAAATCCCCTGTCCCTGATGGCTTGCAGCTTAAAAATGTGTTGCTGGAAAAACGCAGCAGGTCAGGCAGCATCAAAGGAGCAGGAGAATCGACGTTTCGGGCATAAGCCCTTCTTCAGGAATTCTTCAGCAACACATTTTTAAGCTTCTGCAGTCCTCACTTTCTCCTGATGGCTTGCATCCTAGAATCCTGAAAGAGTAGCTACGGGGATAGTGTATGCATTATCATAATTTTCCAAAAATCCTTGATTCTGGAGAAGTACCAGAGGTTTGGAAAACCACTCATGTGACATCTCTATTTCAGACAGGCATGGTGGCTAGAAGTGGGTAACTATAGGATGATTAGCCTAACATCTATTGATGGAAAGGTATTGGAATCAATTATGAAAGTAATTGCAGAACATTTGAAAAATCATAATCTAATCAAGCAGAGACAACATGACTTCATGAAAGGAACATCATGTCTGATTTATTAGAAGTTTTCAGGAAATCTGAACCAGAGTGGATAGAGGAGAGCCATGAAAGGTTAAGTCAATAAGAACCCATGGTGTTGGAGGCAGGATGTTGGCATACATAGAGAATTGGCTCATGGGCAGGAAACAGCAAGGATGTAGAGGTGAGGGTTTTTTTCAGGTGGGGATCCACAGGGTTTATTGCTGGGACAACAATTATTTCCAAGATATATAAAAGACTCTGATGAAAGAAATTAATGCACTGAAGCTATATTTGCAGCTGGCACCTAAATAAGTGGAAAGGCAGGTGGCAAGAGGGATACAAACTCTTTACAGAGAGATATTGATAGGATGAGTCAGTGAGCATAATATTGGCAGATGAATTATAATGTGGGGAAATTTGAAGTTTTTATTATTTTTAACTGAACAACAGAATATTATCTCAATGGAGAAAAACTTCAGAAAGCTGCAATACAGTGGGACTTGGAGATACTTGTACATGGAACACAGAAATCTAACACACAAATGCAGCAAGTAATCAGGAAGGCTAATGGAATGTTGGCCCTTATTTCAAAGGGGTTGGAATATAAGCATATGGTAATCTTACTAAACAGTGCAAGGCCCTAGTGAGACCACACCTGTTTTTGTCCCCGTATTGAGGAAAGATATCATTTCATTGCAGGCAGTTCAGAGGGGATTCACTAGAATTATCCCTGGTATGTAGGGATAATGTTATGAGTGAAGGCTAAACAGGTTGGGACTCGACTCAGTGGAGTTTAGAAAAATGAGAGGTGTGATCTCAATGAAATATATAAAATTTCTAAGGGACTTGACAGGGTAAATGCTGAGAGGATGTTTCCCCTCATTGCAAGACTATCGGACCAGAGAGCATATTCTCAGAATATAGAGGTGGCAATTTAAGACTGAGATCAGGAGGGATTTCTTTTCTAAGGGTTGAGTCTTTGGGACTCTGCCAAAGTGAGATGAGGAGGTAGAGCAATTATGTATACTTAAGGCTGAGATAGATTCTTGATCTGTAGGGGAAATCAAGAGTCACAGAGAAACAGAGAAAAGTGGATGTGAGGAATGTCAGATCCTATTGAAAGTTAGAACAGTCTCGAGGGGCCATATCTGCTCCTGTTTCTGTTTCGTATGGTCTTATAACAAATCAACTATATCAGAAAGAATTTAACATTAGCTGAGGCAGAAGATATTTTTAAAAATTGAAAATATTAAAACAGGATTAACTTAGTAAATTTAAAAAATTGAGCCATTAGAAACCTCAAAAGTTCGATGCAACATGAGATGAAATGAATGTCCTTGAATGAGAGCAATGAATGCAATGGAATAACAATGGCTTTGTGAGATCTCAGTCTTGAACACGATTTCATTTGTCCCAATACCTACAGACATTGGAAAACAAGCCCATCATTTCTACGGCCCTTTGTTTCTTTATTCCCTCATAGGCTGAGGGTATTATTGGCAAATCAGTAATTGCTTTCATTGCTTTCATTGCTAACTGCCCCTTGAACTGAGTGACTTTCTTCAGAGAGCAGTTTAAGTTAATGCCATTGCCGTGGGTCTGGAGTCACAAGGAGGCTTCACCAGGTAAAGGTGGTAGAAATCTTTCCCTGAGGATATTAGTGAACCAGATGGGTTCATCCAATAATTAATGATAGTTTCATAGTTAACATCACTTAGACTAGCTTTTCTATTCCAGACTTACTAATTGAATTTTAATTCCACACTGGATTTGAACACCAGCCTCCAGACCATTCAAATAATTTTTGAATTATTACAATTATCCTATTGTCACCCTTTGTGCAGGAGCAGCACTTCTTGGCTTTGCTTCTGAATGGCCCGGTTCTAACTTGAGGATTGTCTCTTCTTGATCTGAACTCTCCTCGTTAGACCAAATAATTTCTCTGAAGCTATTCAAATATATCTTATAATTTTAATTTCATAATTCATAATTTGATTACTTCTGACCTTCTAAACTGAAGGGTATACATTTTGATTTTTGTTCTGATTAAACTACATTTTGCAATGTTTTTAAAGCAAATGTGGATGTCAATCAAGGGGTATATTTAAATATGATGAGTGAAAACCTTTGAGACCAAATCCACTTGCTGGTTGCTTATCTCTACGTTCCAAAGATAAATATGCAGAAAATGTATCTATGTAACATTTGTTCTTTCTACTTTATTGCTGGTAGGAAGGATGTTCCTAATGATTAGGGAGTCCAGGATGAGTCTAAGAATATGGAATAGGCCATTTAGGACTGAGAGTAGTGAATCTGCAGAATTCTTTGCTGCAGAAAGCAGTCAAGGTGAAGAATTTGAATGTTTTCAAGAAGGAGTTAGATATAGTTCCTGGGGCTAAAGGGATCAAAAGGTAGGGGGAGAAAGGGGAACTGGGTACTGAGTCAAACAGCCATGATCATTATTGAATGGTGCAGCAGACTCAAGGGGCCAAATGGCTGACCCTTCTTCCTATTTTCTATGTTTATGTGTTCTGCTCTGCTCTGCGGCTGTGCTATGAGAAGCAGCAGCTTGGGTAGTTCCTCTAGTAATAATTAGTAACTTGAATTGTCTGAATTTTTATGTATACGTTTCCATGGTTACCATTTTAAGCAGAGAGCAATTCCATGGGTAATTACAATTAAAGCAAAATTATATATCATACATGGTTGAGGGAGTCTGCTCACAAAAGTATCCCCAACATCCTCCCCTCCCAAAATGTTGTTCTATTGATAATAGATCAAAATGAATATTTTCCAAATGAAGGTAGAGATTTACCCATTAACAACACTTACCCATGCATTTATTATCAACCTGACACAGTTAAAAATGCTGCTCATTCTCTGTCGTAGTCAGAATGGATGTTATTTTCCATATTAGACTCCCAACTGTAACATTTAGATGGCCAACTTGTTGGCATTAGGAAATCAGACTTAGTCAACATTGATATAAAACAGACCTGAACAGTCATTAGGGCTACATCAGTCAACATTTAACTTGGGTTACAGATGTGCAAAAGATGTCATAATGCATCACACAGACATTGATGTAGCAGTCACTTCTGTAATTTGCAATACAATGGTCTATCAATTGCAAACCAACAACATCAGTTATAGTTATTTTCCTTCTCAATTGGACCGTGTTGTTTTTAAAATTATTATTATGTTTACTTACCTTGAGGCTCTCATTTTTTGGATTCCTTACTTCAGAGGGAATCGTCTGCTGCTCCTCTGCCTGCTTGGAAACAGAGAAAAACATTTTCAAACATTAAAGCATACTTTAATCTGTCTTCATGTTTCATCACAAATTGTATGAAATATCAAATACTTGACTGGTAAGAGTAGAACACCAGAGCTCAGTGACATATGGTGAGGTTCCAATGATGTCACAAACCCTGAGAGTGGTGTTTGCTAATTTTCCAGAGTTCTTCATATTTGAAGCATTTTTAAAGTTTACTTGAATCTGTCTGGTGCAATCTTAACCAAAACAAAGAAATGGGAAACCTTTAGTTTAAGTGAAATGCAAATCTTCTCACTTAATATTATTTGCTGACTCCAGTAAAGAGTAAATTTGGATGAGGTATCAAAACAACATTGCATCCAATCCCATCAGGCTTTTGACTGGTGGGATATATTACTCTGTCTAAAGGAATAATTTTAAATTGGTATACTGTACATGGGGAATTCAATCCAATCTAACCCTGTAGACCTCCCAAGGCTGACGTTAAGATACTTTCATGCCCCACCTTGCTTCTCTAATATTGTTTCTTTGTTATTAACACATTTTGGGGTAGATAATTCTAAATTGGTAACATAAATAACTAAGGGTTTCAGATAACTGAATGATGATTATAATCCACATGGTGCCTTAGAGAATGTTGCACTTTGTTTTCTGACTTCACAAAAATTTCAATTTACAGAAAACACAGATTTAACATAATACACTTTGGCTCAGCTCCAACATTACTGCCATCTCTCATGAAACGTTGCTCCATCTGATTTTCCAGCAATGCCTCATTGCTTTTCCCTTTTCTATTTTTAATCAGTTTAAGTATCAATAAAACAGCAATAAAAATATTAACATTAAACTAACTTTATGTATTATGCTTCCATATTCACTTCTATTAGCAGTGAAAGGAGGCTGCCAGACAAGCCAAACTCAACTCTGTTCCCATCTCTAAGCTGTGTGAAGTATCAGTGGCTCTGCTGTTGGCTGTATGAGTCAGATCAATCTGTTAAACCTCTTGATAAATGTTATGCAGATGTTCTCTCTCCTCCTTAGGCAGCTGTTGTTGCTCAGGAGGTAGTCGTATCTGAAAGCAGGAACTCAGAAGAGGAAGGTCAGAGTAAAAGAATAGATGGAAATGTGAGCTAGTGGGCCATGGTGACACCATCAGCTACTTGTTCATCACACTTAACAGCTGGATGGGAAGAGCAGCATGGTGGGGCGGCACGGTGGTTAGCACTGCTGCCTCACAGTGCCAGAGACCCGGATTCAATTCCTGCCTCAGGCAACTGACTGTGTGGAGTTTGCACATTCTCCCCGTGTCAGTGGGGGTTTCCTCCCACAGTCCAAAAAATGTGCAGGTTAGGTGAATTGGCCATGCTAAATTGCCCACAGTGTTAGATGTAGGGGAATGGGTCTGGGTGGGTTGTGCTTTGGTGGATCAGTGTGGACTGGTTGGGCCGAAGGGCCTGTTTCCACACTGTAAGTAATCTAATTAAAAAGCAAGAACATCATGTAATATACTTCTTGTTAATTTTTTTCTCGAAACCAAGTATTACTGCTGAGTGATGCCATCAGTTTTCTGGCCATGTATTATTAAATGCTAATCTGTTCAGGATGCACTGAACAGCCTTTCCCTTGGGCCTTGTTGTTGTAATTAAATGATTCACTGGGAATAAGATTTCAAAGTTTACTCTGAATGAGATAGAATTGTGATATTGGTGATGGAGAGAGGTGAGAATTAGTAAAGAAGGAATGGATTAGATTACATTACATTACAGTGTGGAAACAGGCCCTTCGGCCCAACAAGTCCACACCGACCCGCCGAAGCGCAACCCACCCATTCCCCTACATTTACCCCTTTACCTAACACTAGGGGCAATTTAACATGGCCAATTCACCTGACCTGCCCATCTTTGGACTGTGGGAGGAAACCGGAGCACCCGGAGGAAACCCACGCAGACACGGGGAGAATGTGCAAACTCCACACAGTCAGTCGCCTGAGGCAGGAATTGAACACGGGTCTCCGGCGCTGTGAGGCAGCAGTGCTAACCACTGTGCCACCGTGCCGCCCATAGGTGCTGCGTGACAGCACTGTTGATGACACCTTCCAACAGTTTACTGATGATTCAGAGTACATTGATGGGCCAGTAATCAGCCGGGTTGGTTTTGTCCTGCTTTTTATGTACAGGACATCTCTGGGCAATTTTCCACATTGTCAGATGGATGCCAGTGTTGTAATAGTATTGGAACAGCTTGGCTAGGGTAAGGGCAAGTTCTGAAACATTAGTCTTCAGTACTATTGCTGGAATGTTGACAGGGCCCATAGCCTTTGTAATATCCTGTGTCTCCAGCCCTATCTTGATGTCATATAGAGTGAATCAAATTGGCTGAGGTCTGGTATCTCTGCTGGGAGAGAGTGAACACTGCAGACGTTGGAGATCAATGTCAAGAAGTGTGGCACTGGAAAAGCACAGCATCTCTGATGCTGATGACCACTGGTGGAGGCCAAGCTGGATCATCTGCTCGGCAATTCTGGCTGAAGATTGTTCTGAAAGCTTTAACCTTATATTTTGCAATAAATGTTGGGTTCTTCCATCATTGTGTATCGGGATATTTATTGAGAGTCCCCCTCCAGTGAGTTGTTTAATTGACATCGCCATACACAATTTGTATGGCAGAACTGCAGAGCTTAGATTTCATCTGTTTATTGTGGGATCGTTGAGGTCTGACTATCATTTGCTGCTAATGCTGTTTGGCATGCAAATAGGCCTGTTTGGTAGATTCACCAGGAGACACCTCATTTATAGCTATGCCTGGCATGCCATTCTGCACACTCCATTAAGCCAGTGTTGATTCCCTGGCTTGATAGATATGGTTAAGTGGGGGTTATTCCAGGCCATGAGATTGCAATTTGTGTTGGAGTACAATTCAGCTGTTGTTGACAGCCTACAGTCTAGTGTTTTGCATGATATATATTGCTAACCTGGACTAGATGTGGAGAGCAACATTTCAAAATTTGCAGATGACATTAAACTTGGAAGCATTGTGAATCATGAAGAGGATAGTCATGGACCTCAGCAAGACATAGACAAGATGGTTGAATAGAGGAAGTGGCAGATGCATAATATAGGAAAGCGTGAAATGATACATCCAATAGTAGGAATGAGGAAAAGCAACATAAAGCAAAGAATGCAATCTTAAAGTGTGTGTAGAAGCTGAGGGATCTGGAGATCTGTGTACACAAATCACTGTATATAGCAAAGTAGAATGAAAAATTGATTAATAAGACATATAGATGCCAGCACTGAGTGGCCTGGAGTACAAAATGAAAGTAATTATCGTGAATCTTTACAAAATTCTGATTCTGCCTCAACTGCAGTATTGTGTCCAATTCTTGGTACCATGTTTTAGGAAGGATGTGCATGCTTCAGGGAGGTTACAGAAAAGAGTTACAGAAATGGTTTTGGAATTGGAGATTTCAGTTACTGGATAAGATCGATGAAGCTGGGACTGATTGCTTTGAGGAGAGATTGACAGATTTAAGAAGCATTCAAAATGATGAGAGGTCTGGAGAGTGTGGATGGGATGCAACGATTTCTTTTGACGGGAGAAATGAAAACCAGGAGAACCATTTTGCATAGAACAGAGAACATAGAAAAGTACAGCACAGAACAGGCCCTCCGGCCCACGATGTTGTGCCGAGGATTATTCCCAATCTAAAATAAAATAAAATAACCTAACCTACTCCCCCTCAATGCACTGCTGTCCAAGTGCATGTCCAGCTGTCGCTTAAATATCCCTGATGACTCTGCTTCCACCACCACAGCTGGTAACGCATGCCATGCATTCACAACTCTCTGCGTAAAGAGCCTACGTCGGATGTCTCCTCTATACCTTCCTCCTAATATCTTAAAACTATGACCCCTTGTGCCAGTTAATCCTGTCCATGTGAAAAGTCTCTGGCTATTGACTCTATCCATGCCTCTCATTACCTTGTATACCTTGACCAGGTCACCTCTCTTCCTCCTTCTCTCCAGAGAGAAAAGTCCGAGCTTAGTCAACCTCTCTTCAAAAGACAAGCTC
Source organism: Chiloscyllium plagiosum (assembly GCF_004010195.1). Taxonomy (NCBI): domain Eukaryota; kingdom Metazoa; phylum Chordata; class Chondrichthyes; order Orectolobiformes; family Hemiscylliidae; genus Chiloscyllium; species Chiloscyllium plagiosum. The sequence goes on along the minus strand of NC_057722.1, from coordinate 13,245,514 downwards.
TCCAGTCCAGGCAGCATCCTGGTAAACTTTCTTTGCACCCTTTCCAAAGCCTCCATATCTTTCCTATAATAGGGCAACCAGAACTGGACACAATATTCCAAGTGTGGTCTCACCAGGGTCTTGTAGAGCTGCAGCAAAACCTCACGGTTCTTAAACTCGATCCCCCTGTTAATGAAAGCCAAAACACCTTATGCTTTCTTAACAACCCTATCCACTTGGATGGCAACTTTGAGGGATCTATGCACTTGAACACCAAGATCCCTCTGTTCCTCCACACTGCCAAGAATCCTGTCTTTAATGCTATATTCAGCATTCAAGTTCAACCTTCCAAAATTCATCACTTTGCATTTATCGAGGTTGAACTCCATCTGCCATTTCTCAGCCCAGCTCTGCATCCTGTCTATGTCATGCTGCAGTCTGCAATAGCCCCCAATACTATCAACAGCATCTCTAACCTTTGCATCATCAGCAAATTTACTAACCCACTCCTCAACTTCCTCATCCAAGTCATTTTTAAGAACTGCAAAAAGCAGATGCCCAAGAACAGAATCCTGCAGAACACCACTCACCACTGACCTCCAGGCAGGATACTTTCCATCTACAAACACTTTCTGCCTTCTGTAAGCCAGCCTATTCTGAATCCAGACACCAAACCTCCCTGTATCCTATACTTCTGATTTTATGAATAAGCCTACCATGGGGAACCTTATCAAATGCCTTACTGAAGTCCATATACACCACATCCACTACTTGACCTTCGTCACCTCCTCAAAGAACTCAATAAGATTTGTGAGGTTTAACCTGCCCCTCACAAACCCACGCTGACTACTTTTAATCATGCTATGATTTTCCAAATAGTAATAAATTCTATCCCTCAGAATTATTTCCAAAATCTTGCTGACCACAGGTGTAAGACTGACTTGTCTGTAATTACCAGGGATTTCCCTATTACCCTTCTTGAAAAGAGGAACAACATTTGCCTCCTTCCAATCCTCCGGTACGACTCCCATGGAGAGTGAGGAAGCAAAGATCTTCGCCAGCAACCTCCTTTCTTGCTTCCCGGAGCAACCTAGGATAAATCTGATCTGGCCCAGGGGACTTATCAATCTTAATGTTTTTTCAAAATTTCCAGCACATCAACTTCATCAATCTTAATCTGTTCAAGCCTGTTTCCCAGCTCATCAAAATTCTCATTCACAACAAGGTCCCTTTCCTTAGTGAAAACTGAAGCAAAAACGCATTTAGAGCTTCCCCATCTGCTCAGATTCCACACACAAGTTCCCTACGCTATCACCGACCAGCACCACCTTCTCCCTGATCATTCTCTTATTCCTCACATTCTCCCTAATCCTTCCTACCAAGCCTTTCTCGTGCCCCCTCCTAGCTCTCTTCAGTCCATTTCTGAGCTCCTTTCTAGCCAGCCTGTAATCCTCTAAAGCTGTGCTTGATCCTTGCTTCCTCCACCTTATGTAAGCTGCCTTCTTCCTTTTGATGAGAAGCTCCTCTGTTCTTGTCATCCAAGGTTCCTTAATCTTGCTCCTCCTTACCTGTCTCAGAGGAACAAATTTGTGCATCACTCGCAACAACTGCTTCTTAAACAGTCTCTTGTGTGTTGTGCCCTTTCTGTGGAACAATTGCCCCCAATCTGTACTTTCCAACTCCTGTCTGATAGCATCATAATTTCCTTTTCCCCAATTAAATGTCTTCCCTTGGTAACTGGGCCTTTCCTTCTCCAAGGCTATGGTAAACGTGGTCACTGTCGCCAAAGTGTTCTCCCACCGTGAGATCTGACACCTATCCTGGCTCGTTGCCAAGCACCAAATCCAAAATGGCCTCTCCCCTTGTCGGTCTGTCTGCATACTGAGTAAGGAAACCCTCCTGAATTCACCGGACAAAAACTGCTCCATTCAAACCATCTGCACCATGGAGGTTCCAGTCAATATTGGGAAAGTTAAAGTCACCCATAACAACAACCCTGCTACATGTGCATTTTTCCAAAATCTGCTGGCCTATGAGTTCTTCAATCTCTCTACTGCTATTAGGGGGTCTGTAGAAAACCCCCAATGAGGTGGCTGCTCCCTTGCTGTTCCTAACTTCCACCCATACTGACATAGTAGACAAACCTTCCTCACAACCTTCATTTCTGTAGCTGTGATGCTATCTCTGATTAGCAATGCTACACCCCCTCCTCTTTTCCCACCCTCCCTATTCTTTTTAAATGTTCTAAACCTGGAACATGTAGCAACTATTCCTGCCTCTGTGAAACCCATGTCTCGGTTATGGCCACAACATCATAGTCCCAAGAACTGATCCATGCTCTAAGTTCGTCACTCTTATTTCTGACACTCCTTATAGAGTTATGGAGATGTACATCATGGAAACAGACCCCTCGGTCCAACCTGTCCATGCTGACCAGATATCCCAACCCAATCTAGTCCCACCTGCCAGCACCGGCCCATATCCCTCCAAACTCTTCCTATTCATATACTCATCCAAATGCCTCTTAAATGTTGCAATCGTACGAGCCTCCACCACATCCTCTGGCAGCTCATTCCATACACGTACCACCCTCTGCGTGAAAACATTGCCCCTTAGGTCTCTTTTATATCTTTCCCCTCTCATCCTAAACCTATGCCCTCTAGTTCTGGACTCCC
>NC_057722.1:13165525-13242559 GCF_004010195.1 Chiloscyllium plagiosum | reverse complement strand
CATCTGGTCCAGATCCTGTTGTAATCTGAGGTAACCCTCTTCACTGTCCACTACACCTCCAATTTTGGTGTCATCTGCAAACTTACTAATTGTACCTCTTATGCTCGCATCCAAATCATTTATGTAAATGACAAAAAGTAGAGTGCCCAGCACCGACCCTTGTGGCATTCCACTGGTTACAGGTCTCCAGTCTGAAAAACAACCCTCCACACCACCCTCCGTCTTCTACATTTGAGCCAGTTCTGTATCCAAATGGCTAGTTCTCCCTGTATTCCATGAGATCTAACCTTGCTGATCAGTGTCCCATGGGGAATCTTGTCAAACGCCTTATTGAAGTCCATATAGATCACATCTGCTGCTCTGTCCTCATCAATCTTCTTTGTGACTTCTTCAAAAGCAGACACACTTTAACAAATTCCTTTGTTTCATCACATGAAAAACTTTCCTGATAGATTCACTACATCCTGTCACTGCCCCATCTACAATGACCCCCCTCTCAGATATGTAGCTCTAGTTCTCACCCCCTTGCCAAACTAGTTTAAACCCTCCCGAACCACACGAGTAAATCTCCCACATTTGTACCCCTCCAATGCAGGTGCAATCCATCCTTTATGTACAGTTCCCACCTTCCCCAGGAGTACCTGAAGCCCTCCCTCCTGCACCAGCCTCATAGCCACGTGTTAAGCTGCACTTGTTGACTATTCCTCACCTCACTATCTCGTGGCACCGGTAGCAAACCGCAGATCACTACTCTACTCGTCCTGCTGTTCAATTTCCAACCTAGCTCTCTGTAGTCACTTTTCAGATCCTCAATCCCTTTCCTGGCTATACCATTGGTGCCAATATGTACCACGATTTCTGGTAACTCACCCTCCCCTTTCAGAATCCTGTAAACCTGATCAGTGACATGCCCGACCCTGGCACCGGGAAGGCAACATATCTTCTGGTAGTCCCGTTCCTGACCACAAAATCTCCTGTCAATCCGTCTAACTATTGAATCTCCTACCACTAGCGCTTTTCTATTCTTCCCTTCCCTTCTAAGCCTCAGTGCCAGACCTGACAACTATGGCTTTCCCCTGGTAGGCCATCCCCACCTGCAGTATCCAAAACTGTATGCTTATTGTTGAGGGGAATGGCCACATGTGAAGCCTGCTCTATCTGTTGGTTCCCTTTCCTCCCCCTGACTGTAGCCCAGCTGTCCTTATCCTGTATCTGAGTAGTGACCACCTTTCCTGTACATCCTCTCAATTTCTCCCTCAGCCTCCCGGATGATCCACAGTTCATCCAGCTCCAGCTCCAGTTCCCCAACTCAGTTTTTGAGGAGCTGAAGTTGGGTGGGCTTTCCGCAAATGTGGTCAGCAGTGACATGCGTCGTGTCTGTCACCTGCCACATTCTGTAGGAGGAACAAGCAAATGCGTTTTCAGCCATACCCCGCTAATCTGAAAGCCCACACAGGACTAAACAAGGAAAAGAAAAAAAAGAAAACCTGAAAACATAGTGAGTTTACAGACTCTTGCTAAGGTTAGAGGAGGTGGGTGGGAGGGAGGCATTACGGTGTAGGGTCTCGGGTTTAGATCGCACCCACTTAAAACTTCCTGGCAGCCCTTGCTTCTCTCCGCCTTCTCTCTTTATGGTACTTACAGTTAATGTAGTGCTGGTCATGATTCTGTTTCAGGTAAAGTGTGGTCTCCTCATCTATAGCTTGACACATGCCAAAAGTGGATCTATTAGATGCAATGATCAATCTGAGTTTGAAGCAGATTCCAACTATTCAATCTTTATGATCATTGTTAAAAGAGGTAATTGTGACATGGGAGAAAAATGACAGAAAAATGAAATATGTATTGAATTGATGGAATCTGTGGCAGAAGATAAGCTGGTGTCAGCTATGATTTTCAAACAAAATTGAATATCTGAAGAAAAACAAATGCTTGTCTGTTGGGGAAAAGCAGGCAAAAAAGCCAGTATGGACAAATGAGTTTAATGGTCTTTTTCTGTAGTGTAGCCATTTAATGATTATATGAAAATGCTATGCTTTTTATTCTTGAGAACTAGTTATATTTAACTGTCTTGCTTTTAGACCTATCTGGAGAGAGATTTAACCATCTTTTGTTGAGCAAGCATGAAAAGGGTAGTGTAATTTCTTTAGGCTTGCATTTGGATCTATTTAGCCACATAATATGTAGAATTTTACATGGTGTTATCCAAGCAGAATCTTGCCCAGCAGATGAATCTATGGGAAATTCAATCCGACAAAGTTCTAACCAAAGCGGATGTTAGAACTTCCAATGTATGCTGCATGTGGCCAGATTTCTGCACTGAGTTCATGGGCTCAGAAAATTTGTCCCTAACTCCACCACTCACCCCACATCACTCTTGACATTGTACTTTTGTTGAATCAGTTACATAAATTTCTGCTGATCTACCTTTTGGAGGTGCTGCAGCATTAACATGAAAATTGCAATTTCTTCTAATAGAATTTCAGGAGAATTAAGAAATTGGAGAACTAAAGTGCAGCTCGTAACTCTCAAAGTGAAGCAATTTCTCCTTATCTCTATGCTAAAGTCTTAAGTCCTTATCTTAGGAGCGTTACCCATATTAAATCCTCCATATTGCTCATATAGGACCAAAGGAGAAAGTAAGGTCTGCAGATGCTGGAGATCAGAGCTGGAAATATGTTGCTGGAAAAGCGCAGCAGGTCAGGCAGCATCCAGGGAACAGGAGAATCGACGTTTCGGGCATAAGCCCTTCTTCATATAGGACCAAAACCTACCTCAAGTTCCAATTTACTTCAGAAGAGTTCATTTCCATCTTCAGCAATGCAGTGAACATTTATTGACGTGTATTAATCTCTTCTGAAAATTTTGTACTTTGTTCAATCTATAATTACTTAAGAATAAATTTACAATTCAGCAAATGATTATTAAATGCAAGTGTTGTTCACGTCATGACCCTAACTTAGATTTTGATGGGGGCTTAAAGATGTTTCTCTTTCTTACAGTTAATATAGTGCTGGTCATGTTTCTGTTTCAGGTAAAGTGTGGTCTCTTCATGTATGTCTTGAGATATGCCAAAAGTGGATCTATTAGATGCAATGATCCATCTGAGATTGAGGCAGATTCCAACTATTTATGAAGAATATTTCAGTTTGTATGAAATGCATGTCCACCCATCTTCATGCAGCAATAAACTGGTTCACAGTCACTTTCATTTTTGATTGAATTGTGCTTATTTGCTGTTAGAAACAGAAAGCTAAATATTGTACTGAGAAACTTGTTCCAGAAACAGTGCCTGTATTGAGCACTACTTCTTGGTGTTACGTGTTCATGGGTTGATATATCCTATGCACTATCCATTGGATGAGCGATATGGCAGTCAAATTCCTAGAAAGATCAATTAGGGAAACAATTGGGCTCCTTCACCGTTTTCTAACCTCGGGGCCATTTGTTCTAATTCTGCTGCACAATGTAATGATCAGAAGCATTTACATGGGCTGAAAGTCCTTGGCATACCCTGGGTTTACAGCAGAGAGGAGGACCCCAGTGGTTCAGTAACAAAAAAGCTGAACGAAATCCATCATTTGTTTGTGCTATTACAGCATTTCCTATTCTTCTGAGTGCTTTCTTTCTGGTAGTTAGCTGTTTAATTTGGAATATTTGTATGTCAATTTATCCGGGTTCACACTGGGACTGACTTCAACTCATGAATTACCACACAAATGCAGTTTTTGTTGTGCTGTAGCAATACAGCAAATCATTGAATAATGTGCCAAATTCTTGAAAATCCTTGAAAAATTTGTTCATTTTGCCTCCAATTTCCACCTCTCTATAACTTTTACATCATCCATTGTTGTGGTTGAGAGCACTTTTTTAGGAATGACCACTAGACACAGAGAATTCCTCAAGATGATAAGCCTTTATTTGCAAACAAAAGCTGTGGCCATCAGAGCAGTCAAACCTGAAAGCCCCTGAACAAGAGTACTCTAAAGTTATGTTGTTCTAAAAGCCATGCCCTATCCCCATTACATTAGCAAAACCAATTGCACTAAGCCTATATTAGACTTAACCCTTAACCAATCAGACTCTGCCACAATTGTCTTTGATTGCTATAGACCCTCACATTGTGCCGCGGTAATCTTTGTTCTTCTTTAGGCACCTGACAGGCTGCAGTCACGCAAGGCTGACTCAAGCATGTAACCCAGACCTTACACTTGCTTAACATCCAACATGTATTACTTTGTAGGTTTATTCATATATACCATACCATTTCCGACATTTCCCTTCTTTTCTTTGACCTCTCCATCTCCATTTCAGGGAATAAACTGTTCACTGCCATGCATTACAAAGCTACTGACTCCCATAGCTACCTTCACTATAGCTCTTCCCACCCCATGTCCTGCAAGGACTTCATCCCATTTCTCCCAGTTCCTTCGCCTACGTTATATCTGTTTCAATGATGCCACCTTCCAAAACAGCGTTGTTGACATGGCTTGCTTCTTCTATAACCATGGCTTCCCATCCACAATGGTTGACAAGGACCTCAACCACATCCAACCTATCACCCGTGCTTCCACCTTCGCCCCTTCCCATTACTCACAACAGCGTGATTGGGTCCCCGTGTTTTCACCATACAGCCTCTGCGTTCAAAGGATCATCGTCTGCCATTTGTGATAACTCCAGCAGAATATCACCACCAAACATCTCCCCAATCTGCATTTTCAGGGATTATTCCCTCCGGGACACATTAGTCCAATCCTCGACCACCAATACCACTCCTCCTTCCCATGACACCTTCCCATGTAACCAGAGAATGTGCAACACCCACCCCTTCATCCCTCCCTGCTTACCATTCAGGCACCTAAACAATCTTTCCAGGTGAAGCAGCATTTCACCTGCACCCCGTCCAATCTAGTGCATTGTATTCGCTGCACCCAGCGTGGCCTACTCTACATTGGAGAAATTAAACACAGCCTGGGTGACCACTTTGCAGAACACCTCCAGTCTGTGCACAAGCATGATCCCAACCTTTCTTCCATTTTAACACAGCGCCCTGCTCGCGTGCCCAGCATGCTGCAAATGCTCCAGCACAAACTGGAGGAACAACATCTTATCTTCAAACTAGGCAGTTTACAACCTTCTGGGCTCAATATTGAGCTCAACACCTCCAAACTGTGAACCCACTCCTTCCCTTTCTTTTAGTTTTGGGGTCACCTTCTCTCCACTTCCCCACCACTGTAATCTGGCAGTTAGACACACCATTGTTCTGCCATTCTTACATTTTCTCTTAATCTAAACTATCAGCAGCCTCTCTCTCCCCACCCCTCCAGCACTCCAACACTACCTCCCCACTACTGCATAAATACTGTTCTCTCCACACTTCACTTTAGCCATGATCCCATTGAATGACAGAGCATACTCAATGGGCTGAAAGGTCTATTTCTGCTCTATGTCTTATGGTCCCATCAAAGTCAGTGCTCACTGGAGAGACCATTTTGAAGAACTCTATGACTGAGACTCTGACTTCAATATTATTGGTCTGAATGCCATTCTTTGATACCTCTTACCCCAGTCTTGGCACTTTTCCAGGCTGGAGTTTGCTCTCGCTGAATGGTCAAAATGTGCACAGCCCAGCAGACTATGACCCATCAAGTTATACTTGAAGAATTTGGACTATTATTATATCTCCTTTCAGGCTTTCCTTGCATGGATTTCTCACTGGGATCACCTCTTGAGAGAGTACATTTATCATCCAGAAGCCAGTCAGGGATGGTGGTGGAGGCAGATACAATAGGGGTGTTTAAGGGGCTTTTAGATAAGCACATGAATATGAAAAGAATGGAGAGATATGGAGTAAGGGCTGGTGGTTTAATTTGCCATCATGTTTGGCACAACACCTTGGGCTGAAGGGCCCATTCCTGCGCTGTACTGTTCTATGTTCTAAACCAGTCATCCACAGGTTCCAGGCCAATGAAGATCCCCTTACCTTGGGATTACTAAGTATATATGAATACTAACTGACCCTGGAATGTATGCACATACCTGCACTATGTTTTAGATAAGGACACACACAACTTGCAAGTTGATGGCAGGTAGCATCTTTGGTTGCCAAGTATCCCTGACTGTCCAGGTGTTTAGTTACTTGATGCCATGAAGACAGATTTTACATGAGAAGTCTCTATTTGCAAACAGAATCACCTGTGGTTTTCACAAGGTATGGTGAAGGTAAGCACTTTGATGTGAATTGCAAGGGTAGTTTTCAGACCACTTTGGAACAAGCAATATAATGTACTGATTCAGGCACCAAGTATAACTTTGACACAATGAAACATTTATTCCCCATATCGTGCTTGAAGTGCTTATGTAAACAAACATCCATGTACAAAGAGAGAATTTATACAAACACTGTCATGTATTTTTTTCAGCAAATTCTACTTGCTTATCACAAGTATCTAGCACACAAATGAAAGAAATAAAAACTGAATACCTATAATCAACTCCTCCTGGAGCATAAAAGTTATGAAATTGGTTGACAAATCATAGAGCATTGTATATACAAAACATTGCAACCAATCTTGGTGGCACAATATGAACTGAACACATTAGTATTCTAGTAATTTGAAAGCTACACCACTGATTTCAAAAATACTGTTAAAACTTTATAACTCTGACAAGTTATTCCACAGCCACGGACAAAAGAAAAGGAGGTTATCCCATGTGTATGAACAGAAACTGGCATCTTCTGACTCCAAAGGTCGTCACCTGCTCCAACTGCTTATAACGGGCCTTTTGGAAAATGGCGCTCTTGAATTTTCCATTGTTTCACAAAATGTATGTACGATACCACGTATAAAACAGCACAGTGCTGCTTGATTGTTGCGATGACATGGCACATCTCCCATAACATCTGAGGTGCCGCAGGCTGTACAGAGAAAGCAGTCTCTTGCCAACAGTGGGCCCAAATTATATGCAGTGTACAGACTGAATGCAAATTTCACTGTAATTCATTGGTCATTGTAGGTCAGTTCAACTTAAAGTGCTTTACCTTTTCTACATTGACTGAAAATTGGTTTAAGCACAACCTTATTTTTTATTGAACCAAGTTCACTGATTTAATCTGGCGTTAAAATACAGGAAACCAAATCAGATAGCACTGCTAAAAAAAAATGAACTGAGGCTCTTTCACCACAAATGGATAACAAGGCAGTAAGATACATTGCACTTTCAGGAAAGTCTTTGACCAACAACACTTGAGAAAACACCAGTAAAGGACTGGGAATACTAAGGAGCCAGCAATATTACACACAGCATCAAAAGCCGCCTTTAGAGAATTCCACAACCTTGTTTATAACAGACAGCTATGAGATTCCACTGCTGCAAGTAAGTTATGAAATATATCGCTGTCTTGCAACGTGAAAATCTGATTTATGTGTAGGTAACAGAGGGAGGAATAAACGTTCCATGTTGCTAGACAAACAGAATGGGGTAAATCCTGACTTTGTACAAGAATATAGAATGGCTGATAGTTTGTGCCTGCTCATTGTACTTTCCTCTTGATTCAATAAAGTATTAGGAAAGATGTAAATTAAATGCTGACTCGCTACCATCTACTTTTTATTTCTTGAACAAAGTTAAGATTTGGCCCATGGTGATTTCCATAGAAAGGTGGAAAATAAATTGTGCACTGTTGAAGATGACAGCTGACTTTTAAAAAAAGCTTTTAACCTTGCATAGGGACAGAAATGCAAAATTAACATAGCAATAAGAGTTTTGGTGCACCGTACACAGTGGTACCATAACTCATGGCAGTGAAAGTTAGTCTTCAAAAAAGTACAATTTTAAAAATAATTTTTTTTTGTGCGGGAATTGAGATGAAAGGTTTCTATATACTGAGGTACAGTTTCCTGGTCAGTAGTGATGCTAGATGGTTAATATTATCTGCCATGTAGAGTCTCCTGCAAATTCAAAGCACAAAGGATATTGCCTTAAAAATGTGGGTTGGGTACATTTTGGCGCCGCCCTTTTGGCACCGATCATTTGGCTCCGCTGTTTTGGCTCTAAACTGTTTTGGCGTTCATTACTTTGGCGCTGAGCTGTTTTGGTGCCAATTCAGAACAAAAAAAAAGTCTTGTTTCGTTAAAGAAGAGAGGATGACCTGATGTAATTTTCTTAACTAGCAAGAATTGATAGTCAAAGCTGTAATGACCCGCTGTAGATTCAAATCTCATTTTGTAATCATTTTCTCATTTAACAATTGTTAATAGTCATTTGCTGCCTTGATGATACTTAAGCCCTTCTGTCTTCACATTGGAAAGCTGTAATACACTTTTCTTTCTATTTTCTTGTACAGCCCATACCAGAAATGGCTGAAAACATTCTAAGCAAGAGAGACAAACCTAAATTTTCACATGATGGTTATCTATATGTATTGGTGCCAAAACAGCTCAGCACCAAAGTAATGAGCGCCAAAACAGTTTGGAGCCAAAACGGTGGTGCCAAATGATCGACGCCAAAAGGGCGGCGCCAAATAGTCCCATTTCGTTAAAATGTTGAGGTGAGATTGGTTAATCAAGATTAGTGGGTTGGTTTTTCATGGAATTAATCTCATTAAAAGTGGTTTTTTACCCTATAGTTGCAGCATTTAAAAAAATACATTAACAGTTTATTTATATTGTGCACAACCTATCAGAAGACCATACAGGAATCACATTGTTTCCAAACAATATTAAATCAATTTTCTTTTCCAAGAATCATGGTTGTTAAATGCAAAACTTTGGTAATATTAGTTTAAAATGACGAATTTGAAATGATATAATGAATCTTCCAATGTAATCTAAAGAATCAAGGAATGAACATCTGAATGCATTTTTAACTTCAATTGCATTTTCTGTTCAAAAATGTTGCCAAGAGGCAAATTAATGTCATGCATCAAAAAAGTGTCTAAATGTGTTTTGTTTTGCTAACAACTACAGCATTCCTATTCTTCCCAACAGGACAAAGTTTAGCATGTAATAGCTTAACATGACATCAATTGTCAAAGGTTTTAAGCAACTCATTCTGAAGAAACTGCTTTAACTTATTCACAACATGTTTTACTGCTCTATCTTTCAATGAAACACAGAAGGGATAAGGGTTTTTTTTTGGAATGGTAAATCTTTTAAAGGCTTTCATTTAGTGGTACTCCTTCCTGAGAAAGAAGGAAATTTTCTTCAGTGTAACGGTTGACAGCAAACATGAATAACAGCACTTTCTGTTTAACTGTGGCTAGTGTAGGGAATGTAAAGCAGCCCTTAAGTGAAGGAAGTAACTTAGTACAGTGGTGAGAATTAGCAGTTTGCCATAATTTTAGTGCTGGTCTTTCTGAAAAAAATACAGATCCAGGAGCCGGTAGATGTACAAAATAATCCTGTGAAATACTGAAGGTTGACTTTGATCTTAGCCAAACATGCAGTTTATTTGTATGAAATCTTGGTATGTCTCAAATTTGTAGCGTGGACACTCAGCTGAATTCTGATCATGTTCAGTGGTGATGTTATTTAAATAATTAATTTATTCAAGCAATATTAAGGATTCTCGGCTATCACCAAGCTCAAAGTTGAATTTTGTTCCCAACCAAAAATGGATATGGAATAGGATGTTAATTTAAAGGGGGTCAGGGAGGAGTTAAAGGATTCAGACTATATAAACAGAGCCTTCTGCACATCAGTGTAAAATTGCTGAAATCAATTGCTTTTCGGCCAGGAATCTTTATTACACTTTGCCGTGTTTTCATATTTACTTTGTGCATCTGAAAAATCTGATATTTCTGGAATTTGGACTTTCTTTACTGTTTTATAAAAATCTTTTCAGTCTGCCATCTGGGTGGGAGGGTAAAACAATTGGTGTGAATTAGCTATCTGTCAAACGGCCTGATCTTTTTCATATAAATCACTGAGCATTAAAATAGGACAGTTTCTGTAATACACAGCCAATCTTGTCTGATAACAATGCATCAAATTGAAAATCTATCCATTGAAATTTAGAGGTAATTTGGCCAGAGACTGGACTTTATAGCCAGAAGCACAGACATGGCAGGAGAGAAGCTCATCTACTGACAGCATGAGATACAATTTAAAAATTGAATAGAAATCAAACTGAGTGAGCTGAACAAAAAGCTGCTGAACCATAAATATAAGTTCTTTTGAGCAGGATTGAATGATCATAGCCTATTCAACTTGAATAAATTAAGCAGGAAGGGAAGTCTAAAGGGGGCAACTCCTTTATGAATGTGGGACTTGTAAATTAATTTCTTTCTGTTCAACGTGGAGGCTAAGTTTTGTATTTTGTCATCTTTCTCAATCATTCAAATGACATTGATACACAATATCATTGAATTTTATAGCACAGTTGGTGGCCATCAAGCTCTCAGTATTTATTTTGGCTCTTTGATTAAACTCTTCACTGTCCCCTTCCCCTGCACTTTCCCCAAATCCCTTTCATTTCTTCCCTTTCAAACTTTTGTCCACACCCTTTTTAAAATTGTGCTTATTTCTGCTTTCACTGCTGTTTCCAGTAGGACATCCCACGTCCTAACACATCAGCTGTGTAAAAGCATTCTTCATAAACCTTCTGCAATCTTTTAAGTGATAGTAAATTTACAACATTGATGCTCCCTGACGAGTGGAAATTTATTTTTCCTTTATTTACCTTACAAAATGCCTTATAATTTCCCATTCTCTATCAGATCTCCTGTGTCATAGATTGACACGGTTGGCTTGAATGGATAAAGAAGAACCTTGGATTCTCCTGGAGTTCAATCCAAAATGACTGGATCTGAGGGAATATATAGAACAATCATGGCTGGCTGCTGCAGCTTTGAGAAGTTCCAGACATTCCCTAGAAATCAGCATCAAAGGCTAACTCCCATTTTTGTTTCTGGGTCCTTAGCGTGTGGAGAAGATTTGGAGGAAAGCAGAGACACTAAGGATTAGCCTCTAATTTGATCTCAAACAAAACACAGTCAAAGATATTGTTATGCCTACATGCAAGAGAAAAGAGTGAAAAAAGCTTGAATCGAATAATTGCCCAACAAACTTTCCTTATTTTACTGTTGAAAAGTGTGGCACTGGTAAAGCACAGCAGGTCATGCAGCAACCAAGAAGCAGGAGAGTCTATGTTTCAGGCATAAGCCCTTCCTGATGCTGCCTAACCTTCTGTGATTTTCCAGCACCACACTTTTCAACTCTGACTCTCCAGCATCTGCAGTCCTCACTTTCTCCTATTTCCTTCTTTTACTGTTGACTGAAATACTTCAGCAATTGCATTGTGTTGACAATCTGCCTTTTGATGGGAATTAGAATCAAGACTCCAGAATTGTTTGGACTGTGGTCAGATGTATCTGGGAGTATTTTTGCTACCAATATAGGGGAGAGGGATTTATCACTAAATTACCTTTAAGAGAGAACCATAGAAAAACAACGCTAGCATTTATATTTGTGTTTTTTGTAGTATTACTGATGTTACTAGTTACTGGCGATCCTATTCTCCAGCTAACCTCTTTAATTACCCATGTCATATTACCAACAGCAGTGCTCTCACTGAGTTGTTTAATTGCAAATGAAAAGAAAGTAAGTTGTGTGGTCCACACCAGCAGTGGGCAAAAGTTGACCTCTCAGCTTTAACTTTGAACAATCAAAGTTTGCAAGTTTGAAACTGTTGACCAGACTGCTGGTAGTGGGACTAACCCAGGACTAACCCTTTGCTGAAATGGAATAAGGATGATGGTACTACAATTGGGCACACAAGTTTAATCAGGATGTCAATAATTTAATTTCTATTTATAATGCGGAGGTGAAGATTTGTTTCCCTTAACTTTCCTTCCCTTTTGATGAGAACATGTTTGGATATCATGATATTTCATCTGCATATATGCAAATGTGCTACAGACTACACAGATTGTGTGTTTTTGTCAAATTTATGCAGTTGAACAATACTGACATTGGAAGGGATAATGCAAAATATTTCCCTTAGTTTGTTGTGCTCTTCCTGGCTTTAGTATGTCAGGTTTTATGACACAAATTGGTGATGTTCACTGAAAAACATGGCAACATTAGAATACAGACTTGTGGTTAACTGCAAATTCCACTGCCCACATTGATTCAAGTGCAGTTCATTGTATTCATTTACCATCCACATCTGAGTTGATAATTCATTCAATAAAGTTTATCTGCAGGAAATCTAACTCGAATGCAGGACAGTAAATTGTGGAACGACATCACCCAATCCACCACCAATCAAATGACTAATGTCATTCTGTTTCTCAAAAAGCCCTTTTACATTAGTCTTGGAAAAAGATGTTAATTATTCTGAAGTAAAATTGCTTCCACATCAGGGGGTTAAAAAAAACAAACAAGCAATTGGATAAGTGCATTCCTTAATAAGGCATTTGTACTGGAGAGAATTTGGAGAAGCCAGACAGCAAGAACAAGTACAATAAATTCAATCTACATAAATAAATCATTTTGTTAATATTTACACAATTCATTTATAAACATTAGCACATAACAATTTGGCTTGTTACTCTCTCCTCTTATAAACTGGTTAAATTCAACCTGATCATTTATCTTGTGATCAAGGTAATACTGTAAATATGTGAGGAGGGGACCAAACGCACTCATTATTTCAGTGCCAACTGAGTGCAGTGTCAACTTCACTGCATCACCAGGTTTTGTTCAGATGGAAAAGGGAAGAGATGTTCACCCTGTCCATCTGTCTCGGGTTAAATCCTGGGTATCAGAAATGAAAGGAACGATTGTAGACCCACTGTTCAATTGTAGATGCTGTTTCAGTTTCTACATTGCTGGCACCAACTCAGGCTGTAGCCCAGCAACACCAACAATTTTAAATAATAATTTGCATCCCTTGCATATAGGCACACAGTGCTTCATTCCAGTGAAAGTACAGAAGGCCAAACTGCTGCAAGAGAGACACCTCTGGAAACTTGCTTGTTTACTGTAGAGTTTTTTTCTGTTTCCTGATGCTTGCACAGCCTTACATATATAGTAAACTGTTCAGTAAAAAAAATACCCTTCCTGTATAGGTTTTTAAAACTCTCAATGCTTTCCACTCGAAACAAAATGGGACAAACGTGGATTCTTTTGGATTCAGTGAGAACATTGAGCTTGACTGTAGTTATTGATGTGAGCATACATGGAGGAAACTCTTCTGCTCGCACTCTTGCTGGTCAGATCACGGTGATGTGCGCTCAGCAGAAAAGTTACTGAATTAGGAAATCTCATCTCCTTCCAGGGAGGAGACTGCTGTCATGTAGTAGTACACATAGTTTGAATTGGAGCGTGCACACATGCACAGAGCAGAAGTTGATGCTGATTGCAACCAGTCGCTAAAGTGCTCCCTTGGAAAGGCATTAAGTCACGTTCAATGAGCTGTCCTTTCACTTCTTGAATGGTGTCAGTCTTCCAATGTTCTGCCAAAAATTGGATGGTTTGCGTTTGGGCTCAGCCAGCATGTAGACCTGCTGTTGGGGGATGGTTGAGGGCATCATCGGATGTTTTTGCCGCAACGTCAGAAAGTCGTAGTAAGGCCTGGTGACAGCTGAGGCAAGGAAAAGAGCAAGCAGTTAGAATTTATTCAGAGGAGGATGTACATAACATTAGTTTCTGGGTCTCAATTCTCATTCTTTCTTATATCTTGAACTATTTTAGCTTGAAGTTGAAAATAGCCTGACTGCATTCTACCAGTTTATGTCTTAAATGGAGCCAAGATTAGGGACTTTCAATCTACTAAATGGAAGTGAAAAGATCTAATATTTCTTTAATGTGGAGAATTTAATGGATGCTAACTCTATCAACAGCTTTGTAAGATAGAATTCAATTTGATTTTTGCCTAACAGTTACAGCACAGAATCAAGCTCTTCACTGAAATCATCCACAAAAGCGTCCTCTCGTCCTACTTGGTCTGACCTTATCAACATACCACATTTTCCCTTAAAAGCAAAATACCACAGATGCTGGAAAGCTGAAACCAACATCGAGAATGCTGGAGAAACTCAGTAAGTCTGGCAGCATCTGTGGAGAGAGAAATATGGTTAACATTTTGAGGAGAAAGTGAGGACTGCAGATGCTGGAGATCAGAGCTGAAAATGTGTTGCTGGAAAAGTGCAGCAGGTCAGGCAGCATCCAAGGAACAGGAGAATCGATGTTTCGGGCATAAGCCCTTCTTCAGGAACATTTTGAGTCCGACATTTTTCTTCAGTCATTGTTTGTTTTGTTTCCTACTGTTTCTTTGCTTCCTCGTGTAGCTTATCTTTAAAAGAATCTGTTATTTAGCTCAACTATTCCATGTGATAGCCAGCTTCACATTCTAACCATTTTCTCTAGGTAAAGCCATTTTTCTTGAATTCATTATTGAATTTATTTCCGTTTAACAGTCCTGGATTTGAGTTGTTCTGCAAGTGGAAAATCTTTCTTTACGTCTACCTTATCAAACCTCTTAAAGAACTTTATTGCCAAACACTTAGCAATGTCTTGCTAAATTATAGGTCAGTGTAATCACCTAGAAATGTTTACAATTTAAAGTTAAAACACAGCCACTCAGGAAAATATTAAAATACACTACCTTGTTATGACTACAGGTCAGAACCCCAAAGTAACAGGACATTTTTACCTTGTCATTCTAAAATGTTGTTATGGTTCTGTTCGCCGAGCTGGGAATTTGTGTTGCAGATGTTTCGTCCCCTGTCTAGGCGACATCCTCAGTGCTTGGGAGCCTCCTGTGAAGCGCTTCTGTGATCTTTCCTCCGGCATTTGTAGTGGTTTGAATCTGCCGCTTCCGGTTGTCAGTTCCAGCTGTCGGTTGCAGTGGTCGGTATATTGGGTCCAGGTCGAGGAGAACAGCCAGGGAATTCCTAGAGGCATGGCATTCATCCACAGATTCAATCAATAAACACATCGACCTGGACCCAATATACCGACCACTGCAGCGGACAGCTGGAATTGACAACCGGAAGCGGCAGTTTCAAACCACTACAAATGCCGGAGGAAAGATCACAGAAGCGCTTCACAGGAGGCTCCCAAGCACTGAGGATGTCACCTAGACAGGGGACGAAACGTCTGCAACACAAATTCCCAGCTCGGCAAACAGAACCACAACAACGAGCACCCGAGCTACAAATCTTCTCACAAACTTTGAATTCTAAAATGTGTTTCTCAAAACAGCTGATCCACACACCAGATTACCCATGCACTACAAAACAAAATAGATGGTACACTGCCCATCAGCATTCTCTTTACAAGAGAATAAAGGAATGTTAGCCTATTCACACTTTCCAGATACACATTAAACTCAACCCACTGCTATAGAGCTATCCAAGTCAACAATGTTCCTGTTACTTTCTTCTTCTGGATAACTAAATTGGCAACATTTTGGAATCTCACAGTGAGTGCCTGTTTTCAATTCTGATGTGTAAATATGATATAAAATTGTATTGCCATTAATTTGAGGTTCCACTGACGCAACTGGCAACCAAAGCAGGCCATTTTGTTAACACTGAAGAAATCTCAGTTGATTACTCTCATACGTATGCAAACAATGGCAGCTGGATCAGATCAATCTGCCCTCTTGCACACAAATCTGTAGCAGAGGCTGGAATTGTCATTGCTAGGAATATGGAGAAAGTGAGGACTGCAGATGCTGGAGATCAGAACTGAAAATGTGTTGCTGGAAAAGCGCAGCAGGTCAGGCAGCATCCAAGGAATAGGAGAATCGACGTTTCGGGCATGAGCCCTTCCTGAAGAAGGGCTCATGCCCGAAACGTCGATTCTCCTGCTCCTTGGATGCTGCCTGACCTGTGCTTTTCCAGCAACACATTTTCAGCATTGCTAGGAATATACCAGGAAAATTCAAGCTGGCAGGCATTACCATTTACTGCTGCAACAGTAGTGTTTATAAAATCCATACATACAGTATTTCTGGAAATAAAGTCAACTCAGGTTCATGACAACTTTTATCCAGTGGGTACAATCAATTTAATACAAATTCTGTGTATTTTTTAAGTAAATGTATGGCCTGGAATTACTTTAATTAAACAGGCTTTGGAACTCAAGCCACTTTCTGAAGTAGTGGATTGGACAGCTCTTACCTGTCACAAAATATGTTATCTGAAAATGTAACTTCTTTATATCTGTTTTTAAAATTTTAGGAAAATATTGTCATCCCCAGTTAAGATCTAGGTTGGAATTTTAAATCTAAGATTTGGAGTTCTGACCCACGGTCATGGCAAGGTGTGCATACACAATCATGGGTCAGAATGCCAAATACTATGAACATTTTTATTTCAGACTCCCAAGATGTGTTACTTAAAAGAGGGCTGATGCAGCCAAGACTGGCTAAGGACTTAAATGAAGTGGCTGGTTGTAGAGAGAGACCCACTTAAATTTACAGTTACGAATCCAAAGGGAAATTCAAACAACACCACTTCCAAGAGGCAATCAAGAACAGAGTGGACTATGATCTCTTGTCACGACAAAGATAATAAGGGGCTGATGACCATCTGCTCAATCCCTGTGGACTATGTCCCAAACTTTGGACGCATATTTTGTTTCTTCGTTTGAAGAATACACAAAAATAGGGGTTAAATGGCCAGTTTCAACTCAACTGTAGTCTTCTACTGGAACTGATTATATTAGTCTGGGCCTGCCTAGGTTATCATGCTGTGAGGTCTCAGTCAAAGAACTATCCCCAAGTCACTCCCTGCAAAGGGATGATTTGGAGATGTCAGTGTTGGACTGGGGTGTACAAAATTAAAAATCACGACACCAGGTTATAGTCCAACAGGTTTATTTGGAAGCACTAGATTTCGGAACACTGCTCCTTCATCAGGTGGTTGTGTCCCTGCAAAGGGACTCATTCTGATTATTATAAATCAGTTGGTTAATAGCCAGACAAAAGGCATAAGGGAAAAGGGAAACGGGAACACAAAAGGCCTCTGTCTGTTACTGGCAAAAGGAACCAGAACCACAGCACATCAAACAATCTGAAAATTGAAAGATCATGAAATCAATAGGTCAACTGTCAATGTTAACATAACCGTTAACCTCTTCTGCAATCATCACAATTTTAACTGTCCATTCTTCACCAGCAATTTAGAGATTGATCCACATATCTGCCTCTTTTAACTTTTATCTTTTTGGACTCACCTCTTATTTCTATTTTGTGCGTTATCTGTACTGCGCTATGAATTCTCCTGTTTAGTAATTAATAAAATCACTCTTTGATAACTGCAGAAAGCCTGGTTAAATTGGCTCCTTTTAAAATATAAAATTTTGGATGTAGGTTTGCTCGCTGAGCTGGAAGGTTCATTTTCAGACGTCTCGTCACCATATTAGGTAAAGTCTTCAATGCGCCTCCGGATGAAGGCTTCCAGCTCAGCGAGCAAACCTACATCCAGAACTTCAACCTGCGCTACAAATCTTCTCAAAACTCGCTAATAAGATCATTTGGATCAGGGAAAATGGTATCAAGAAGGGAAGGCATCCATTTTTAAATTAACTGATCAACTGAGTGGGTGGGTGAATAAAGAAGGGGAGCCTGTTTGTCTATTCTCACCCTGGGAGCTGAATGGTTTGGGAAATCCCATTTGAAACTGAAGCAAGTTGGGAGACCTCGAATGGGATCTGGATATAACAATCACCATCTCTGTTCGACAATACACTATAGGACAATGATACTTGATGATGTTAACACTATGTGTACACTATGAAATCTGAGATATTTTTTAACACCCACAATGTAAACATGTTACATGACTTGCAAGTAGATAATTGAATGGTTTAAACTAAATGAATCACTGAGTGATTTTTCTCGAAGGAAATAATGCATCAGTAACATATCAACTACAATTTTGCCGAGCCTGACTGTTTCTTATCCTGACTACATGCTCGTCAGTCCTGGAATTTTTGGGGAGAAAAATGTTTTGTTTTGAAAGGGAGCAGGGCAAGTTTTTCCAGAAAAGACTCAGATTTTTCAGACAATTTAAACATCAAGTGTGGGTTGACATGTAAGCTACCTGTCGCACTGGTAAATCAAATCGCTATTCACATTTTAGGCTTACTGCATCTTCATTTACAAATTTAGATGAATTAAACCTTTTGCTCAGATTGTGGAAATACAGCAGTTTTGAGGGTTCTGAGAGAGGGGAAAAGTTATTCTCTGTTTTATAAAAGTTGAAATATGAGCTCAAGATTTATTTTATGTGGAAGAATAAACTCACATATTGACAGAGACAACAGGAAAATAGCGCATGCTCGTGATCCCTTACTGGACATTACAGTGAGGTCTCAGAAACAGCAATCACAATACATTCTGGAGCAGTTTTACAAAATAATGAGTGTTCAGGGGGTTTATGATAGCATAAAGGAACTAAGATCACTCCCAATCAGTCACCTGTTACTGGTGAAAAGCTGCTAAGATTGGAAATATTATATCTGATCATATCTTAATATGATACAAGATCAAAACAGCTTTTTTGTGGGTTTTTTTCCCAATGATCTGGAAGAAATGCTGCTTTTCTAAGACCATAACTATAATATCAGTTCACTGACATTAATTTTGAAATGTCACCCACTCACTGTTGCCTCACAGCGCCAGAGACCTGGGTTCAATTCCCGCCTCAAGCGACTGGCTGTGTGGAGTTTGCACATTCTCCCTGTGTCTGCGTGGGTTTCCTTCGGGTGCTCCGGTTTCCTCCCACAATCCAAAAAATGTGTAGGTTAGGCAAATTGGCCATGCTAAATCGCCCATAGTGTTAGGTGAAGGGGTAAATGTAGGGGAATGGGTCTGGGTGGGTTACGCTTCGGCGGGTCGGTGTGGACTTGTTGGGCCGAAGGGCCTGTTTCTACACTGTAAGTAATTTAATCTAATCTAATCTAAAATATAAACGTAAGTAGGGAAAAAAAAGTATATTTTGGAGGATAGGGATGAAAAAATAAAAGAGACTGACAGGTTATAACAGCTTATAGACTTGGTAATAATAGGAGTGAAATCAACTAGGAGAAAGTGAGGATTGCAGATGCTGGAGATCAGAGTCGAAGAGTGTGATGCTTGAAAATCGGTGAGACAGCATCCGATGAGAGGAGATTCCTGATGAAGAGCTTATGCCTGAAACATCAATTCCCCTGCTCCTCAAATGCTGCCTGACCTGCTGTACTTTTCAAATACCACACTCTCGACAATAATATGTTGTGTTCAGTTTTGGTCTCCTTATCTAAGAAAGGGTATTATGGATATGCAATGAAGTTTACTATATTGTGATTCTTGGGATGGCAGAACTGAAGTATGAAGATAACATTGAATCAATTAGGACTATATTCACTAGATTTTTTTTAAAAATGAAAGGAGTTCTCATAAAACCTAGAAAACTCTCCCAAGAGTAGACATGGTAAAGACAGGATGGATGTTCCTGATAACTGTGCAGTCCAGAACCAAACTTACTGGGTAGGCCATTTAGAATTAATGAGAAGAAATATCTTCTCCACCCACTGAGTTGGTGAGCCTGTGGAATTATCTACCACAGAAAGCAGTTAAGGCCAAAATGTTGACTGCATTCAAAAAGGAGTTAGATATAGTTCTTAGGGCTAAAAGGATTAAACAATATTGGAAAAAGGGGAGAATTGGATACAGAGTTTGATTAGATCATATTTCCTACAGTATGGAAACAGGCCCTTCAGCCCAACAAGTTCACAACGACCCTCCAAAGAGTAACCCACCCAGATCCATTCCCCTACCCTATATGTATCCCTGACTAACGCATCTATCCCTATGGGAATTTTAGCATGGCCAATTCACCTGACGTGTGGATTGTGGGAGGAAACCCACACTGACACGGGGAGAATGTGCAAACTCCACACAGTCATCTGAGGTGGGAATCGAACCCGGGTCCCTGGCACTGTGAGGCAGCAGTGACAAACTCTGAGCCATCGTGCAGCCCATAAAACTCGAGCGTTCATCCAGGATTTGAACCTGGGACTCCTCACACTTAATGCATTTACTTGAAGCAAAAGCCATAGCCCTACACCACCCAGCCAGTTTGAACAGTCATGATCATGTTGAATGGTGGTGCAGACTCCTCCTCCTCCGGTTTTCTATGTTTCTATGTTTCAATAATAACTTCAAGTGCTTGTAAAAGATTCATCTTATCACAGTCAATGTGGTTTTGATAGGTTCATGAATTGGCACCAATGTCAGAATTGAGAGTCTGGTGCTGAGAAAGCACAGCAGGTCAGGCAGCATCCGAAAAGCAGGAGAGTCAACATTTTTGCAAAAGTCCTTCATCAGGAATGGTCAGAAGCTGGGTATGTGAGAATAAGCCTGACTAGGCCACATGTACAGGAGAAAGGAAGCTGGCCAGGCATGGAATCAGAATTGGGTAATCATAATGATGTCTGGTGAGTAGAGGGATTCTAGCTGTTTCCAAAAATTGAATTATCCTCATTTGAGGAAGTAACTGAAATGATAGGAGGATTGTGCTATCTGCACCATGGCACCATCTATTGGTTGTAGATCTGCAAGTGCAACACTACAGAAAACGTTGACAATGGCTTTAATTGGGAATAGGATTTGCATGTTACAAAGCTGTGTATCGAGGTGAGAAAGTAATAAGTACTGGAAATGCACATCGTTTGATGACTTCTTGTGCCTGTGACACACATTCCTCCTAGTCCAGTCATTGTTTTAGGGAACAACAGTCATTGGCCTGAAACCTGAAATATCCAAGCAGCTAACTGTACCCTAATTGCAGTAACTGCTTGGTCTGATTAATCCCCTTAATTAAGGATTTAAATATTGGCCTTAAAGGGGCAAATTAAGCTTGCAGTTTATTATTAGTAAAGTTGGAGAACTATCTTGTCAACTAAAATACCCGAACCAGAACAAAAACGTACCACCAAAAAGGTGAGTGAAGCATAATACCTTTCACATTGCACTGCCTTCCTGTGCCATGGTCCTCCAGGGATTTAACACATAACAAGGTGAACAGTTGCCCTTAACTCTGCAAATGTTTCAAGGCGTTTTAGGATTGGCAACAGACATCATGAGCAAGCGAAGAGTGGGCTGAAGTGCAAAAGACACTGTAATGGAAATCAATTTAAAAGAAACTTTTGATGGTGGGATCAGGTGCAGAAAGACAGATTGGTGTTGGAGGGTGCTGAAGAATATGGGGTGGGGAGCTGATTGAACAAAACATTCCAGGGAACTAAAAAAGAAAATAACTTACAGCAGCGTTAATAGCAGAGGATAAGTTCAAGAGGAAGGTAGAACAGGGAGGATGGAGCAAACCAGAAGAACTGTGCTTGCTGTATAAATCAGAAACAAAAACAGAAATTGCTGGAGAAACTCAGCAGGTCTGGCAGCATCTGTGAAGAGAAATCAGAGTTAACGTTTCAAGTCCAATGACCTGATTACTGAGGAAGGGTCACTGGACCTGAAATGTTAACTCTAATTTCTCTTCACAGCTGCTGCCAGGCCAGTTGAGTTTTTCCTGCAATTTCTGTTTTGTTTCTGAGGATCGAGCAAAGCTTTGCAAGTGCCTATGCATTTTAAAAACAGCAATTTCAAGTTCTGAAAGCCAGCCAAGATTGGTCTGAAGAGGGGGAAGAAGTGAAGACTTTACATGGAAAGTATACTGCTAACAGCTGGCTGAATATAAGTTCGGAGAAAGTGGAAACATCATTTTGGCATAGCTCCCTATTTGGTATTTGGTATGATTAAAATCTGATGTTAATTATGGCATATCAGCTAAAACCTTGAAGTGAGATGAGAGTGACAACCCTAAGTATCAAGGCAGCACTTAAACAAGTATTACATCAAGAGGATCAAACAACGTTGAAATTGATGAGTATCAGAAGGAAAATGGATTGCCATCAGTAGGGTAAGTGAATGGCCTAGTGGTAATGTCAAAGGAGTCATAATCTAGAAACCCAGATAATGTTCTTGCAACCTGCATTTGACTCCCACATTTGCAAATGCATTAAATTCTGGAATTAAATGAAAAGATTGCCATAATCTGTTTCACTCATTAACATCCCTTAGCAAAGGAAAGCTGTCATCCTTATCTGGTCTGGTTTACATGTAACTCTAGACCCTCAGCACTGTGGTTCACTCTTAAATGTCTTGTTATGAAACTGCTTAAAACAAACTCTTAAAAAAGGGTTAAAGTATGGGCATGTAAAATTTACTAATGCACCAGGACTGGCTATTGGAAGCCAACAATCTCAGCCAAGGAACCTAAATGGGAGACTCTTAGGTACAAACACCTTCAAATGCTTCATGAATGATATGGCCACTTAAAGGTAGAAATGAAGATGTTTGCTGATGATTAAATAATGTTCATTTCTATATACAGCACCTCAGATAATGAGCAGATTATACTGTCATGCTGCAAGACCAGGTAAACATTCAGGCTCAGTTATTAAGTGGTCACTCAAACCGCACAAGCAAACCATGTCCAAAAAGGATTCTTAAGAAGCAACATATTCGATGTGAAATGCTAACTCGTTTCTCTCTCCTCTGATCCTGCCAGGCTTTGATGATCAGCTTTCCCCTACTAGCTGTGTATGCTCTCTTCCTTACCCAAAAAATAAGACTGCTCCTTCACTGGTTCAATTTCCTTTAATTCTCTCCTTTACAAGAATGTGGGAATACCTTTACTTGCAGGGATTGCAGCGGTTTAAGAAATCAGCCCGACTTTCTTCCCGAGGGCAATTAGGGATTGGCAGTAAATGCTGGCATGGAATGGGTGGAAAAGAAAGGTCATTTGGGACTGGGATATATAATTCGCACCTAAATAAAACCCCTGAGAATCCTATGGAAAACTGGATGGTTTAGCCTTTTTTTTACAGATACACAAATTTCTCTTCATTGACCTGTAAAATGATTGTTAATGTGTTGGTATTTGAAGCTATTTTGAATCCTTCCATAACCCTACACTATAGCTCCAACTGTTATGACTCAAGACATGCAGAACCTATAGGAATCACGTCTACAGTTGGTGGCATTTTTCAACAATGAAATCTGTATTCATATGGCCATGTTCAGCACTGTAGAATTCAATCTAAGTAATAGGCAA
Source organism: Chiloscyllium plagiosum (assembly GCF_004010195.1). Taxonomy (NCBI): domain Eukaryota; kingdom Metazoa; phylum Chordata; class Chondrichthyes; order Orectolobiformes; family Hemiscylliidae; genus Chiloscyllium; species Chiloscyllium plagiosum. Next base: position 13,219,443 of record NC_057722.1, on the reverse strand, counting down.
AGCGTTTAGTCATACCAGTTTTGAAACACTGACTCTGTTCCTCTCTCCACAAATGCTGCCAAACATGGCATGTTTCTCTGACATTCTTTGTGTTTGTTTCAGAATTCCAAAGTCTGCTTTTTTGTTCAGCAATTTTGTTCCATTGGGTGATTCATTGATTTGAACATGAAGCAGCTAAGAGGGTTTAGCCCTTAATGATTTACTGTTCTATCGTTCTTTTTAGTGCATTGATTGTGTGGTCCATATAATGGTGTCTTCCATATATAACAGAATTATACATTGTTCTTTCACTTACAAATTAATGATTTTTAGGTGCAGATATGTGTTAAGGATGTGATTAGATGTCCCTAGTTGGATACCATAGCCAGATGAGTATGGTGGGACAATGGTCATGTTACCAGCTAGTAACCCAGTGAAGATGAGTTCAAGTTCACCATAGCAGTTTGAGAATTAAATTCAGTTTATTGGTTCAGGGACGATGAAATTGCTACAAAGAAACAACGTATACACTCATGTTCTTTTGGGAAGGAAATGTGTTGTCCTTACTCAAGTCTGACCTACATGTTATTCCAGTCTCACAGTGGTTTAGTTCACTCTTTATCTAAAATGACCTTCCTCCCTAATCAATTGCATCACCCCCTTCTCAAGGGCAACCAGAGTTGGGAACTAAATGCCAGCCTTGCCAACAACATCTCTCGCCCAACATGAATATACATTATTTGAAATGAACAATTATGTTTTCACTTTAAACAACACACTTCATTAAGAAACAGCCTTTTTATGAGAAATGAGCAATGGTATCTGATGAAGATTGGTTCTGGTACCATTTAACTGCTCAGTTTTGTTGTGGTTCAACTCCTATAAGATACAATTAGTGGGGAAGTGTGCATAATATCTGGGGTTCATTACGTCTTCTGAAGTGGTGTGAGAAGATGAACTAGAGAGATGAATGGAGGATAAAAAGGGAATGATGGAAAAATACTGCGGCCTTCATTCAGGCAGATGAGGAATTGGATCTATGGTTAATGACAAATATATTACAAAACTTCAATCTGCAGTTGACATTTAGTGAAATCTTAAAGCCTTCTATAAAGCAGAAATTAATCACTTTATTACACATGGCAGAACACTTTCCTGTTGTTAAACGTAACAGATATGAATGAACACATGATAGTTCATCTGGAAAGTTACAGTGAAAGGGACTTCTCCATGACCACAGCACATGACTCCTGCACCAGTTAAGGACTAGTTGATGGGCTCTGGCCATGTGATATGGTCTTTCATTGCATGTGATTTTTAACAATTTGAACCAATGTATTCCTTGTTTATCATTCATGACAATGTTAAGACTCAGAGTTCGAGTGTCGTGTTCAGCCGCTAACCATTGTATTTGAAGGCCACTGCTCAGTTAATCCCTGAACATTCTGAGTTCAGTTTGAAATCAATTATAATTGTTGTTGGAAGTTCCTCTGGATTGAAGCTAGTCTGCTTCATATTTTGGACAGATCTAAAGATCATAAAAAGTTGTGAGAAAGGGTTATCTTTAATCGTCAATAAAAACTGAAAGAACTGAGGATGCTGGAAATCAAAAACAAAAACAGAAATTGCTGAAAAAGCTCAGCATGTCCAGCAGCATCTGTGGAGAGAAATCAGTTAATATTTAACCCAAACATTAAAGCCCTTGCCTCAGAACCCAGTTCTGCACTGGACCTGAAACATTAACTCTGATTTCCCTCCACAGATGCTGAGTCGAAAAGCGTGGTATTGGAAAAGCACAGCAGGGCAGGTAGCATCCGAGGAGCTGGAGAGTTGATGTTTCGGGCATAAGCCCTTCATCAGGCGGCATGGTGGCTCAGTGGTTAGCACTGCTGCCTCACAGCACCAGGAACCTGGGTTCAATTCCAGCCTAGGGCAACTGTCTTTGTAGAGTTTGCACATTCTACCCCTTGTCTGCATGGATTTCCTCCAAGCGCTCCGGTTTCCTCCCACAATCCAAAGATGTGCAGGTTAGGTGAATTAGCCATGTTAAATTGCCCATAATGTTAAGTGCATTAGGCAGGGGTACATATGGGGAATGGGTCTGGGTGGGTTAGTCTTCGGAGGGTCGGTATGGATTTGTTGGGGCGAAGGTCCTGTTAACATACTGTAGGTAATCTAATCTAATCAGGAAATGCGGAGGGGGAAGGGAGCTAAGAGACAAATAGGAGGTTGGGTCGGGGTGGGGCTAGGAGGAAGGTAGGTGGGATGGTGAAAGGTGGATGCATGTAGGTGATTTGTGATAGGTTGGTGGGGAGGGTGGAGTGGATAGGTGGGAGGGAAGATGGACAGATGCTGCCAGACCTGCTGAGCTTTTCAACAATTTCTGTTTTTGCTCCCTCTAATGGTTTCTATTTATCAAATGAATATGGTTGCGCTAAAGCATTTTTCATGTTTTGTACAATATAATCTGGATGTTATTCCCTGACAGTATAGTGGAAGCTGATTTAACAATAAATTTTTAAAAAAGAATTTGGACTTGGAAATGATTAATGAACAGGACAACAGCGTAGCAACAGGACTTATTGGACAGACTTTCAAAATGCTGACACATACGCAATGGGCTAAATGGTCTTGTTCTACACTGGTTCATTGTATGGTTATTAATATATAATGCTTGGAATTCAAAGAAAACCTGGCAACTCCAAAGGTAAGTTTGGATTTTGGGGCTTGCTTGCAAAATGTTTGGCAGATGATTTGATTGATGAAAGAACTATTAAAATTATTTAATAAATCTGCTTGCTCCTGAGTTCGAAATGATCAACAATGAGGTAAAATTCAAGGCGACCAGAAGGCCAGGTTTCACTACGTTATCAGCTTCTTAAGCAACTTCACATTTATATTGGTTATGTTTGTTAAAATTAAAGGGGAATAGGCTGATCACCTTTTCTGCCATTATTGGAACAGGTCTCGGCTGTGAGTGGACATCCATGACATAGCCCTACGTAAAATGCTGGGGGTCACATCCCCCCCTTTCTGGAGCAGAAGACGAGCCTGCGACATCCGTGGGGTCTCGAGGAGTTTGGTAGTTGGTGGGGGTTTTGGATGCTGGGGAGAAGGTTCGTGTAGACATGTGGTGGACTGAGACAGAGATGAGGTCACATTCAGCAGCTGCTGGAGATCTTGTTCAAGAAACAGGGATAGAAAAGAGTGAGTGAAAGAAAGGAAAGAAAACAAAAGACAGAACACACAAAACAAGTTACAGTCATGCTTGGCAACATCTATTTCTCTGAAAAGTGCATGAATTAAGACAGGATGAAAGAATGGTAAAGGACTATCCACTAGCATTTTTAAAAAGCATATTAAACTGTAAGTACACACTGTGCAAAGGTGAACATTTTAAGCGTACACCACAAACTTGAATGAAAATGATACCCACTATTCACAGAGAAAATAATGCACAATTCTAATGCTGGTATTTGTCACTTGTGCATTTGATTCACTTACCTGAGATTTGATTGCACTATCTGGAAATGAACCATTATAATGGAGTACATGTCTGTCCAATTACTCACGTAGTACAGCAGCCACAAACAGCCAGATGTAAATAAATTACTTGTGTGCAGAGGAACTGAACTGAATTAAACCCATCTGTAAAGTACTTCACGGTGTTCAATTTTCCCTTTGAATACTTAACAGAGGATCTGTCTATACATTCACATTCACTGAGTTGGGACAAAATAAAGAAAAATGCTGCATTCCAAGTTCCAATTTGACCTTGGTATATCAGCATTATTCACCCAACACTAATCATTTATCTTTTTGTAATTTAAAGTAAGTGTAAGTATTTTCAGCTTCTACAATATATTAAATGGAATTTAATTTGATAAAATTGACCATGGATCTTTCAGCAGGGAGTAAGTGAATTCTTATTTACATAATTTAGTTTCAAATAAATAATCAAAGGCAGAATTCTAACAGCATGACTGTTGTATTCTGTAAGTTGCCATTGCTGGGTTATCCTGCGATCAGTTAGCTCTGTTGGCTGGGTGGCTGGTTTACAACGCAATGCAATGTTTGCAATTGGACCCCAACAGCATGGGTCCAATCCGGCACCATGAAGGACTCTTCTTCTCAACCTCTCCTCTCACCTGAGGTGTGGTGATCCTTAAGGTAAGCCACAACCAGTTGTCTCTCTAACAAGACAGCAGCCTTCTGGGACTATGGTGACTTTACCTTTATTCTGTAGCAGAATATAATTGTGTATGTAGTGAGGCAGAACAGTTAGACCACTAGAAAGCTCAAGTCAAATGAAAATTTTGCTTAAGATATTCGTCCTTCCATAAGAACCGAAAAATGACAGAATTATGAGGGCTGAGATGTTCCAAATTTAGACGTGCTCAGTAGCAAAATGGAGACCAATGTTTGTGACAGCCATGGATAAAGAATAGAAAAACAGATGTGCTCAAATAACTAGCCCAGATATTGTACCACAGCTAGAATAATGACACAACAATTTTAAAGTTTTTTTTCCCACTCTCATTATTCATTCAGTAAGCTTGTAATATACCCCACGTTAGGACATGGGTAACCCAGATAATTGTTTTGTGGCTTACATTCTTAGCAATGCTCCATTGAAGAAAGGGCTCACTGGTTTGGAAAATTTAAAATGTAATTTAGTACAAACTGCATGAAATGTTTCCCTTATGAAATGCTTATTTTTAAGTTTCATATCTGGAATTTCGCTGTTGTCTGCTGCTGTCAAGAAAGAAAAACTTCACATTGATATGGATTTTCACAACCTCAGGATAGATAGCACAAAGCTCCTTACTGCCAATAAAATATATTTTGAAGTATTGTCATGATTGAATCATAAAACCAGAAGACAGTTCCAGCAGAGAAGCAGGTCATTTTGTGCTGGCTGTCTGAGGAACAATTAATCCACAGCCACTCTTCCTATAACCTTATACATACTTCTTCTTCAGCTAATAATCCAGTTCCCTTTTGATTTCTTCCACCAAATCTACTTCCAACACACCCACAGGCAATGCATTTCAGAGAGAAGGACAAATAGTCTTAGAAAACTAATTTTCTTGTTTTCTCATTGGGAAGTAACCAATTGGCACCATCTGTGGATCTTCTCTAACACTGCAAAATATTCCTCTGGATCACCCTTTTCTTTCAAATTTACTTTAAAATTGTTTGTATTTTATATTTATTTGTATGTCAAATGTGTCTTAAAAATGTATTTGATCAATTTGTCCTTCCAGCTATACTATCCAGATAAGACTTTGACTAAAATACAAATAGTGTATTGCACTTATTATGAACTTCTAGATCAAACCATGAATTGCAATGCCTGCTTCGTAGATGACTATGCAGTGATAACTTTATTAAATTCGAAAAATCACCTTTAGGCTTCCCAGTCGGATGTGATTTTTTTGCATTCATCATGGCCTGTTTCTTTTGAACTTCTGTGATAGCAAAGCCTTAAGAAAAAGCACAAAGATTACTCATGAACACAACTGTAAAATCAAGCATGCCCCATTCAATAATGATGGACAGCGTTTCTGAAAGACAAGCGAACAATGTGAAATACATATCCAAGCGTTAATTCTGGAAAACAAATCTGATATGTCGTGAATGAAGGAGAAAACAATACAATTATATTAATGAGGGATCTCATTGGTATTGCACTTTGTTGCTAGTAGATAAGTAACAGCTCAGAAAGTGAATCATTTGTGGTGGAGCATGCCATTTCCAAGAGGAATAACCAGGAGGGCATCATAAAGATTCATAGTTGAACCCAGCTATGGAATGTTTTATTTTATTACTTGTAGATGCTGTGCACTGATGCAGCACTCTAGAATGAGCAAATTGATAGTTCCAAGCTGGACTGTTGTTTTTTTAATCACTTTGTCATTGGCAACTTGAATGTACGTGTGCAGGGCAAACCATCCTCCCAGCTCTCTATAATCACATACAAATGTTTAGTGGATCCATTTTGTAAAGTAGCTTCACACTAGAAGCAGTTATAATGTTCTTTCTTTAACTTAATCAACCTGTTTGGAGATGTTATTGCACACCTCTGCAGCAGGTGGGAAGTGAACCCAGGTCTTTCAGTTCAGGGGTAGGGACAGTACCACAAAGCCCTTAGCTGTAGTTATATTCAGCCAGCATAAATCCTCAAGTCATGGGTTATTAACTGCCCTCAGGTGGTTAACTACCAATTGCTCATCAGTATAAATATATAAATCTATTGCACTCTGAGCTGAAGCCTAATAAATGATATGGCATTAAGGCAAGATGGAAAGGGAGAGGTGCACACTACAGTACATCAGCAACTCCAACAGAGGGAAGGCATGATCAGTGGGGAATAATGCAAGTCACCTCCTGATATTTGTTGAGAACTATATTGCATGCCAAGCAGAATTTCATAGCTTTGTAGAAGGTAGAATACTTTCCTTCCCTAATAGCATTGTGGATGAACTGCAATGATTCTAAAAGACAGATTAACACCGCATTCTCATGAACAATTAGGGATGGATGATAAATGCTGGCCTAACCAGAGACAACCACATCCCATGAATGAAGAAACTGAAAGGCACACTAATGGTGGCATGGATGTAATTGCTTTCATAGAATTTATATTCAAGGAGATGACAGCTGACACAAGTAGCCTCAGTAAAATCGTTTCAACCTGCCAACAGTTCCACAAACAAGATTTTTACCTGTCTCTTTATCAAGTTGAACCTGTTTTCGTTCATTTTCAAAGGCTTGAAGCCAACGTTCTTTGACTGATGATTTCTTTGCACAGAACAAGTGTACTTCATTAGTGAACTTGTTTTGAAGTTTGAAAGCGTTCTTGACACTGATGTTGAAGTCCTTGTCCTTCCCATCTTCGACATCTACGACTTCCATGCTGTCTGTGTCTATCCTGCTCTTGTAGTATAAGATGTCACGACGCAGGAGGTCCTATGAAAGTGTGACATCTCAGATTGTAAAACTGAACAGATTATGACCCATTCACCCCATATAATATTAGAATTTCAAAACATTTTACAAAAAGCCTCAGTGCACTTTATTGTACTATAATAAAAACCGCAACTTCCATTTTATAAAGTGCTTCTAAAATAGAAAAATGTTCCAAGGCACTTATAAATAGACGTCAAAATAAAGCTGGGCATGCTGTGAAAAGTGGCTAAAAACCTGGCTGAAGAGATAGCCTTTATGGAGGATCTTAAGGAAGAAGAATGTTGTATACAGGAGGAAAGATTTCAGATGAGAATTCCAGAGGTTGAAGTCTGGTCAGCTAAATGTACGGCTTAACTGGTTCTACTGAACTAACTAGGTAAAACAGAAGAGGTAGGCATTTAAAGGCGCTTCATGGATGTAACTATTTAACATCAACATTCTGATTAAAATAGGACACAATAACTTGGTGGTGAAAGGGCTTAAACAATCAACGGAGCTGTGGGAACTAGAAGATAATATTGGGAGAGTAATCCCATGGTGCATAAAAGTGGGGAAAATATACTTGACTTCACCTCTACTAATCTGTCTGCTGCAAATGCATCTGTGCGTGACAGTATCGGTAAGAGTGACCGTACAGAGTCCTCTGGGAAATGAAGTCACGCCCTCACATTGAGAATATCCTCCATTGTGTCGTGTGGCACCATCACTCTGCTAAATGGGACAGAGTCTAAACAGATCTAGCAACTCAAGAATGGACATCCATGAGAATCTGTGGTCCACTACCAGCAGCAGAATTGTACTCCAACACAATCAGTAACCTCATAGCCCACGTATCTCCTACTCAACCACTACTATCAAACCAGGAGATCGAGAGTGCAGGAGGGCAAGCCAGGAGCAGCACTAAGCACATCTGAAGATGAGGTGTCAACCTGGTAAAGCTACAATACAGCATAAGGAGCAAGTGATAGACAGAGCTAAGTAATCCTACAACCAATGGATCAGATCTAAGCTCTCCAGTCCTGCCACATCCATTTGTGAATGGTGGACAATTATAAATTCACTGGAGGCTCCACAAATATCCTCATCTTCAATGATAGAAGAGCCCAGCACTTCAGTGCAAAACATAAGGCTGAAGCTTTGACAGCAATAATATAGTTCCACCTCCTCCAGTGGTTCCCAGCATCACAGGTACCAGTCTTCAGCCAATTCAATTCACTCCACATGATATCAAGAAATGATTGGAAACACTGGATAGTGTAAAGGCTACAGGCACTGACAATATTCTGGCAATAGTACTGAAGACTTGTGCTCCAGAACTTGCCTCTCTCCCAGCCAAGCTGTTCCAGTATAGGTACCACACTGACATCTTCCTGACAATTTGGAAACTTGCCCAGGTTTGTGCTGCACACAAAAAACAGGACAAATTGAACCCGGCTAGTCACTGTCCGATCAGTCTACTCTCGATCATCTGTAAAGTGATGGAAAGTGTCGTCAATGGTACTACCACCTGCTCAGCAATCACCTGCTCAGTGACACCCAGTTTGGGTTCTTCTGGGGCCACTCAGCTCTTGAGCATCATTACAGTCTTGGTTAAATCATGGACAAAAAGAGCTGAATTCCATAGATAGAGGAGAGTGATAGCTTTGATATCTAAGCTTTGAACATGTGTGGCATCCTGGTAAAACTGGAATCAAAGGGAATCAATGGAAAAACTGGTTGGAGTCATAACAGGCACATAGGAAAATGGCTATGGTTGGTAGAGATCAGTTATCTCAGTTCCATCACATCTCTGTGGGAGTTCCTCCAAGTATTATTAAAGGCCCAACCATTTTCAGCTGCTTCATCAATGACCTTGCCTCCATCATAAGGTGAGAAGTGGGAATGTTCACTAATGATTGCACCATCCTGACTCTTCAGATACTGAAGCAATCGATGTTCAAATGCAACAAGATCTGGACAATATCCTAGCTTGGGCTGCAAAGTGGCAAGTAACCACACAAATGTCAGGCAATGACTACATTCAATGCAAGGCAATCTAACCACCGCCCTTTGATATTCAATGGTGTTACCATCATTGAGTCCTGGGGGATACCATTGACTAGAAACATAACTATACTGGCATATAAACACAGTGGCGAACAAGAGTAGGTCAGTGGCCATGAGTATTGCAGTAAGTAACTCACCTCTGACTCCCTAAAGCCTGTCCAGCATCTACAAGGCATAAGTCAGGAGTGTGATGAAATACTCCCCACCTGCCTGGATGAATGCAGCTCCAATATCACTCAAGAAGCTTGACACCATCCAGGACAAAGCAACCTGCTTGATTGGCACGACATCCACAGACATCCACTCTCTCCACCATTGGCACTCAATTGCAACAGTGTGTAATATCTGTAAGATTTGCTGCAGAAATTCACCAAAGATCATTAGATAGCACCGTCCAAACTCACAATCACTTCCACTTAGTAAGACAAGGACAGCAGATACATGGGAACCCCACCATCTGCAAGTTCATCTCCAAGCCACTCACCATCCTGACTTGGAAATACATGGCCACTACTTCATAGCTGCTGGGCCAAAACACTGAAATTCCTTCCCTATGACATTGTGGATCAATCTACAATGGTTCATGAGGGTAGCTCATCACCAATCAAGCAGGCTGCTCCTTTTCTTGGATGATATCAAGCTTCTTAAATGTTGTTGGAGCTGCAACCATCCAGGCAAGTGAGGAAAATTCCATCACACACCTGACTTGTGCCTTACAGATGGTGGACAGGCTTTGGGGAGCTAGGAGGTAAGTTAGTTGCCACCACATTCCTATCCTGTGACCTGCTCTTGTAGCCACTGTGTTTACATGATGAACCCAGTTGAGTTTCTGGTCAATGGTAATACCAAGAATGTTGATAGTGGGGGATTCAGTGATTGTGACACTAATGAATGTCAAGGGACAGTGATTAGATTTTTTTCTTCTTGGAGATGGTAATTGTCTGGAATTTGTATGCACAAATGTTATTTAACAATTCTCTAAGGGTATTGTGGTTCAACCTGTAGCATGTGGACTGCAGCAATTCAAGGATGCAGCTCACTACCAACTTCTCAAGGTAACTAGGGACTGGCAATAAATGCTGGCCAGCCAACAATGTCCACACCCAATGAGTGAATAAAAACAATGAAGGTTATAAAGTCACTGACTTGGAGATATACAGCACGGAAACAGACCCTGTGGTCCAACTCATCCATTCTGACAAGATATCCGAACCTAATCTAGTCCCATTTGGCCCATATCCCTCTAAACCCTTCTTATTCATGTACCCATCCAGATGCCTTTTAAACTTTACAATTGTACCAGCCTCCACCACTTCCTCTGGCAGCCTATTTCATATACACACCACTCTCTGCGTGAAACAATTGCCCCTTAGGTCAGTTTTAAATCTTTTCCCTCTCACCTTTAACCTATGGCCTCTAGTTTTAGACTCCCCAACCCGGGGAAAAGACCTTGGCTATTCACCCTATCCATGTCCCTCATGATTTTATTAAGCTCTGTAAGGTCACCCTTAGCCTCTGACCCTCTGGAAAATAGCCTCAGCCTATTCAGCCTCTCCCCATAGCTCAAACCCTCCAACCCTGGCAACATCCTTGTAAATCTTTCCTTAAACATTTCAAGTTTCACAGCATCTTTCCCATAGCAGGCGGACTTAAACTGAAAGCAGTATTCCAAAACATGGCCTACTCAATGTCCTGGACAGCTGCAAAATCATGTTTTATGTATGTGAATACACAGAATATAGTTAATAAGATTGGGGGTTTGCCTTGAGGGATGATGATGCTGTGGGAATATCAGAGATTTGCTTCAAGGAGGACAGCACTGAGTGTGAATATTTCTGGTTAGAAAAGATGGAAACAAATAAAAAGGAGTGGTGGTGTTATTCTTGGCTAAGCTTCCTTAGTAGGGGTATAGAGTACAACAAAAATAGGGAGGTTACACTGACCCCACCTAAGACACTAGTTTGACCTCAGCAGAAGTGTATTGTCCTGTGTGGCAAGCTATATGAAGGATGCAAATGCAATGGAAAGTGCAGAAGAGAATGGCGCTAGGAATGAGATACTTCAGCCATGAAGATAGTTTGGAGAAGATGGGGATGATTATTTTGGAGAGGTTGAGGGGCAACCTGATAGAAGTTTTCAAAATTGTGATTTGTTAGAACAGAGTAGACTGGAAAAACTGTTCCTATTAACAAATGGGCCAAGAACAGTGTTTTGCAAAAGAAGCAAATGCAAAGTGAGGAAAAAAGTTTTTCACACATCAACTGATCTGAGTTTAGAATGTCATGCCTGGAAGTGTGCTCAAGAAATGTTCAACTGAGGCATTCAAGAGGGCATTGGCTGGTTATTTAAATAGAAATAACAAAAGGCACAAGTCTGGCACCAAGTCTAAATAGTCAGAGACAGTCTGTGCAGACACTATGGGCTCAATGGTTTCCTTCGTTACTGTAACAATTCTGTGATTGTATAAACTTCTCAATAACATTAAAACTGAGAGAAAATATAATTCATACGTTTTTGTGGCACTTTTCATATACATTCATTTCAGCATTCACTAGTAAGCATTGCTAATATGGAGCAATGAGTGAAACTGTGCTCTGAGCAAGTTTCCCACTAAGACTTATACTAAACAGCTGAACATGATTCTTCTTAATATCACACTTTTGTGTCTTGTTAGACAGGCAAACTGGCCTGGATTGAACAGCAACTTTGGCTGCCATTATATTCCAGGTTCCCCAGATTGTGAATCAATGAAGCACTTGCAATGAGGTTCCAATTTGCCTGTGAACCTTAGTGGGATTGAATCACATGTTAATATTTTAGCTGAGCAAAGGCTATGGAAATGCTTGTGGTTGTTTGTCATCCTCTTACTCTCTTACTAACTGTATTCAGAAAATACAATGTTAAATATCATCCAAGTCGATTTACATTCTTATGTGTGAATCTTGCTACTATTTTAAAACAATCATTTAAAATAATCCTGAATGCCAATAATACTTCTGTTCTTATACATTTTAAAATTCTGTTCAATCTGAAAAATAAGTTTGTTCAGCAGAAAAGTGCTAAGCTTTTTATTTCAGGGTCTAGACCTATAACCATCAAGGACAAATGACACTGAGAAAATGAGTTGGTACTTGGTTAAATTTATTTCTCAGTCTTCTTTAGGCTAATTTCAGTCAATAATTATTAATGTTATGATGAAACAATGATAAGACCATAAAACATAGGAGCAGAAATAAGGCCATTCAGCCCAATGAGTCTGCTCCACCATTCAATCATGGCTGATAAATTTCTCAACCCCATTCTCCCACTTTCTCCCCATAACCCTTGATCCATTTGATAATCAAAAACCTATCTATATCAGTCTTAAATATATTCAATTACCTAGCCTCCACAGCCTTCTGTGGCAATTAATTCCACAGATTTACTACTCTCTGGCTGAAGAAGTTTCTCCCTATCTATGTTCTAAAAGGTTTTCCCTTTACTCTAAGGCTGTGCCCTCCAGTCCTGGTCTCTCCTGCCAATGGAAACATCTTCCCAACATCTGGTCTGTCCAGGCCACTCAGTATTCTGTAAGTTTCAATTAGATCTCCCCTCATCCTTCTAAACTCCCATCGAGCATAAAACCCAGAATCCTCAAATGTTCCTCATATGTTAAGCTTTTCATTCCTGAAACCATTCACATGAACCTCCTCTAACATGCTCTCGGGCTAGGAAATATGGGGCCCTATACTGTGCACAACAATCCAAATATGGTCTGACCAGAGCCTTATAGAGCCTCAGAAGTAGATCCATGCATTTGTATTCAAGTCCTCTCAAAATAAATGCCATCATTGCATTTGCCTTCCTAACTACTGACTCAACCTGCATGTTTACCTTGAGAGAATCCTGGACTAGAACTCCAAAGTCTCTTTGCACTTCAGACTTCTGAATTTTCTCCCCATTTAGAAAATAGTCCATGCCTCTATTCTTCCGATCAAAGTGCATGACCTTACACTTTCACACTCCATCTGCCATTTCTTTGCCCACTCTTCCTACCTGTCCAAATCCTTCTGCAGCCTTCCCACCTCCTCAATGCTGCCGTCCCTCTACCTATCTTTGTATCATTTGCAAACTTAGCCAGAATGCCCTCAGTTCATTCATCTAGTTCATTAATGTGTAACGTGAAAAGTTGTGGTCCCAACATTGAGCTCGCAGAACACCACTTGTCACCAGCTTCTATCCTGAGATGGACACTTTTATCCTCACTTTCTTCTTTCTGCCAGACTGTCAAGCTTGGACCCATTCTCACACCTTGCCTCTACACCATGGGCCCTTATGTGACACTCGGTAGCCTCCTGTGTGGCAGAAGTGGATAATGCAGATTCTGGAGATTGGAGTCAAGACCAGACTAGTGCTGGAAAAGCACAGCAGGTCAGGCAGCATCTGAGGAGCAGGAAAATCAACATTTCGGGCAAAAGCCCTTCATCCTGATGAAGGGCTTTTGCCCAAAACATCGAATTTCCTACTCCTCGCATGTTGCCTGACCTGCTGTGCTTTTCTAGCACCACTCTAATCTTAACAGCCTCCTTTGTGGCACCTTATCCAATGCCTTCTTGAAGTCCAGGTCAATAACATCCATTGGCTCTCCTCGGTCTAACCTGCTCATTACTTCCTCAAAGAACTCTAGCAGATGTGTCAGGCATGACCTCCCTTTAATGAAATCATGCTGACTTTGCCCTATTTTACCATACACTTCCAAGTATTCAGAAATCTCATCCTTCACAGTAGATTCCAGAACCTTACCCATGACCGTGGTTAGGCTAGTCAGTCTGTAATTCTCCATCTTTTGCCTTATTCACTTTTTAAACAGGCCCTGATTGTCACGGTGGTACAGTGGTTCTCTGTCCTCAGTGAACCTCTATGTTACACTTTGAGCTGTGAGTCAGTAGGTCATGGGTTCAAGTCTCAACCAGAAGCTTAAACACAAAATCTTGGCAGGAATTTTTGTACAGCACAAGTAAACATCTGCACTGTTTGAGATGCTGTGTTTCAGATGAAATATTAAAATGAAGCTCTTGTCTTCTCAGGTGGATACAAAATATTCCATTAGGCCATTTTAAAGATGAGCAAAAGGGAATAATACCATTAGCAGCATGGTAGCAAATATTTATCACTCAATCAACAAAACTGCAAACAGAGTATCTAGTCATTATCACATTGCAGAACGACATCTTCCTCACTGTTATCAGACTTTTGAATTGACCCCTTTAATGCTAATACTGATCTCTCTGCGCACCTTTTCAGCAGTTGTAACATTGTATGCTGCACTCTGTTCTGTTACCCTGATGCACTTGTATCGTACAATCTGCCTGTAAAGTACTTAAAACAATACTTTTCACTGTACCTCGATACATATGGCAGTAGTAAATCAAATTGGCTGATATGCTTCCTACATTCCACCAATGACAATGATTCTAAAACATTTATTTGACTGGGATATATATCAAATATCAATGCATGTCCTTTCTTCTTTACTGTAGTATGGCTACAGGGAAAAGGATTTTGGGCTTATACACATTCTGGTTTTCTTTGCCTTAAGTCTGACCCTAATCAATAGTGATTAACTGCTATTGATTGACCAGTGATTAATTAACCAGTGATTAGATTTGGTAGAGATTTTTGATTTGACAAAGGTCTTCAAAATAATGAATGGGCTGGACAGGATAGATAAGAAGCTGTTCCAAGTTGTAAAAAAAAAGAAAGACCAAGAGCATAGATTTAAATGAAGTGCCAAAAAAGTAAAGGTGAGGTGAGAAAAGCTTTTTCACACAGAAAGTAGTTAGGGTACAGCACGCACTGCCTGGAAATGTGGTGAGACAGGTTCAATTGAAGCATTCAAGAGGGCATTGGATGATTATTTGGATTGAAGTGCTGTGCACAGGTAAGGGGAAAAGGCAGGAATCTGGCACTAGGCAATACAACCAGTGCAGGCAGAATAGGTTGAATGGCTTCCTTCTGTGCTCTAACAATTCTAACCAGGATGATGGGAGGAAAACAGAATGAACCTTGACCTATTCTCATGAGGTAATGTTTTTCCTTTCCAAATTGCCTGGATGACCTCCATAATAAAGTCAAATTGAGAAGGCTTACGTAGCTTCAGATGGTATTTTTACCTTCTTGCAAAAGACCACCTGATGGTCAAAGAGGAAAAAAATTCGCTGTTTGCTCTTGGCTTGAGGTTGGGAGACTTTTGTTAATTCACCAGAATGGATGAGCTCTGAGCTTCGAGCCAAAACATCTTCACCCTAAAGAAAGAAAGGAAGATCTGATAAGAATCAATTTGGAATGCTTTGTGAGAGATCCCTTCTAAATAGGATTACTTAGCCTTTGCACCTCCAACATACAACATTTATGACAGTAATAAAAACTGTGTAGTAACTGAAATTATACCTGTCCCTCAGAAATGAAGCACCTTTGGTGTGCTACTTAACCTTAAAATTGACTTGTGTGGAGTGGGGAAAATATGCAAGCTTTTCTTCAACTGCAAGTATTGTGCCAGTGATCATATCACAGTTCATGCTAAGTTAAAATTGGAAGAGAGCAGGGATGTTTTCAAAATGCAATGGGTTTTCACAGTAAAAGTCCTTTAGTTACTTGTGCGAACTGGCCTGAAGCCCTACTTTAGACCAACAGTCAAATTGTTAAATCGCTATCTTTCAGTTGCTGCTAAAGTGACCATTTTGCTTATGAGCTGGCACTTTACTAATTCTCTCCCATTAGACCACAATGTAAAACTGAAACCACATGCACCATGGTAAAAACGCTGGAAAGATATGTCAATTCCTCCACAATCAATACCACTTCTCTAACGGGCAGGTCATTTATCAGCATTACAAATCAGCAATATTTCTTTTCAGTGATCAATTTCCTGCACCCTGAAACTAAATTACATGCTCAAGCACATTCTATAGGTCATTTATCTCAGGGAGATTTATATTGATATTGAGTGGTATTAGTTACACCTCCCTGCAGCTACATGGTAATTGCATAACAAGCAACAAATCATGGAATCAACAAAATGTTTTATTTCATTGTAGCTTCCAAGCAATTAGCACATGACACAACAGAAAGGTAGATTTGAACACACCCTCGAGGATTCTTCTTAAAACAGAGCACTGTGCTAATGGTACAGGAACATGGTTACAGCACCTCGATAAAAGTGATTTTTTTTCACACAACACCACACCTTCCATTACCTTGTCAGAAAGTAGGTGTAGGAGATTTAAATGTCAAGGCAAGTATTTGACCAGATGCAAACTACAATCTGCTCCGTCATGCAAGGAGTTTCGGGAAGTCCCTTGTCTCTTCCGTTGTAGCATTACCAGTGTTGCAAGAGGGCTGTATAAGTTGAGGAAATTGGAGGAAAATGTTTTGGTATTACTTAATTTGAACCTGCAAATGAGTGTTGGCATGTGCATGGTCCCATCAAAGCAAACAGAAGAACTTTTGTGTGCTTCACATGTTGGCATTGAAGAAAAAGATAGAATTGTTAACTGCTGACTATCCAACTCAGGGAGTACCCTATAGGTTTCTACCTTTCACTCCCAAGTCCCAGGAATCCGGAATGGTTAGGTCAGGTGGATTTTGATGAAATTCCACTGAAAACCTTTAATGAATAATGTCCCCATAACATAAATGGAGAATATATAGTTTTTCAATTTGCCAATCTTCACATATCCAGTTTCATTGGTGAGAAGCTCCAGGCAGACAACTGGAGAAAATCAACTGTCCAACTCAAAATCAGGCAGTGTCCAAACTTACCCGAAAGCACTGATTATAATAGGATTATCCACTCCATATGAGGTAAATGCAATCTGTATTTAAATGGATTTCTCAGGAGTTTATTTTAGTTATGAGAATAATGTGAAATCATAGAATCCCTACAGTGTGGAGACAGGTCCTTCAGCCCAACAAGTCCATTTCGACCCTCTGAAGAGTATCCCACCCAGACCCATTCCCCTATACTATTACTCCACATTTACTCCTAACTAATGCACCTAACATACACATCCCTGGACACTATGGGCAACTTAGCATGGCCAATTCACCTAACCTGCACATCTTTGGACTGTGCGAGGAAACCACAGCACCTGGAGGAAACCCATGCAGACAGGGTGAGAATGTGCAAACTCCACACACACAGTCACCAGAGGCTGAAATTGAACCTGGATCCCTGGCACTGTGAGGCAGCAGTGCTCACCACTGAGCCACCGTGCCAAAATATTATTTTAACACCACTGGAAGAGAGTTAGCAAAGTTTCAAAACATTTGTGATGGCAATTATGAGGAACTGTTGCAGTAAGCACATGAATCAGTGAGAAGGAGATTCATGTGGCAGTTTCTTCCTTGATCAGAGTAGCTGACTTCCTCACAACCTTACATCTACTACACAGCCATGAATCAATTTCCTGGGCTGAGGGTCACTGGATGTATTCACACTGGAGTTCTGTCCGGATTCTCCCAATTAACAATCCATCCCTGATGCATCATGAAATGCAGCCTAACATTTGCAAGAACAGAGTATTCCTGAAGACTGACAGAGCCTGAGCAATACAGCTCTCAGCAAATGTCAATGCCTACCCATGTTAATACTCTATATGGTGCACAATCACGGTCTCCCACTCTCTGCCATCTCTACTCCCACACCAGGTGTTGTATGTGCTGAGTGCATACTAGAAGCAAAACTGAAATATGATCAGTGAGCTGACGCCAGACTAGCCATTAAATATATTTTCTTCTGATGGTCTGACTGAGTTTTCCAGTGGAATCTAGCCTATAAACTCAGTTTATCACTAACATAACAAAAGGACAAGTTATGAGCACTGAGAAATATAGTGGATCATGGAATGCTTTACCACATGGAGCAACCTTTGCAGAACCTCCAACAGCATATGAAAGGAAAATCAATAAATAATTGACAAAGGAATGGTATAGAGAAAGGATAGGCAAATGGGTTAGTGAACGGCTTCAGCTGAGAACTGGATCCAGGATAGTCAGTTTGGGCCAAGTAACTAAATAACTGTGGCGTTAAGCAAAACAAAAGAATGCAGGCATGAAAGAAAACAATTTATGCTTACTGTAAAGGAAAGTGAAGCTAAATCTACAGATCACAAGTAAACAAAATGTGTGATGATGGCAAACAGAGTCTGGGCTCCTACCTCCCAGTTCTCAATTGAACTTTGCCATTGGGCAATTTTGTCGAGGTTTTCCAGCCGCCTCTTGCGCTCATTAATCAATTTGGCAACGTTCTTCATGGCATTCAATGCAGCCTCCACATCATTGTAATCTCTGGATGAAAGATATTAATTATCATATATTACAGGAGGGAACATACACAATAATGGAAGCAAACCCTCTGCAAATACAATCTGAATGATTTCAAAGAAAAACTGCCACCCATTTGATCTGATATAAATCACTTTATTTGTGTGAGGCATATCATACGTGTGTGCGGACATTTATTTTTTTTACTGCCACCTGTTCCAGCTTTTCAATCTATGAACCTTGGACTTTAACACTTAATAGTAAGGTCCTAGGGAGTGTTGCTGAACAAAGAGACCTCGGAGTGCAGGTTCATAGCTCCTTGAAAGTGGAGTCGCAGGTAGCTAGGATAGTGAAGAAGGCATTTGGTATGCTTTCCTTTATTGGTCAGAGTAGTGAGTACAGGAGTTGGGAGGTCATGTTGCGGCTGTACAGGACATTGGTTAGGCCACTGTTTGAATATTGTGTGCAATTCTGGTCTCCTTCCTATTGGAAAGATGTTGTGAAACTTGAAAGGGTTCAGAAAAGATTTACAAGGGTGTTGCCAGGGTTGGAGGATTTGAGATATAGGGAGAGGCTGAACAGGCTGGGGCTGTTTTCCCTGGAGCGTCGGAGGCTGAGGAGTGACCTTATACAGGTTTACAAAATGATGAGGGGCATGGATAGGATAAATAGACAAAGTCTTTTCCCTGGGGTCGGGGAGTCCAGAACTAGAGGGCATAGGTTTAGGGTGAGAGGGGAAAGATATAAAAGAGACCTAAGGGGCAACGTTTTCACACAGAGGGTGGTACGTGTATGGAATGAGTTATCAGAGGAAGTGGTGGAGATTGGTACAATTGCAACATTTAAGAGGCATTTGGATGGGTATATGAATAGGAAGGGTTTGGATGGATATGAGCCGGGTGCTGGCAGGTGAGACTAGATTGGGTTGGGATATCTGGTCGGCATGGACAGGTTGGACCAAAGGGTCTGTTTCCATGCTGTACATCTCTATGACTCTATGACTCTACATACCAGGATAATAAAGCATTCTAAATCATACAAAATTTTGGTTGGTTTTGCTTTGACAGCTGCATGAGTATGATAATGCAACCAGTTTAGGTTCTAGTTTCAGGAATTAATGCCTTGTCTTTCATTATAGTGTGTTTCTGTGAGTTATGATGGTTCCACTTCCCTGAAATACTGTTTAATTTTTGTACATATCATAGAGTCAAACTGCACGAGAACAGCCCCTTCAGTCCAACCAGTCCATGCCGAACATAATCCCAAACTAAACTAGTCCCACCTGTCTACTCCTGGCCCATATCCTTCTAAACCTTTCCAACTGATGTATTTATCCAAATGTCTTTTAAATGTTGTTATCGTGCCCACATCCACCCTTTCCTCAGGAAGTTCATTTCACTTGCAAACCACACTCTGTGTAAAAAAATTGCCCCCATATCTTTTTTAAATCTCTCTCCTTTAACCTTAAAAATGTGCCCCTGGTGTGGAAACTCCCCCATCTTCGAGAAAAGACATGATTTTATAAACTTCTATAGGGTCACTTCTCAACCTCCTACGCTCCAGTGAAGAATGTCCCAGTTCATTCAGCCTTTCTTTATAACTCATGATGAAGGATGTCCATTTTGAGGTAAGATTTTCTCAACCTATTAACAACTACATCTACAAGAAATGTAGATATTATCTGAGCCTGTGGACACAGAACAAAGAGCTCAACAAATTATTGTTTTATTTATACCTACATAACTCATAAATACATAGAGATTTACACAACAGAAAAAAGGCTCTCAGTCCTTCGGCCAATCACATTTGCACCAGTCAAAATCAAGCACCGAACTATTCTAATTCCATTTTCCTGCATTTGATCCATAGCCTTGCATGCCTCGGCATCACAAGTGCACATCTGAATATGTAAGAGTCATAAAGCTGTACAGCAAGGAAACAGACCTTTCAGTCCAACATGTCCATATCGACCAGATATCCCACCCCAATCTAGTCTCACCTGCCAGCATTTGGATCATATCCCTCCAAACCCTTCCTACTCATACACCCATCATTTAAATGTTGCAATTGTACTAACCTCCATCAATTCCTCTGGCAGCTCATTCCATACATGTGCCACTCTTAAATGTTATAAAGGTTTCTGCATTTACTACCCTTATATGCCAGAGATTTCTAACACCCTCTGGATGAAAAGGTTTTTCCCACATCTCCTCTAAACTTTCTTCCTCTCCATTTCTCAGTCTGTACTTAAATCCCATGTTTACCCACAGTAGTATAACTTATGGCTGTGAATCAATAGGTCTGAATTAGCAACTAGGAGAAGGTGAGGACTACAGATGCTGGAAAGTCAAAGTCGAAAAGTATGGCGCTGGAAAGGCACAGCAGGTCAGGCAGCATCCGAGGAGCAGGAGAGTTGATGTTTCAGGCATGAACCCTTCGTCAGGAATGCGGAGGGAGAACGGGGCTGAGAGATAAATAGTGAGGATTAGGAGCAAGGTAGGTGAGAAGGCGATAGATGGATGCAGGTGGGAGAGGGTGGAGCAGATAGGTGGGAAGGGAGATGGACAGGTAGGACAGGTCAAGAGGGCAGGGCCAAGTTTGAGGGTTGGATCTGGGATGAGATAAAGGGAGGGGAGATATGGAAACTGATGAAGTCAAAATTGATGCCGTGTGGTTGTAGGGTCCCGAGGCAGAAGATGAGGTAACTTTCCTCCAGTTGGCTGGTGACTTTGATTTGGCAGTGGAGGCTCTGGACTTGCATGTCTTTGGGAGAGTGGGAAGGGGAGTTAAAGTGGTTGGCCACAGGGCGGTGTATTAGAAACTAGTATTTAGCACTGAAATATAGCTTCTTTAGTACAATTTGTATTAAGGAACCAAATGAACCAAATAATTACTAGGAACATAAACAGGCCATTCAGCCCTTGTAGCCTGTTTTATCATTCAATTTGATTATGGTTGATCTATAACTCAAGCTCATTCATCTGACATTACATAGCATCTCTTGATATTTTTTCCAACTAAAAACCTACGGACATCAGTCTCATAAGTTTCAATTGACCTTGTATCCATACCCTTTTGGAAGGAAGAATTCAAGATTTTTACTGCCCATTGTTTGAAATAGCATTGCCTAATTTTGAGCATAGCTCTGATTTGAGAGTTACCCATCCTCTTGTTGGATTCTCTAGTCTAAGAACCAACTTCTCCTTATACACCCTGTTCAATTACGAAAGTAATTTAAACACCTCAATTTAGTTACATCTTAACCACTATAACTAAATCATAACACCCACATTTTTGCATACTTTTGAGATTCGGTTTAACATTCCATCAACCTGTTTGATTAACACTGGCTTTTAATGAGCTTTTAATCCAACTGCTCTTCCACAATTTCTCGCCTCTCACCATTCAAGTAAATATTTTTCCTAATGGATTCAAAGATCAGGATGATCCTGACATTGAGCCCAATTGCAGATCTGGACCCTGCATGGGAGGGCAATGGGACCACAGTGGTGAATTAGAAGACCATCACTAAGACTGCAATTAATTTTGGATAGCATCTAGTTCTCAGCCGAACTGGACCAGTCAACCATTAGAAGTGGCTTTTGCTGAGGCTGTAAGGGGAATGATTTGTGCACCCCTACAGGGATCATATACATTTCACTGTCAGGATCAGGCAGGAAGGCCCAGGTAATTTTTTTTCTTTTATTTATTCATGGAATATGGTATCACTAAGCAGGCCAGCATTTATTTCCCATCCATAATTGCCCAAAGAGCAATTAAAACTCAACCACATGACTGTGAGTCTGGGTCACATACAGGACCGATTACATAAGGATGGCAGTTTCTTTCCCTAAAAGACATTAGTGAACCAGGTGGGCTTTTCCAACAATTGACAAGGGCTTCAAGATCATTAATAGACCCTTAATTTCAGATGCTTCTAAACAAAAAACTGAATTCAAATTCCAAAATGGTGGGATTGCGAACCCAGAACATTACCTTGGTCCCTGAATTTATAAGGCTAGTGATAATACGACTAGGCTGTTGCCTCACCTAATTTCTAGCTTTGATTGTGAGTTTATCTACACTACTCTGACAACAGGAGAACCAAAAGTCAGTTTCTTGATTTAAAAATATCCACTTGGTTCACTCAATGAGTTCTCTGGTTTTCTTAAGTGCTGATTCCCTCCATGAGTATTACTTGCACAGTGTCAGCTCACTTAGTCCTTACCTGTGCTCTGGATTGGTGTACTTGAGCAACTCTGCCAACTGAAGTGGGTATTTGCAGATCTTCTGGACTGGTGTGAGCAGAAAGCCATCCAGTGAGATGTCGATCATCTTCTGAAGCAGCCGACATGCCTCGAAAAAGTACACGTACTTGTTGATCTTCATGAGTTTGGAGAGCTCGGTGTAAGCGTTAGGATGGTTGTTGCAGTACTCGGAGTATATCTGGAAATCTGTCTGCTGAAAAGAAGCAGCAGCACTGGAAGGTCAGCAATTAATTCACATGGTAAAAAAACTGGTGTGTGAGTTGGGCTGACCTTCATTATCAGAGAACCTCTCTGGGACACACACACCAACCAACCCCACTGCCCTGTGACCAAACATATCAACACCCCCCTTCCCAGTCCACCAAAGACATGCAGGTCCTGGGCCGCCTCCACCATCAAATTCTTGTCACCTGTTGCCTGGAGGAAGAACTCCTCATATTCTGCCTTGGGACATTCCAACTGCACGGGATAAATGTCAATTCCACCAGTTTCTTGATTTCCCCTCCCCCACTTTATCCTAGATCCAACCCTCTTAACTCCGCATCGCCCTCTTGAATAGTCCTATCCTGTCCACCTTCCTTCCCACCTATCTACTCTACCCTCCACTCTAATCTATCACTTCCACTTCCACCTTCATCTACCTATCACATTTTCAGCTACCTTCCCCCCAGCCCCAGCCCCCTCCCATTTCTCTCTTAGTCCCCTTGGGCCCACCCCACATTCCTGATGAAGAGCTTAGGCTCCTCGGATGCTGCCTGACTCACTTTTCCAGTGCCACACTTTTTGTCTTGGTTATCTGCCCCATTTTCATCCCTGTGTGCACATATCACAAAACACAAAATCCTCAGCTTGCAGATATTGAGGCTACGCAAAGCAGTGTTAACATATACCAGCCAGACCCAGAAGCAGGATCTCCACTGGATTTCAGTGTTGCTGGGTTGGTGGAGAAGAGCTAGCCCAGGGTTTTTGATTGGTGTGGTGATTGGCTGTGATTTGATTTTGATTTTGATTGGCTGTGGTGATGGTTGTGAGGTAAGGTGTGGGAACAATGGGGGAAGGGGTAGAGTCAGACACCTGGTAGTTTGTTCACAATATGGAGGAAAAGTCCACACTCAAGGTGAAGGTGCTGCATTTGTAGAGTTCGAATTAAGTTGCCAATGAAGGAGGGTGGGCTCCCAAGCTGGGAAGCACAATGAGATAACCCAATACCTTTACCAGGAAAGATTGGCAATGCTAAGGCAAAACAGCAAGATAAATAGTACACTCAGATAATTGCCTGCTCAAAACTTGCAATGATAGAAGGTCCAGTGCTGTTGCTGCATTTGTAGAGTTCAAATTAAGTTGCCAATGAAGGAGGGTGGGCTCCCAAGCTGGGAAGCACAATGAGATAACCCAATACCTTTACCAGGAAAGATTGGCAATGCTAAGGCAAAACAGCAAGATAAATAGTACACTCAGATAATTGCCTGCTCAAAACTTGCAATGATAGAAGGTCCAGTGCTGTTAGCGCAATCAGCACTTATGTGAAACTCCTTCACATGAAAGGTTTTAGCCTTCGACCTCTCATGTCTGCAACTTAGTTGTTGGGCCTATCACAGAAAGCCCCACTGATGGCCTTCTGGCACTCGGATGCTGCCAACCTTCAAACAAAGCGGGTATGCGGACAGTGCTGAAATGGTCTGATGCCAAAGAAATGACATCTGAAAATGGCCACGAAGTGTGGCCTTAACTGGCTTAATTGGCTGCTGTAGGTGAGTGGGCAGAAGTGGGTACTGCAGATGCTGGAGATTACAGTCAGATTAGAATGAAAGGCTGATGAAGGGCTTTTGCCCGGAACGTCGATTTTCTTGCTCCTCAGATGCTATGTGATGTGCTGTGTTTTTCCAGCAACATTCAAATCTCTGCTGTAGTTGAGTGGTCCATTCAACAACTGAGAAATGGCCATTAGTGGAATGACTGACAGCAGAGTCCATCTCTATGCACAATTAAACAGAGACTTGGCGGTGTACGTACCAAGGGTTATTTTACTATTTTGGGGACCTGTCATTTAGATTACTTTACAGTGTGGAAACAGGCCCTTCGGCCCAACAAGTCCACACCAACCCGCCGAAACGCAAACCACCCATACCCCTACATTTACTCCTTATCTAACACTACGGACAATTTAGCATGGCCAATTCACCTAACCTGCACACTTTGGACTGTGAGAGGAAACCGGAGCACCCGGAGGAAACCCACGCAGACACGGGGAGAATGTGCAAACTCCACACAGTCAGTCGCCTGAGGCGGGAATTGAACCCAGGTCTCTGGCGCTGTGAGGCAGCAGTGCTAACCACTGTGGCACTGTGCCAAACCAATTTGACATTACTGTTTGTGCAGGAATAAAATTCTCTTTCTTCTGTGCTGTAGCTATTCTGAGTCATTGATATTTTATATATCCTACTGATAGAACACCAAAATATAACACCTAAACATGTGATCTCTTCATTTACTTTATTGCTCTTGGTATTCAAATTGGCTGCCACATTTCCTGCATTAAAACAGTTGTAAACATTCCATAAAATTTGTTCCCTGGCAACATCCTTAGATACTGTTCAAGTCTGAATGAGATTGTTTGCAATCTGGGATCTAATTTGATCCTGAGCTCAATTTGCTACCACATATCCTCTCAAAGAAGACTGTCCACTTTCATGACAGTAATATTTCCTGACTCAGCTCCCCCTTCAGCTCATCTGCTCCTGAAACCCTCATTCATATTTTTATTACCTTTAGACTGGACCATTCCAATGTTTTCTGGTAGGTGTCCATTACCGTTTAGCATCTGTAAAGCCAGATGACATTTAAAACTGTACTGCCAATATTTAAAACTGTACTTCCTCCAAAGTCCCATTCATCCTATGTTCACTGATCTAAACTGGTACTATCTCAATTTTGCAATTCTCATTCTTGTTTTCAAATCCTCTGTTGTCTTGCCTTTCCCTATAATCTCTTCCAGTAATCTCTTCCAGTCTGAACCTTCCAAGATTCTTACACACCTCCTATTCTAGCCTCTTGTGCATCCCTGATTTTCTTCACTTCACCACTGTCAGCTTTCATATCCTGGGCCTGATCTGGAAGTTCCTCCGTGAATGCCTTTGCCTTAATACCTCTCCACCCTCCTTTAAGATGCTCCCTAAAACCTGCCTCATTGACCCAGGTTTCTGGATTCTTGTTCCAATATATGTGGCACATCATCAAACTTTGCTTGGCAATTGATCCTGTGGATCACCTTGGGATGCTTTACTATTTAAAAGATGCTATATAAATGGAAATTGTTATTATTGTGCAATTCAATAGAGCTTCAATGACTGAGAAGGTCTAAAGTCCATAAATGGAAATTATTTCCCGCACTCTCATTATATTTCAGAGTCTTTGATTCTAACACTTCTGTTGAAACTGCTATTAAAAAATCAAATAGAGAAGAACCAAAATTATTTTGCCCCTCAGCGAATTACTTGTGTGTGTAAGCAGAAGAGTCAGAACTACTCACATATTCAAGGAAGCAGGAACCAATCTCACTCAGGTGGGGCTGATCTTTATTGAACTTCTTCTCCAGACCTTTAAGAAATTTCTTCTGGAATTTGTAAATGTCTTCAATGTTCCCAAAGATGGTCCTTAACTGCTCCTCTGTGAACATGTCTGTCCTTTTTCGGCACTGCTTAACATAACCCTGTGGGAAAAATGTGTAATTTTACTGCACATTTCACTCTGAGGGCTGGAGGGGAGCAGAATGGCTCTTGCATTTGCAGATTAATGGATAATTCTCAAATATTTGTTTCGACCTATTATTGTGCTCAGCCCCCAGTTCAAAGACTCATTGTATGTCTAGAGCAATCTGTACTAATTAAAATTACATTGCGAAAGACCTTGATGCTTGACAACAGGCTGTGGGGTTGCTTATGAAGAATTTTCTATGTGGCTAGTGTTTTATTATTGCTCAGATCTTACACTCCAACTTCAAGATAACCAGATAATATCAAATTACATTATCCAGTTTATCAGTTTTATCTATCTTCATCGATACCATTATACAATTATACCAGACAATGTCCCCTTCCCTCAAGGGGAAGGACAATTTAAATACCAGATCATATGGACAAATCTTCCACATGACCAGAGAACCGAGGTCAGATGTATCCCCTGTCTCTAGTTTAGGATCAGTGCATGGCAGAGCACTTAAAGGAGGAAGCAAATTATTCTAATGTTGTGTAGTTGGTCCTCCCCCAAAAATTGGAGGAATCTTGCCATTCATGGACCATGTGTGGAAGCAGGATATTTTTGTTTTGAGAAACTTGCGGCCTAGCTTGTTCTGAAAGCATATCCAATCAAACAGCAATAAGGAAGCTGATTGGCTGCTGTCAAGCTTTTTGCCAGAATTGCAAAACCGGACCAGAGATCCAGCCCATCTGGGGCTGCTGGCCAATCAGAGGCTGACATCTCAGTCGCATCACCAATGCTGCCCAGACACCGCCCCCTTGGACCCACAGATGGAGGATCAGAAGTCGGAAAAATGTACGCACTGATGGGGTTTCTGGGGTTGGTATCATGGGGACAGAATGGGCAGATGGTCAGAGGCAAGGGCAAAGGGTGGTTCACGCGTGTCATATGCCTGACCTTGGTCTAATTGCTTCAAATTATATCAACTATTGCAGATCAAGAGAACCCATCATTCCACCCAAGCTAGTAGCCCGCCTGCACTGGGTTACCAGTCAACTGGCATTTTCTCATCCTGCCTGGAGCTGAAGTAACGGTGTGCCAGGAAAGATGAGGCACTGACACTAAGTTACAACTTCAGGGCATTAATTCGTGGTTGGTTGAAAATTTGACCAAATCTGAGTCTTCCCACACTGAGAACCTGATTTCTGAGGTGGCGGGAATGGGCTGAGTATCTTCCAGTTTTGGTGCACTTGATTATATATCCTTTCCACTGATCCACTGACCACCTCCACAGCCAGCCCACCCTTACTCGCTCTTTGGAAGAGGAAAGTTCTGCCCAAAATGTCTATACGTTCAAGGAATGAGCTGGTCAGGAAGATCCAGAGTCTGATTCTTCATCTGTATTTTGCTAACAAATCTCAGCCAAAGCAGTGCTAGGTGGACTACCTGGGAATTTGGAACTAGCCAAACACTTGTGATTATGTGAGCTGAGGGAAAACTCAGGCTTAACTGCAATGCCTCTATAGTTGAACAGCCAATATTTGCCAGCTGTCAAAATCAGTCACTGGCAGTTGGGTGACTATCAGAGTTAACTAGACCCCTTGGGGCCATGCTGCAGAGAAACTTTCAGGAGAGAAAGGACCACATTACAAAAAAACAGACAAGCAAGAACACGATCATCTTGTGGATTAACTTGAAATAGCAAAGGTACACAAACTAGGAAGAGAAATGAAGTATCGAGACAGGATATGAACTTGGAGTTTACTGCAATTGAAATCAAATTAATCTTAGCTCTGAATGAAACATTCTTAATTAAATTCTCTTCGTGGCTAAATGTCCAGCTTCTGAAGATGGGTGTCAACAAAGTTGAGAACCTTTTTTTAATCAGTTTCCGATATATTTAGTACAGCAGTGACACTGCGCCTGAGGAGATTCACAAGAAATCCATACCTCTTCCTTAACTTTTCTCAGCACCACTGATGTCATTCCAGATTAAATGAGGTTGGTGCAAGGAGTAAGAATTTCCTCCTCTTTTAGGTAATATTCATATTAATGTCACCCACGTCAGGATTTGCAAAGATTGGTCAATGCCCTGAACAGCAGTCCACAGCCTTCAACTGTATAGAATCAGCATTTGCTCACTGAGGTAAACATTTGCATTTCCCAACCTGCCCATTACTTAGAATAGAAACATAGATACATAGAAAGTAAGTGTAGGAGTAGGCCATTTGGCCATTTGAGCCTGCACCACCATTCTATATAATCATGGCTGATCATGCAATTTCAGTATCCCACTCCCTTTCTCTCCTACGTTCTCTCCCCACCTCTTGATCCCTTTAGCTGCAAGGGCCACATTCGGTCCCTTCTGTGTGTATCTAACAAACTGACCCCAAGAGCTTTCTGTGGTAGACAATAAAGTTTCAGACTTGCTGCAGGTTGACACCAAATACATGTAATTTTGTGTTTAGAAAGTAGACCCTGAAAATCCATGAAGCAATGTTTCCACATTTCCAACAATATATTTCTACGACATAACGAGAAATATAGAAGGACTGATACTTGGCCTGAAATCATCCTCTCTAAAAGCCGCAAATGAATAGCAATTTTTAAATGTGCTATTCCTAACCTTACCTCACAGATATCCTTTAAATGTTTGATATAATCATTCTCAGTGCTCATAATCTCACTGATAACATTGGTTCGCATCTGGTCTTTCTTTGATTGGCCTGTGGCCAGTCGACGGTTGGCACTGTTGGCATCTTCAGGTTTTCCGTCCTCGACCCTGACTGGGTATTCTTCCATGGGCTCATCCTGGTTGACCCACAACTTTAGAAGTAAAAGAAGAAAATGAAACAAAACCAAATGTGTACATAATTTATTTTCTTTCCAACTGGAACTATCATCATAACGAGATCCGGGATGTTTGTGCAGTCATGATTTACGATAATGGCCCGAAACAAATTCATTCCAATGCTTCCATTACTTCTTTTTTCTGTCATTTTTGAATCTGTCAAGTTTCTACTGATCACTCATTTTCCCTTCACTCCACTTTTCTGTGTGTGATTTCTGTCAACTAGGTTTGTTGCTGGAATTGCCTTGTTAAGACGATGAAGATTTATCCATTTTAAGTCATCCCTCTTTGATATTTCCTTCAATACCAATTTCTTTAGGTCAGTCTCTATGTTTTGAAATATTGATAAAGCACCTTTATTTCAATCGATCCCTTCTGTAAATTAAAGTTCTAATTCTATTCTTAAACAATGACCATTATTGACAACCTGAAGGAGAGAGTGGTCTGCCAGTCATCTTCACTGTAAACCATCATCAAAGCTGTATTTTAGGGTAGTTCTTCAATACTGTCCATGAGTTCCCAATCAGGACATTTGGGATTTTCCTGTGTTTGTGCTAAGCAGTTTGCATGTTGCATCACACTGAGACATCAGGGAAGCTAATGCAGCTCAAATCTTAATTAGACATTGCTAAATTTCCATTGAAGTCATTAATAAAAACAACTCCTATACAATTTTATTGAAATGTTTTAAACTCAATCCACAGGACAATTCAATTTTCTTTTCAACATATAATAACATTTGGCTTAATCAGTGTCGATTGTAGTGGCCATTAAACAAAACATGTAGTTTCATACTCTTGTATCGAGTACAATATCAAACAAAATGTCTGCTCGCCACAGCCAATGTTTTTAAAAGCATATAAAAAGCAACATTAATTTACTCCTGTTGTTTTGTAGCATGTAGGAATGTAGGGAAATTTTAGGGAAACACAATTGCCCCAGTTGGTCTCATTCAACATCAGAAGTTACACAATATACCGTTGAAGGTCACTCATTGAAAACTTGCATGTTAAGGTTAGGTAGTAAATAAGACCAAAATCCATCGGACATTTTGAACCATTTCAATAAGTGGCATTAAGGGGTAATTTGGTTGAACTTGCAACCCTCTATAGGAACGCCATTTGATTTGGAAAGTGCAGCAATAACAAAATGTAGATTCATGCTCACTGCCAAGACTGCAGGATCAGTGGATTTAACTCTCTGGGTTTATACCAAATATCTGCATACTCAAAAAAAGATACTTAATTTCCAGCAATTGATTTTTTGAAATGACTATTTTTGTACTGTGGTTCTATAATATCTTTTATCTTAGGATTTTATTTATTGCCATTTGATCTGCACCATGCAAACCATACAGACAAGAAATCAGAATTAAATGGTGGACTACTGAATGCAAACTGAGGTAGTGCTTCAGATTGCAGACCTGATGGTAGCTATAAGCTGCTAGTGCTCCTTCCTCAGTCTCTGTCATATGACAACTGTTCAATTCAATGTCTTAGTTGTCCTTCCACCCACTCCAATTTTATCAATCTTCCTCCCTACATGCAATGGTCCTTACCCGTACAAAGCTGGCAGGGAACCAGCCTTCACTGTCCGCGATCCTGCCCCACCACCACTCTTTGTTGGTAGCATCCACTACTTCAATGACATCACCAGCCTTGAAGCCCAGCTCCTGGACATCCATAGTGACATGGTCCCAGAGAGCCTCTGCATACACCACACTGCCATCGCTGATGAGCTGCAAGAGATCAAATAAAATCTTACGTGAGTTACCTGTACAATGCAGTATAAAAATTTCAACTTGCATCATAAAACATGAAATAAATTATATTAGCTCACTGGCACCCTGAATCCAACTTTTCAGATTGAATTGAAACACTGGGCTGGTCTGCGGCAGGTTTTTCGGTCAGCTGCCATGTTATCCATTTCAAAGACGGTGCTACAAGGTGGCATATACCTGCCGTGAGCAGTGCAGTATGCACTCCGGGATCAGATATCACTTTTAACTAGTTTGCTCCATAGATCTAAGTACGACAAGCTTTCTGAGAAGCTCAACAGTAAAGGAGTGAAATAAATGCTGCTAGGTAACTGAGGCTGAACAGGCAGTGACGGGTAATGCGCGTGGGCTCTTAATGCTAGGTAACCAAGAGAGAAAAAGGCACTGTATAATTGTAAAAAAAGGATTACATAACACCAAACTATTTTCTTATTTAAATTCCAAAACAGAACCCTTCAGCATACAAATAACAATGACAGATTAAAATCCAAGACATTTTATGCATTTTTTTTTCCTCAAATGCATTAACTATCTCAATCAAGAAGAATATATATATTTTGAATAAAATCGTGACTAGTAATGCTGTTCTGTCTATCATGGGCCTACTTTCCGCCTGTTGATGGCAGTAGCAACAAGCTGCTACTAGAGTTTTTTTAATACTTTATGCATACTTTCAGTATGGAAAAAAATTATTGTGGTTGGAGAATGAACTGGCTTGAGATGGGAAGATTGACACACCACCAAACTTATCCCAATGACTTTCAATGAGGTTAAGACTACCGCAATGCCCAGCACTTTCAGCACTCCCTTGACTAATGGTTAATCTGCTGTGCATCTAACTCTGTTGGGTACTTGGAATAGCAGAATATGATGCAACTTCAGAATGCGGAAACTTAATTAGTCCATCCATGTATACAGAAAATTGAACAGTGAGAAGAAAATCTCAGTTCCAGACTGTTAATTGTTACATGCTGATAACCTGTCTATTATTATCCAGAGAAGAGATAAATGTGGATTGTACATTGTCAAAAGTTAAATAAAAACTGGAAATATATATATCAATTTCAATTGTTTGAGTGACAAATGTGCTTTTACACTGAGTATCTAAGATAGTGTACATCAAAGATATTTTGGACAAATAAAAACTTGCTTTGATGCTTAATTGTCTCATGAAAATAATTGGTTTTGTTGATAGAAGAGGTGATAATGAATGATGCGCTATTTGAAAAGGAATAAAGCTTTAAAAGTAAAATATCAGTAAACATGTTTATGTGTCAGTAGCTTGAAATCTCCTGCGGTGGTGGAGGAGACCGTAATCATTATCAAAAAATTGAGGGCTGAGGTAGATAGATTCTTCACTAACAAGACAGCCCTGAATATTGGTGGTTGCACAAATGTGGAAATGAGTCCACAATCAAACCAGCCATGATCATATGGAATGAGGGAGCAGGCACTCTGCCTGCTAACTTGTTTGGCTTCTCTGTCTATCAGCTGGTCCCTGGCGATTTTACACTGAGCCACAGTAAGTAAAACACCTCCATTTTTATTATCGGTAAAGTGATGAGGCAGGCCCCAAATCAATCTCAGCTGGAATAGAGATCAAATCCCATGTTGAATGAATCTGATCCACACAACAGACATCTCGCCAATCTCAATATCCCCACTCCCACATCTCCTTTCTAATTATTATAATGAAGAAGGGCTAATGCCCGAAACGTCGATTCTCCTGTTCCCTAGATGCTGCCTGACCTGCTGCGCTTTTCCAGCAACACATTTCCATCTCTGATCTCCAGCATCTGCAGACCTCACTTTCTCCTAATTATTATAATGGCCAAATGAAACATGTAGAAGGCAGACTGCAGTATGCAGCATCATTTTTGTGACACCCTACAAATACAAATTGTTATTGCTGATGGTATTAGTGTAGTTTACTCCTGCAAAATTCTAAGAGAAGGGAAGCCCCTCAGAAAAGAAGTATTAGTGAAGAATATTTAGTCACTAAGGCTTTACAAAGTTTTAATAACTGAACTGCAAATGATGTATGGGATCACTTTATGAGACTTGCTGTGAGATAATCTATTCCTCTAGAAGACCCGCTTGGTGACATTTGATGAGTCATGTAGAAACACAATGCGTCAGGTTAAATTATTCTGAAACATCCTTTACAATATTATTCAGTGCATGAATATGAAATCCTTTCTACTGATCTTTCAGTAGTGCTTGGCCTACATGTACACAACACAAAAGGAAAATGCTCTGGATGTTAGAAATCTGAAAGAAATAAAGATAACGCTCTAAACATTCAATAGTCAGCCAGCACCTATTGGGAGTGAAACAAGGCCTGGATTTTCACTCCTAAGGTCTGTGCTCAGTGTTGGAAACATCTCTACTTAGCAAAACCATCTTGGGAGAAACAAATCCTTAAATGGCTAGATTTTCTCTCAAATAGCAATGGGGGAAAGTGGTTAAATCCTTTTGTACTCACTCCTCAACCTCAGCACACATTCCCCATTCATGTTAATTAATGCCCCTACCATCCAATGCCTTTCATTTCTTTCTGCCAACCTGTGGTCCTCTGCTCACAAACCATGGAATCTCATACCATCCATGTCAACCTATTCAAATTCTACCCACCCCAATAGCCCCAATACTAACCTATTGTAAGCAATCTATTTTAACTCATATCTCCCCATCCACTATCCTTTGCACTTACAACTTCTGGCATCTCATCCAGTATCTCAGGAGTTATGCTGAGATGAACAATATAAAGTTCTAAACATTTATTGCAGACTTTATCATATCAAATAAACATGCCAGGTTTGAATTGCCCATTGTTGAAAACCCATTCAATACATCTTTTTAAGCATTTACATCAAAAACAAAAATTTCTAAATTTTTATATATAACCCCATATCAAAGACAGATAATCCATTAATTATCTCGTGGCGTTATCAATCAAACTGTAAATTTACAGAACATCCTCTTCCTTCCCTTCTCCCCCCACCGCCAATTCCATGTGATAATCACAGGTAGTGCAAGAAGTCTAACAGTAATAATACTGTAGTGATAGCTCCTAAGATTATTTCAACACATACATGTCTAACATCCAAGCACCAAATATTTTCAGCTGAGATTCAAGGCAGACTGTTATTTTCTCAAGATGTAAAGAACAGAGGATTTAAAGAAATCAACAGCCTGATAGTTCCACCGATCTCATCCACCCTTTATGAACATTCCCGCCTACTCTCAAGAATAATTCTCTGAGAAGCAGGCCTTGCTCACATAAAAATGAGGTCTATTTGAACTCAGCAAAGCATCACTTTGGTATTCCTGGCTTTGGGTATCCCATATGTGTGAATTAATTCCTGTCCCCTTTCTCCTCCAGTAAAGACAGGATCTGTCAGGAATGAGGACAGGGCCTACATTCTGGCACCAGTTTGGCTCAGGCACAGAACAGTCATGAAACTGTGAAAACCCCAGCGGTAATATTTCAGATCAGAGCTGGAAGATGTAAGAGGTGGATCAGGTTTTAAGCAAACATGGAGGCACAGATAGGGGGTAGGATGTAAAGAACGAAAGGAAAGATCGTAAGGTGGAGGCAGGAGAGATTAAATATCACTGGGGAACTTGGTAAAAAACAAAAGGAAATCATAACTGATCAAGTGCAGCAAAGAAAAAAGGATGCAATGGAGTTGCAAATAACGACGGCAGAATAATTTTCCATACCAGCTATTCAGACAATGGTTAGGATCAGAAAGTGTTGGATTCAGTGGTAAGTCTGGAAATTTGTGAAGTGCCTAATTTGAACTTTGAAAATGGTCAAATCAGATTTCATTGTTATGCTCTTACATTTCTGGGAACTGGTAGCAAGTGCATACATTACCATAGCAACCAGGTACTATGGTGATATTTGGAATATGTACTTCAAGCTGCTTCTTTTAAACAACTTGAAACAATGTCGTGAAATGAGCAGGTTGAATCAAACCAAAGCAGGAGCCATGGGGAGTAACACTTGCAGGAATCAGCAATACGTGACTTGAGTACAAAGACTAAGAAAAAGAAGCTTACTGTGGGGTCTTGTATTGGTTAGGAGAAAGTGAGGACTGCAGATGCTGGAGATC
Source organism: Chiloscyllium plagiosum (assembly GCF_004010195.1). Taxonomy (NCBI): domain Eukaryota; kingdom Metazoa; phylum Chordata; class Chondrichthyes; order Orectolobiformes; family Hemiscylliidae; genus Chiloscyllium; species Chiloscyllium plagiosum. The sequence goes on along the minus strand of NC_057722.1, from coordinate 13,184,430 downwards.
AGAGCTGAAAATGTGTTGCTGGAAAAGCGCAGAAGGTCAGTCAGCATTCAAGGAGCAGGAAAATCGACTCATGCCCGAAGGGCTCATGCCCGAAACGTCGATTCTCCTGCTCCTTGGATGCTGACTGACCTGCTGCGCTTTTCCAGCAACACATTTTCAGCTCTTGTAATGGTTAGGTTAGTAAGTCACACAGACCTAGAGAGTCCAAGATTCAGTAACAATTTGAGCTTAATTACTCTATTCTACTTGGTTTAGAAGTAGATGTGGCACCACTGATGATAGCCTCTATTAGGGGAAGTTTGTGAAAATAAGCCATGTTCTTGTTTGCCGTGCATGAAAATGTATGACCTCGGTCTTCAGTTGAGCACAGATCAACCTCACTTCCCACCTTCCCTCACTGTAATCCACCATCACTCTTCACCCACCCCCAAGTCAGTAAGGATGGTTTCACGAATCCCTGAGGGAGACTGAACCTGTGAAAATATATCCCAACCCAAAACAGTATTTTATGGAATGAAGGAAGGCTACCTTCCATTGTTCATGTGATTTTATTTTAGATTTTTTAAATGATACAATTAAAGCCCCAGGATTTGTTGCTGATATCCATTTAAGGGAAGCTATGAAATCTTTTCCAGAGGGAACAAAGCCTTTGTTTTTGTTGTTTTCATTGTGAGCTATTTCTCCCATATAGCAAACAAAAAAAAGGGGAAATAAAGTTTCAAGGCAATTACGTCCCTGACATATCACCAGCACATCAAGGATAGGTAACAGCAAAACTGCTGTTGAGCTGTGTATTAGAGCATGAGGAAAGCCAGTCTGACAGCCTAGACTATGTCCGCCTTGCTGTCAGGAGACAAGGAAGAGAGGACTGATACCATCTTATTTTCTTATTGTTGAGAGCCAAAGGCCTAGAGCCCAACATGAGCTGGCTTTGGAGGTTTGACCCACATAGACACATCAAGTGTCACTGGCACTCGGCAAATGCCAGAAGGCAGGTTTGTCGTATAGTAACTCCTGAATTCTGTGAATGGTATTTACATATGAACACATGATAAGATGTCAAACCAAGATCATATCTGAGTGGGCATTAACAATTTTACAGCACTGTTCAAAGTGTTGCAGGATTCTCCTAGAGCCAATGTCAACATTTAGCCTTCAAACCCAACAGTAGCATCTTAATTGCTCTTCATCCTTGCTGTTTGTGGAACATTGCTGTACGTAGATTAGCTAACGTTTACCAACCTAATACTCATTAAGCTTCAAAATTGATTAATTCACTATGAAGTATTTTTTTGAGAAAGGTGCTCAAGGAATCCATTGTGAATGTCTCATGTTTTCACCTGTAGAGCAGCTGTGAACCAGAAAGCAAGGTGATGATGTGAAACCAAATCAGTCCATCATCATCGTCTTATACTTGTGGTTGCGCCAAGATCCCACACGCTAGTCCCAGCACCTATTCCAGTGCATATCACAGTGCAAGTGTTTCACTAGATTTATCAGGGCATGACTAGGGAATTGGGATATGCTTCAAGAAAAGAGGTTGAGAGAAGTAAGCATTCAAAACCCAGTCATGTTACCATTAACACTTTTGAAACCTGATATACACAGATTTCACCTCAAATTCTGAGCCCTTTGCCAATGAATGATCCACGGAGAGACCCTCATTTTCAGTAGGTAAAGGATTATGAGCTCTTCAACCTGTCCACTGCCAGTTTTCCGACAGACTTGACCGCTGCAAGTACAGATTATTCATAAAAACAACAACGTGCCACCAAGATACAGAATTAGGGAAAAAATGCATTGTTCAGCAATTCACGTGCAGAGGGACCATAAACTCATTAGAGCTGCAAAGCAAAGTTAAAAGACTGATCCTGCAATATGCTTACAAGTTTGAGCAGCTTGAAATTAGAAATTAAGAAAAAGAGATTCTTACTAATTTTCATCTGTTCAGAATATCCAAAACAACATAAATATAGGGTAGCTGTTTTCTTCAGCATGGGTTGGTATAAGATGCGTCATCATTTGCACTTTGTTCTAATTGCATTCTGTGGGATTTGCTTTTTATTGTAGAGGCACAATTTAAAGAGGGTAAAAATGCAGTGGAAAATATGTTCACTAGCAATGTCCCTGCTGGTCACAGAGGATTACAAACAGAGAATCTATTCATGTAGTGACAATGCGTTGACATTTTTTCACAATAAAATCATTTAGCATAGTCAGAAATTAAGTGGATGGCATTGGTTCAAAAAAGGAAAGGTTATTGCTTGAAAGGGCATCAAAAAGAAACAAACTACTCAAAACTTTTCTGGCTATAACTCCTTCAAAATTATACTAAATGGAATCCGATTCACATATTCTTAAATATTTCATAACTATTGCATTAGGGTTCAAGTCCTGTTTGAGACGTTTTAGTACAATCCCATGCGATACTAAGGGAGTACTGCACTAGCTGAGGTACTATCTTTTGGACGGGATGTTAAAATTTAGGCCCCATCTATCCTTTCACGTCAATGCAAAGGATTTTATCACATTGGTAGTTTGGCAAAAATTCAGCCATCAGCCAATACCCTTAACTTCAAATCCTCCCACTTCCTCCAGATGAAGCATGGGGCCCAGCTATGCTTGTCTCTTTGTTGGCTACGTAGAACAGTCCATCTTCTGTAGTTACACCGGCACCGCTCTCCACCTCTTCCTCCGCTACATTGATGACTGCATTGGCGCCACTTCGTGCTCCCACGAGGAGGTTGAGCAGTTCATCAACTTCACCAACACATTCCATCCCGACCTTAAATTCACCTGGACCATCTCTGATACTTCCCTCCACTTCCTGGACCTCCCCATCTCCATCAATGATGACCGATTTGACACTGACATTTTTTTACAAACCCAGGACTCCCACAGCTACCTGGATTACACCACTTCTCAGCCTATCTCCTGCAAAAATGCTATCCCGTATTCCCAATTCCTCCACTTCCGCCGTATCGGCTCCCATGAGGACCAGTCCCACCACAGAACACACCAAATGATCTCCTTCTTTTAAGACCGCAATTTCCCTTCCCATGTGGCTGAATATGCCCTCCAACGTATCTCATGCAGATCCCACGCCCCCACCCTCAGGCCCCACCCCTCCAACCACAACAAGGACAGGAACCCTCCGGTCCTCACTTTCCACCTCACCAACCTTCCCATAAACCGCATCATCCACTGACATTTCCGCCACCTCCAAACAGACCCCACCACCAGGGATATATTTCCCTCCCCACCCCTATCCGATTTCCGCAAAGATCAACAGCATGGAAACAGACCCTTCAGTCCAACGCATCCAACCAGATATCCTAAATGAATATAGTACCATTTGGCCCATATCCTTCTAAAACCTTTCTATTCACATACCCAGATGCCTTTTAAATGTTGTAATTGTACCAGCCACTACCACTTCCTCTGGCAGCTCATTCCAAACATACACCACCCTCTGCATGAAAAGATTAGCTCCTCAAATCTCCCTGGTCAGGTCCACGCCCGCCAACAACCCACCCTCCCGTCCTGGCACCTTCCCCCGCCACCGCAGGAATTGCAAAACCTGCCCCCACACCTCCTCCCTCACCTCCATCCAAGGCCCCAAAGGAGCCTTCCACATCCATCAAAGTTTCACCTGCACATCCACCAATGTCATTTATTATAACCATTGCTCCCGATGAGGTCTTGTTTACATTGGGGAGACCGGACGCCTTCTCTCAGAGCGCTTTAGGGAACATCTCTAGGACATCTGCACCAATCAATCAACTCCATTGCCCCGTGGCCCAACATTTCAACTCCCCCTCCCAGTCTGCCGAGGACATGTACTGGGCCTCCTCCACCGCTACTCCCTCACCACCCGACGCCTGGAGAAAGAACGCCTCACCTTCTGCCTTGGAACACTGCAACCCCAGGGCATCAATGTGGACTTCACCAGTTTCCTCATTTCCCTTCCACCCCCCCGCCCCAAATGTCGATTTTCCTGCTCCTCGGATGCTGCCTGACCTGCTGTGCTTTTCCAGCACCACTCTAATCTAGACTCTGGTTTCCAGCATCTGCAGTCCTCACTTTTGCCTAACACTACCAAAAGCTGATTGCCTGGTTATTATCATATTACTGTTTGTGGAAGCTTGCTGCGTGTAAAATTGGCTTTAGTGCATTTTTGGAGGCTGTGCAATATGCACAATACATCTGGTTTATTTTTGTTGATTGCTCTTATTGAAGAGGACTAAATATTTGCTGATCTTAATTAGCATATAAGGGCAAATTTGTCAAGAATGCAAGTATGATAGTGCTGCAGAAAGAAGTTTCTAAATTATATACCTTTGGATTAAATATGGGCAATGTTCAGAAAACATTCAAGAAAATATATCATTTACAGTTTAAAGCAATATCAATTCTTCTGTGTCAGGCATAAGTTGTGTGTAGATGGTTATTCTACAAAGCAGTATTGATCTTCATCTTCAGTCCAATATATTCTAAAATCTGTATTTCATCTTTCTACCTTATTTTCTGGACACCTTGAATCTGTTTAAAACAATACAAATTCAGGAGGAAACTGCTTCGCAATATTCAATTGAATAATATATTTTGGGTTATTAAGTACAAGGATGAGTTTTTAGATTGGAAATATTGAGGGACAAGGAGCTACCCAATTTGGTCAAGGAGCATTGGGCTGATAGATGAATGGAACATTGTGCAGACTAGGATTCAAGAATCAGAATCCGACTAAATGTATCATGCATGGAGGAGGGGTGTACTGAACAACAGTTTGCGATTGGCGATGACAAAGGCATGTAGGAAACTTTGAGGCATTTGCGAGTGAGGTGGACTGGGCAGTATTCTGGAGGTAGAAGCAGCCGGTTTTGTGATGCTAAGGAAGGAAGATCAGCTTGGTGTTAAATGTGATGATCCAGTCATTGCTCTCATCTGAAATCAAGGCTATGTAGAAGGTTAAATTTGGTGGCAAGGAGGCATTAGTGGGAGGGACTGGAGGCAATGGCTGCTGTATTTCTAAGGACAAATAGTAGGAAATTGCAGATTATCCAGAATTGGAGCCTGCAGGCAGCCTGATAGCACAGAGCCAGGTCCTGATTAGGACAAGGATTCCTCTTTGAAAGATAAGTCCATGGTTCTGGATGATTTCACAACAGGACAAGAGTTAGATGAAGAAGAGAGGAAAGTTAAGGATAGAGATTAAAGGAATTCCAGGAATAATATTGGGAATGGAAGAGAAGGCATCTCTAGAGATCCTCAGCTGACTTCAGATAGGTAAGAATGGAACCAATTCAGGTCAGTCTCACCAAGCTGGCAGGAGAGTAGAGGTATTGTGGTTGAGCATGTTAAATGCTGTAGAGGATCTGGAGGGGGAGGTCAGAGATGGGTCGTGGCTGCAGTCAGGATAACCTATGTCACTTGAACAGAGCTGGGAATGGGACTGGAAAGATTTAAGAATTGAGTTGTTGGTGAAGTAAGCATGGCTTTGCAAAATGATGACATCTTTAAGCAGTTTGGGAGGAATGGAATGGTAATTTGCAAGTACAGAGATGATAGAAAGGCATTAATCAGTTTGAAATTATTTATAATATGTGCCCATATAGGATCCAGAAAGGGAAGTGGACATTGAGCACTTCAGTTGGAATTTGCAAACATTTTAATTCACTCATGGGACATGGCTGTCGCTAGCTGGCCAGCATTTATGGCCCTTGAGGTGGTGGTGGTGAGCGGCCTTCTTGAACCATTGCAGGCCACATGCTGTAGGTTGACCCACAATGCTGTTAGAGAAAGAATTCCAGGATTTTGACCCAGCGACGGTGAAGGGACAGTGATATGTTTCCAAGTCAGGATGTGAGCAACTTGAGGGGAACTTGCAGGCAGTAGTGTTCCATTGTCCTTCTAGACTGAATTGGATTAGCTTTATTATCACCATGTACTCAAATGAATGCAACGAAAACTTCACAAATTGCCACTTACAGCACCATCGTAAGTATCAGATACTGAGGTACAGATTCTTCAGGGTATAGACTAAAGTGAAATGGATTTGGAAGGTGTTACCTTAGGAGCTTTGGTGAATTTCTGCAGTTCATCTTGTATATAGTAGACTGGTGCTACCGAACATCAGTGGTGGAGGGAATGGATATTTGTGGATGTAGTGCCAGTTATACAGCCTGCTTTGACCTGGATGGTGTCAAGCTTCTTGAGCATTGTTGGGGCTGCATTGAGGCCAGTGGGGAATATTCTATCGCACTCCTGACTTTTGCCTTGCAAATTACAGACAGGCTTTGGGGAGTCAGAAAGTGAGTTACTCACCACAGTTTTCCTGGCCTCTGATCTGCTCTGGTAGCTACTGTGTTTATGTGGCAAGTCCAGTTGAGTTTCTGGGTAAAAACAATGACTGCAGATGCTGGAAACCAGATTCTGGATTAGTAGTGCTGGAAAAGCACAGCAGTTCAGGCAGCATCGATGAGCAGTAAAATCGACGTTTTGGGCAAAATCCCTTTAGGCTTTTGCCCGAAACGTCGATTTTACTGTTCCTTGGATGCTGCCTGAACTGCTGTACTTTTCTAGCACCACTAATCCAGTTGAGTTTCTGGTCAATCGTGATTTCCATGGTAAAGTTGATAGTGGAGGGGGGGGGGCAGGGGGGAAATTCCATAATGATCACATCATTGAATGTCAAGGGGTGAAGGTTAGATTCTCTCTTATTGGAGTTGGTCATTGCCTGGCATTTGTGTGGTGCAAATGTTACTTGCCGCATCGCAGCCCAAGCCTGAATATTGTCCAAATCTTGCTGCAATTGAACATGGACTGCTTCAGTACCTGAGGAGTCAAAAATGGTGCTGAACATTGCGAAATCATGGGTATGCATCCCTACTTCTGACCTTATGATGGAGGGAAGATCATTGATGAAGTAACTGAAGATGTTTGAGCCTCAGAAACTACACTAAGGAACTCTTGCAGAGATGGCTGGTCTGACCTCCAACAATCACAATAATTTTCCAGCGTGCCAGGTATGACTCCAACCAATGGACAGTTTTCTCCTTGACATTTATTGATTCCAGCTTTGCGAGAGCTCCCTGTTGCTACACTCAGATAAATGCAGTTTTGATGTCAAAAGCTGACACTTTCACCTCATCTCTGGAATTCAGCTGTTTTGTCTAAGGCTGTAATGAGGTCAGGAGCTTAGTGGCCCTGGCAGAATCCAACTGGGCATCACTGAGCAGGTTATTGCTGAGCAGGTGTTGCTTGATAGCACTATTGATGAAACCTTCCATCACTTTACTGATCATTGAGAGTTGACTGGAGTGGTAATTGGCCTGGTTAAATTTGTCCTGCTTTTTGGATAAAGGACATACCTGGACAAATTTCCACATTACCAAGTAGATGCCAATATTGTAACTGTAGTGGAAGAGCTTGGCCTAGGCAAGCAGCAAATTCTGGAGCACAAGTCTTCAGTATTATTGCCAGAATGATGTCACGACCCATAGCCTTTGCAGTATCCAATTTCTCCAGACATTTTTTATTATCACATGAACTCAATCGAAGACTGGTATCTGTAATGTTGGGGACCACTGGAGAAAGCCAAGTTGGATCATGTACTCGACACGTTTAGCTGAAGATTGTTGTGTGTGTATCAGCCTTACCTTTTGCACTGATGTGCCTTGGCTCTTCCATCATTAAGGATGGGGATATTTGTGGAGCCTCCTCCTCCAGTGAGCTGTTTAATTGTCCACAATTGGATGTAGCAGGATTGCAGACCTTAGATTTGGTCTATCTTTTGTTAGATCATTTAGCGTTGTCTATCACTTACTGCTTTTGCTGTTTGGTATGTAGGCATTCCTATTTGGTAGCTTGACCAGATTGACACCTCATTTATATGCATGCTTGGTGCTTCTCCTCGCATGCCCTCCTGCACTTTCCATTGAACCAGGGTTGATCCCCTGCTCTGATGGGGATATGCTGGACCATGAGGTTGCATATTGTGCTGCATTACAATTCTGCTGCTGTTGATAGCCCATAGTGCCACATGAATGCCCAATCTTGAATTGCTGGACCTGCTTGACGTCTATCCCATTTAACATGGTGATAATGCCACACAATATTCTCGATGTGAAGACATAACTGTGTCTCCACAAAGACTGTGCGATGGTCACTCTAACCACTAGCAGTAGAAATGGCTAGGACACTGGTTAAGAGCTCCAATAAAGCATGCTGGGAACTTTATTTAAGCTAGTTTGAACTCTGACCTAAGTTAAAAATGCAGCCAGGACATGTTGTGCCCTGCCCTGTAAGCAGTAACCTACAGTTTCCTGTTTTGATTAAATAAGAGAGGTGTCATACTGATCTGCTGGACAAACTGGCATCACTATAACCTTATATGGAGCTTGGTATGTGTCTGTTTATGACTTGGTATAAACATTTGGGACTTGTTTACCAGTAAATTCCATTGGCTGGGATGAAACATTGAGATCAGGTTTCGCTTAATTCATTGGCTGAGAGCCAGAGAAGTGTCTGAAGACAGTAAGCACACTTTGGGTAACGTTAACAGCACAGTTTTTTTTCCCTTAGTGAGCACTGGAGGCCCACTTTCCTGACAGTTTTACATTGATTATGTGGACCTCTTGATGAACTGGTATATTTGATCAACTGGCACACTCCTGGTCCCATAGGTGCAAGTGAATAAAACATTTGCTGTAATAAACACTAGCCAAAAACATCCCCCTCATAACTACATCAATACTTGAAAAGGTTAATCTCTCTGTACCTTCACTGGTTATGTCAACTTGTAATGATTTTATACCAACCTAGACACTCATCACAGAAGCAACAATAATGCCTGACCCTGATGATTAGTACAAAGGCAGCACAAACATCAGTACTCCATTAATTTGCTGTGCCTCAGTTCCACGCAGCAGCTCAGAGATTGATTTATTATCACATCCATCTAAATCTAGTTTTGTTTTGTGTGCAGTATAGGCAGGTCATAACATACAAAGATCATGGGGTGATTAAACAGAGTGAGGAATACAAAGTTATGCCTGCAATGAAGGTGCACGAAAGCAAGATCAACATTAGATTTGAATTTTGAGAGCTCCGTTCAGAAGATGGATAATGATTTAGCTCTTCCTTATCCTTCAACTCTCTTAGTCCTGCAAATGAATGCAGCACTTTCTGCTAATTCCACCAGTTTGCAGGGCTGCTATCAGGTTGAAAGGAGTTTGAGGCAACTGCATCATTTCACTCACCATCTTTACAAAACCAAAGTTTAAATACCTATAATACTTGTCTCATTATTGCAGTGAACGTTGTGTTCTTGTATTCCACTGTGCTTGAGCCCAATGTAACTTAATGGGACCAAATTGAAAATCACACATTACCAGGTTATATTCCATCAGGTTTATTTGGAAGCACTAGCTTTCGGAGCGCTGGTCCTTCATCAGGTAATTGTGGAGCAGGACCATGAGATGCAGAATATTTAACAAAAGATTATAGTATCAAGCAACTGAAATGATATATTAAACAAACCTAGATCACTGTTAAGTCTTTCATCTTTTAGAATGGGTTGCAGGTTTCAGTTCATTAATGTGTAAATCCCAGAACTTCTAAGTCACGTTCTCGAGATAACTTAAGGTTTTATAAAAAAAAGTGACATCTCAGCTCAGACAATGCATTAAAGGTGTGAGGTTAGAATCTGTCTATATCCCAATCTTGAGTCAGACTGGTTCTACTTCCAAATTGGAACTTACAAAATATTATTTGGATTGACTGCCTGCAGATTGTGCATTTTTTAGCAGTGTACATGGCAGGTACTCATGTGTCTTGGCCAACACTGTCTGTCTCATACACTGCAGACAAGGATGCCCCAAGGCATGGTACATTGGTGAGACCATGCAGACGCTATGACAACGGATGAATGGACACTGCGCAATAATCACCAGACAGGGATGTTCCCTCCCAGTCGGGGAACACTTCAGCAGTCAGGACATTCAGCCTTGAATCTTTGAATGACCATCCTCCAAGGTGGATTTCGGGATAGGCAACAATGCAGAGTAGCCGAGCAGAGGCTGATAGCCAAGTTCGGTAACCATGAGGATGGCCTCAACCGGGTTGATGTCACATTACAGGCGACCCCACTACACTACACATGTTGGGTCAGAGGTTAGCACTGCTGCCTTAGAGGGTCCCGGGTTCAATTCCAGCCTTGGGCAACTGTCTGTGTGGAGTTTGCACATTCTCTCCGTGTCTGCGTAGGTTTCCTCTGGGTGCTCCGGTTTCCTCCCACAGTCCAAAGATGTGCAAGTCAGGTGAATTGGCCATGCCAAATTGCCCATAGTGTTAGGTGCATTAGTCAGAGGGAAATGTGTCTGGGTGGGTTACTCTTTGGAGGGTCGGTGTGGACTTGTTGGGCCGAAGGGCCCGTTTCCACACTGTAGCGAATCTAATCTAATCTACTCACACACTCATGCAGACCTCTCTCATTCACACACACATACACCCCCCCTTACCCTCTCACATGCTTACACTCCATCACACTCACACACACTCTCTCATGTGCACTCACACTCATATGCACGCACTCATTCTCTCTCTCATGTACACGCATACACATATGTCTATTTTGTTCAAAAAATGGCAGTCAATCCAAGTAATATTTTGTAAATTCCACTTTGGAAATAGAACCAGTCTAACTCAAGATTGAGTTACAGACAGACTCTAACCTCACACCTTTAATGCATTGTCTGAGCTGAGATGTCACCTTTTTTAATAAAACCTTAAGTTACCTCGAGAATGTGACTTAAAAGAAGTTCTGGGATTTACATATTAATGAATCAAAACCTGCAACCATTCTAAAGGATGAAAGACTTAACAACAATCTAGTTTTGTTCAATATATTATTTCAGTTGCATGACACTGTATTCTTTTGTTATAAATTCTGCATCTTATGGTCCTGCTCCACAACCAACTGATGAAGGAGCAGCGCTCTAAAAGCTAATGCTTCCAAATAACCTGGTATTGTGTGATTTTTAACTTTGTCCACCCCTATCCAACACCGGCTCCTCCACATTAATGGGATCAGATAGTCTTTCACTCTAATTTTCACAGTAGGTATAAACTGAATTGAATGTCGTGTCTAGGCAACTTATAATGGTTTTCTGAGAGGCTAAGATAAATCAGGTGATCAATATGATCAACATCCAAGCTACACAGTAATCTCAGGTCATAGCAACTTGAAGGGATGAGCAAACATATGCAGTATAGAAAAGTGCATAACTGAAGTATGAACAGCCCACATTTAATTACAAAATCATATTTGGAGTCTTCTTAATAAATTATATCTGTCAGAAACTTATTTTACTGGCAAACAGATTCTATTCAGCATTATCACTATTAGTTATAACATAGTCTATTCACAGCCTAAACAGAATAGAACCATATGTTCAATTTGGATTTATTTTGATATGCAGGACAAAATTGAATGTCAGTACAGCATTGCCTACAGTGCAAGTGATAATATTTAAGGGGACTACATGTCTACTAAATTAATATCTTGCAATTCAGTTGTCAGACAAGAATACATTGTAAAATTAGAAGCCTAAGCTGTTGGAAGCGGAGCTACTCCACTAGCTGTTAGTAAACATATCACTTTCAAAACTGAAGATTAATTTAACATTTGATTTCAAACCATGTCTTCCCATACATTATCTTACATTAAGCCTTGTTCACCTAACACTTGCTGATCTACATTGGTTCTGAATCCACTACGCCACAAATTTAAAATTCACATTCTCATGTTAAGTTTCCTCCATAGCATTGCTTCTTTAAACCTCAGTGATCTCTTTCAGTCCTACATCCATCTTGAAAACTCTATGTTCCTCCAAAGTTGCCCTCTCATTTAGCTCCCATTTCCTTTGCTGTAGCAGAGGGGTCCAGTCTCCTGGATTCCCTTTCCTTTTCATTCTTGTCTTAATTTTTCTCTCCTATTGAAAGCCTTTCTCTTTAGCAATCATTTGCTCACCTTTCCTAATGTCTTCTTCTTGGACTTGGTGCCAGGTCTATTTTCTGATTAGACTTTTGTGAAGTACCTTAGATCATTTACTATGGTGAAGGAACCATACAAACACAAGTTCTTGTTAACATGCTGAGGCGTATCTGGGCTTTAATTCAGAACAACCAACTCTCACAGAAGTTTTCTTTTCACCAACGTTTTAAATACCATAATGAATAAGATCATACCATTAATGACAGGGAAACTTCATGAGAAAAAAAGGGAAGCAAATTGTAAACCCACTTGATTTAACAAAAGCCAAACTACAAAAACACGTTTCTCTTTCCCATGCAATGTTATTGAAAATTGCCATGTTAAATGGCTTGTCTGAATTGCTCAAACAGGTTTAATACTGTCAGAATTACTTGTACTTGCAATCTTGTGCCAACATTGGGAGAAAGATAGACCGGCATATTGTCAAACTCACAGAATGATACTGTTCAAGCATCATCCCAGAACTCTCCATCTCAATTGTTGGGTATGCCCCGTCACACCAACCGGCCAGACCCACCAGAGGTGATGGCATTGTGGCATACACTCGAGTGAATGTGCCGCTGCCATCCTCAACATCTAGACCCAATGGCGTATCATGACACATGTCTAATATGGTCAGAAAATCTTCTGTTGATTAGATTTCAGTAGATTTATTTAATATATTGTCACTGCTACCTAGATAGAGTAACAAGTGAATAATGTCACTACATTCTGGCACCATCTTGGATTACGTAATAAATCACTGAGTAAACTGTATAAATAGTAAAGTACTGAACAAATTAATATTAATATGATATTACTAAAACTGAAACAACTTTAAAAGTTCCTTTTGCCCCCTCTAGCAGACTCTGTAGATTTCCTTCTCCCTGAGCAGATCAGTGTCACTCCATGTTAAATAATAGAGAGAGCACAGAATGCACTCTGGTTGGGGAAAATAAAATGCCCATCACCAAGAGTGGCTTGATTACACAACCACTGACTGAGATGATTGAATCCTGCAGGACATAACTGCCAGACTGAGTCTGCAAAGGGTGCTGAGGGAAAAAAATCTTCTTTGTTCTGGTTTGTGACGTTCTCAGTGGGAGTATCAACCACACAGTTGGTGGGGATCTTAGGTTGTGTTTTCCCAGTACAGTTACATTCCATTGTGTGAAATGATACTACTCAATGTGTCTTAAATGAGACCATTTAAGAACAGATCTAACAGCTCAAAATTGGACAACCACGAGTTTCTCTGAGATGTTTACAGTGGAAGTACATTCCACCACAATATATAATCTTAAGGCCCAACATATTTTCACTCTATTATCATCAACAAACAAGGGAACTAAAGTCTAAAGAAGGGTCATTGGACTTGAAACATTAACTCTGTTTTCTATCCACAGATGAGGCCCGACTTGCAGAGTTACTTCAGCAATTTCTATTTTTAAGCCAGGGAATTAACTCTGGTTCAATGAAGACTATGGGAAAGGATGCTGGAGGCATCATCGGATGTATCTGAAAATGAGATGCAAACCTGCCTAAGCTACAATATAAGTCTACATGACAAAACAGCAAAAGCAGGGTCAGAACTAAACAATTCCTCAACCAACTGACCCTATAAAGTTACTGTAAAGCTACCACATACAGTTAATTATGACTGACAATTAAAGAAGATAGTAGAGAAGAAGGCTCCAAAAACATTCCCACCCTCAATGATGATAGAATTCAGCATGTGGTTACAAAAGACTAAACTATCTTCAGCCAGAAGAGCTGGGTGGATAGTTTATCTCAGCTTTCTCATGAGATTTCACCATCCCAGCAACCAGTCATCAGCTAATTTAATTCACTCCATGTGACAGCAAGCGATGGCTGAGTACGCTGGATACACAGAAGGACTATGGGTCTTGGTAATGTTCCAGCTGTACCGAAGACTTGCGGTCCACAGCTAGCCATTCCCCTAAGCGGATCTTCCAATAAAAATACAACATTGACATTTAGTCCATGAAGCTAAGAAATGCCAAGATACCCACAAAGAAGTAGGATAAATACAATCCAACCAATCACTGCCCAATTATTTTTCTCAAAAATCATCAGTAAAGTGATAGAAGATGTCAACAATGATATCAAATAGCACTTATTCAGCAATAATCACCTCAGCAGAGCTTAGATTGAGTTTTGCTACGACCAATCAGTTTCAGATCTTGTTGTAGTGTTAGCCCAGACATGAACTTCTGAAGTGAGGTGAGAATAATTGCTCTTGGCATCAAATTAGCATTTGATTAATCATTGAATCAAGGAGCCCAATCAAAATTGAAGCCAATGGAAATCAGGGTAATGTCTCCATTTGCTAGAATCAGATCTGCACAAAAGGAAGATGATGGTAGTTGTTGGAGGCCAGTTACCTCAGTTTCGAGTCAGTGCTGCAGGAGTTCCTCACAGCAGTGTCATAGACCAGCCACCTCCAGTTGAATCATCAATGACCTTCTCATCTTCATAAGATCAAAGGAAAATGGTCGCTGATGATAACACAATGCTCACTTCCACTTGTGACCTCTCAATTCAAGAAGCCATCCCTATTTCCATATGCAGTAAGACCTGGACAACATTCAGACTTTGGTTGATAAATGGCAAGTACCATTTATGCCATACAAGTGCCAGGAAATGATCATTAATTAAACAAACAGTACTAGAATAGAACAGAATAGAACGGAATAGAAATTTAAGGCTACATCAGAATGGTTTCATCAAGAGGAGGTTATAACCAGCAGGCAGCATCTGAGGAGCAGGAGAATCGACATTTCGGGCATAAGCCCTTCATCACAACCATTCCTCAGCTCCTCGGATGCTGCTTGACTGGCTGTGCTTTTCCAGGACTACTACTCTGATCTCCAGCCTCTGCAGTCCTCACTTTCTCTTAGTTATACCCTACAGGTCTGTTAGAATATTTTGTGGCGGTAACAGCAAGCTAAGCTAAGCTATTTTGATTTCCAGAAGGTATTTCACAAGGTGCTGCACGGGAGGCTGCTAAATAAGATCAGAGTCCATGGTGTTAGGGGCAAGGTATTGGCATGGATAGAGGATTGGCTGACTGGCACAGAGTAGGAATAAACAGATCTTTTTCAAGATGGTAATCAGTGACTAGCAGAGATCCACAAGGGTGCATGTTGGGACTATATCTATTCACATTATAAATTAACAATTTGATTGAAGGAACTGAGGGCTAAGTTTGTTGCTAACTTTTCACATGATACAAAGATAGGTGGAGGGACAGGTAGTTTTGATGAATCAGGGACACTGCAGAAGGACTTGGACAAGATGGGAGAATGAACAAAGAAGCACCAAATGAATACAATGTTGGAAAGTGTGAGATTTTGTACTTTGGTCAAAAGAATAGAGGCATACACTATTTTCTAAATGAGGAAAAGCTTCAGAAATCTGAAGCACAAAGCCACTTAGGAGTTTTAGTTCAGAATTGTCTGAAGGTTAATGTGTAGGTTCAGTTGCCATTTAGGAAAGCAAATACAACGTTAGCATTCATTTTGACAGGACATGAGTGTAAGCGTAGAGATGTACTGCTAAAGCTGCATAAGGCTCTGGTCAGACCATATTTTGAATATTATGAGCAGTTGTGGGATCCATATCAAAGGAAGAATGTGCTGTCTGGAGGGGTTCCACAGGAGGTTTACGAGAATGATCCTGGGAATGCTGGGTTTGTCATATGAGGAGTGGTTGAGGCTTCTGTGTTTGTATCCAATAGAGTTTAAAAGGATGGGGTGGGATCTCATGAAACTTACAAAACACTGAGACAGAGACAGTGAACGTGGAGATGATATTTCCATTAGTAGGAGACACTAGGACCTCAAGGGCACTGCCTCAGAGTGGGGGGAGGGGGGGGGAGCAATCCGAAAGAACTGACATGAAGAATAATTTCTTCAGCCAGTGGATGGTGAATCTGTCGAACGCATTGCTTCAGAGGGTTGTGGAGGCCAAATCACTGTGTGCATTTCAGACACAGGTAAGTTCTTGATTAGTAAGGGAATCAAATATTCTGTAGAGAAGATAGGCAAATGGGTTTGAGAAACATATCAGTCATGATTGAATGGCAGAGCAGAATCACTGGGCTGAATGGCCTAATTCTGCTCCTATATTTTACGCTCTTATGATCTCATCATAAACAGAGTGAATCATTCAACGACATTACTAAAGGTAAATCCCATCATCAATATCAAGGGTTAACCATTAACTAAATTAGATCAGTCACATAATAAATAACTACAGGAACAAGTAAAAGTATGGAAACTCAATGGCAAGTAATACAGCTTCCAATTCATCAAAGTCTGTCCACAAATCAGGAGTATGTTGGAATAATCTCCACATGCTTGGTTGAATGCAGCAGTAACAATCAAGAAGCTCAACAACTATCTGGGATACAATGATCTACTTGACTGGCACCCATTACCACCTTGAACATTCACAGACCTAATATACCATATAAAAGATGTATTGCAGAAACGCCCCAGGGATTTTCAACAGCACTTTTCAATTAAATAAATATCACTATCAAGAAAATCAAAGGAAGCAAGGCATGGGGACATCATGATTTGCTAGTTTCACTTCAATAAATCATACGTGTCCTGAATTGGAAACGTATCTAAGTTTCAATCTCTTTATTGGGTCAAAAAACTGGTACTATCACATATTGTTGGAATACTTTCAGCTGGTAGGTTGCAATAGTTCAGCATAGTGGCTCACCAGTGGACTCTCAAGGGCAAACCAGGGGTAGGTGGTAAATGCTGGCTTTGCTACAGATACAGTTGAATAAAATGTCATATTTATGGCAAACTGTACATTGGAAATTGGAAAACTGAAACCAGATGTTGCGTGGATCTGTCTATGTGCTGAAGAAATGTCACGCAACACTGATTTCTAGTCAAAGGGCTGCTGTTTTGAAATATCTAAAGGAACAATCTGTTCATCCATGTTATAACACATGTCTGGAGTGGTGGGACTTCAATCTGAGCCACCAACACTGCACCAAATGGACCCTTACCTTTTTGCTGTTATTAACATTGTGAAAAAAGATTTAAAAGGCATCTGGATGGGTACATGAATAGGAAGGGTTTAGAGAGATGCAGGCCAAATGCTGACAAATGGGACTAGATCACTTTAGTATTATCTGTTCGAAGTGGACAAGTTGGACCGAAGGATTTGTTTCCATGCTGTATAAGTCTATGACTCTGCGAAAGACATTGCTAAAGGTGAATCATGATTGGTTGATTTTGATAACTACAGCCAACAAAACTCTATTCAACAACATCACCTGTGAGAGCAAAATCAACAAATGCTCATTTAAACTCCAGAGAAGGATAGTGCAAACTCTAACATATAACTATTCAGAAATGTGAAAAACAATGAGATAACTTATTTTATTTTATAACAAGATATGCATCTATTGAAGTCATTAGTAATTGAAATTCAAAAATATTCAACAAGCAAAGCTTTAATTGCAATCTCAAGAGATCTCTGTCCTAAAGGTCATTCAAATTTAGCCAATTAGCAGTTTGCAATATTTTAATTGCTGCAAAATGACAATTCATTTGTTAAGGTTCCTTGATCACCAACAACGAAGTGAGCAAGTAAGGACTGCCAACCATATATATTTAAACAGGTTTACAGTTAGACTTTTTTTCTCTAATTACTAATAAATTAGCATGGCTTAGGGTCAAGAGAATTCACTACTTACAACAATAGGAATGTTTATGTCAGGGAACATGCTCAGACTGCACAATTGCAATCAGCTCAAAGATTTACAGTTTTGGGCACAATTAAACAAGTCCAGGCAGCTGGGAGCCACTTTAGGCCTTTTGATAAAATCTCTGAAGACAGTAAAAGATTTAAGACAGCTCAATAAATTTACTCACTTGGATTATTTGTTGAATATATAAATTTTCATTTTTCTACCATTTTGAACAATAGAAATTATATGTACTCAGGAAAAAAAATGTTGGCACTGTTTTTCTTCCCAGCAGTCATTGTGTGTGAGACCTGCAGAGAAAAGATAATCTTGCACATCTAGTTGCTACAATCTATAATTACATAGTGACATGTCATCGCTCCCGATGTAAGCAAAACTGAAAATCGGAAAATACATTAGGTGGGAGAGAATGTATGAACACAATTAGTGATAACATGATCAAAGAATTTACATAGTAAAATGAGTTTTCGGACATTATGTCTTTTTAAAAAATTACTGCCAAGCTATTAAACCTCACTGTCTGAGCATGATCTGTGATGATGAACCATCTGAAGCATCAAAACTTCCAGTCTTTGAAGCTTACATTCAATTTTCACATCTTAATTCTGGTTTCATGGTTTCTTCGATACATGGTCAGGTTCAACCAACACCCAACTTCAGCAAACTTAGATCACCACATTCCAATGCACAGCATTTACAAAGTTTTTACAATACATTTATACACCCACATTTATATAAAACAGCATTTTTACACTCATCTCCTGCAGTTTCATCTTTTGGCTACTGGGTCTCAAAAACATTCAAAATGTTTATCTTATTTAGAGTCATAGAGATGTACAGCATGGAAACAGACCTTTCGGTCCAACCCGTCCATGCTGAATAGACATCCCAACCCAATCTTGTCCCACCTGCCAGCACCCGGCCCATATCCCTCCAAACCCTTCCTTATTCATATACCCATCCAAATGCCTCTTAAATGTTGCAATTGTACCAGCCTCCACCACATCCTCTGACAGCTCATTCTGTACACGTACCACTCTCTGCATGAAAAGGTTGCCCCTTAGGTCTCTTTTATATCTTTCCCCTCTCACCCTAAACCTATGCCCTCTAGTT
>NC_057722.1:13031424-13165455 GCF_004010195.1 Chiloscyllium plagiosum | reverse complement strand
TGCACTCCAAGGTCTCTTTGTTCAGCAACACTCCCTAGGACCTTACCATTAAGTGTATAAGTCCTGCTAAGATTTGCTTTCCCAAAATGCAGCACCTCGCATTTATCGGAATTAAACTCCATCTGCCACTTCTCAGCCCATGGCCCATCTGGTCCAGATGCTGTTGTAATCTGAGGTAACCCTCTTCGCTGTCCACTCCACCTTCAATTTTGGCGTCATCTGCAAACTTACTAACTGTATCTCTTATGCTCGCATTCAAATCATTTATGTAAATGACAAAATGTAGAGGACCCAGCACCGATCCTTGTGGCACTCCACTGGTCACAGGCCTCCAGTCTGAAAAACAACCCTCCACCACCACTCTGCCTTTTACCTTTGAGCCAGTTCTGTATCCAAATGGCTAGTTCTCCCTGTATTCCATGAGATCTAACCTTGCTAATCAGTCTCCCACGGGGAACCTCGTCGAATGCCTTACTGAAGTCCATATAGACACATCTACTGCTCTGCCCTCATCAATCTTCTTTGTTACTTCTTCAAAAAACTCAATCAAGTTTGTGAGACATGATTTCTCACACACAAAACCATGTTGGCTATCCCTAATCAGTCCTTGCCTTTCCAAATACATGTACATCCTGTCCCTCAGGATTCCCTCCAACAACTTGCCCACCACTGAGGTCAGGCTCACCGGTCTATAATTCCCTGGCTTGTCATTACCGCCCTTCTTAAACAGTGGCACCACGTTTGCCAACTTCCAGTCTTCCGGCACCTCACCTGTGATTATCGATGATACAAATATCTCAGCAAGAGGCCCAGCAATCACTCCTCTACTTCCCACAGAGTTCTCGGGTATACCTGATCAGGTCCTGGGGATTTATCCACCTTTAACCGTTTCAAGACATCCAGCACTTCCTCCTCTGTAATCTGGACATTTTGCAAGATGTCACCATCTATTTCCCTACAGTCTATATCTTCCATATCCTTTTTCACAGTAAATACTGATGCAAAATATTAATTTAGTATCTCCCCCATTTTCTGTGGCTCCACACAAAGGCCGCCTTGGTGATCTTTGAGGGGCCCTATTCTCTCCAAGTTACCCTTTTGTCCTTAATATATTTGTAAAATCCTTTTGAATTCTCCTTAATTCTATTTGCCAAAGCTATCTCATGTCGTTTGCTATTTAGTTTGCAAATGGGGGCGATAACAAAAAACTGGGAAGTGAGAGGACTTTGAGATGGAGACTGGGAGTTTGTAGTACTTTATCCACATGCATGAGATTTTCCATCAAATCACTTCAGTGAGTGGAAAATTGAGTTCTGGTCGGTGCTAAGCACAAAATGTCTGCCACTGTA
Organism: Chiloscyllium plagiosum; assembly: GCF_004010195.1. Classification (NCBI taxonomy): domain Eukaryota; kingdom Metazoa; phylum Chordata; class Chondrichthyes; order Orectolobiformes; family Hemiscylliidae; genus Chiloscyllium; species Chiloscyllium plagiosum. The sequence continues at coordinate 13,164,106 of NC_057722.1, read as the reverse complement.
GAGTTCTTAACAGAAATATTAACTCATCATGTTCTTTTTCCAAAACAAACACTGGTTGAACTTTGTAGCCAATTAATGGTCTCATCTTTATTTTATTTACAGTTAGGAAAGATACCTCTCTCTATCACACCATTATAACCATTGACCTGAACCTAAAGGATAGAAAGGCCAGCCAATGAGCAAGAAAGACCGACAAAGCAAAAAGAACATGTTGTCGAAAGAGATACTGTCAGAAAATGAACGGAGACAAATAGTTAAAGGACAAAATAAAGCAACAAAATTAAGCAACAGGCCATATCTTCCAGGCTACCATAAGTGACACCAGAGGAAGACCAATTTGTAATAATGTAAAAGTATTATTATATAAAGTAAATGGAATGAAATGACCTTGAAATGACAACTGAATTATATCCCAGTCTAGATATCTCTCACCTTCAAATCTGGCTTCATCTGAAAACTTTAAATTGACTAATATAAGTAATGAAAAGCTTGGAAGTATGACTTTGCTATTCTTTCTACACTAAATTTAAAACCAATTTTCTTAGGCAAAGGTAATGTACTCTGATTCACCAAGTATGATTATGCTGTATTAACATGAGTTTGATTTTGTTTTTGAAATACCACTCTTAAACTTCTAGCAGCCAAACTGGAAAGATTAAGTTATCATTTTCCTCCAACCTGCTCTGCATATCAATATTTCACACTTGCAGTTCCCTGTAGAAAACACTTCCACATCAACAAGAATGATGAAGGAACAGAAAATGTGCAACTCTGTGGGAGGGGAACTGATAGATTGTCAAACCTTACTTAAGAACAATGCATTCTGATGGCCCAGGTTACCAGAAGAGAGAAATAGAAAGGGGTTGAATATGATCGGTGGCAACAGCTTGAAAGAAGTCTGTTGTGAATCAGCAGCTTGTATATGTTTGATTTCCCACTAACTTGAAAAATAGAGCCACTACTTTAGTGACAGTAAGATTGGGAAATGAATATCCAAAATAGGCTTGAACTATTGTTCTGCAAACTTCACGAGGAAGAAGATCAAACAAGGTGAAAAATGACTGTCAGTTCTCTACACATCCATATTGCCTTGCTGGCTGAGACCAAGTTTACAATTAGGTAACTTCTGTAAAATTGCAGATTGAGATTCTCCTAAATATCAGCATAATGCATCAACTCATGCTGCTTCTGTTTTAAAATGGGCATCATTGGATAAGATAGCTACTGAGAAAAAAAGGAATCCATGTTGTCATTTCCATGGACCATAACCCTGGATTTGCTATGAACAAAAATAACTTTAATTCCAACATGTATTTTTGCTTCCAAAGAAGATTGACATAGACAAAATGACTGAAGATGTAAATCCAGTGGCTGTCTGGAGAGGAATTCTGCAATGTCACACCTTAGGCTTTAAAAAATGTTTCAAAGAGATAATTGCATAGCCAGCTAAACTGCAATCCCCTGTCAGCATCTCAGACTGTGAATTTGATGGTTTAAAACATAGCAGCATGCTGGATGAGAGATATATTTGGATTCTCCCTTTCAAGAACACAAGGACTGAGGTTAAAAGGGAACTTCAATCCTGGTCTGTATATGTAAGAGACCTGATGTCCTAGTGTATGGATTAGCCAGTTGTGTATGGCACAGGCTAATGAACAACTAATAAATATCACTGCTGTAAATAAAGGAGGAAAAGACTCTCTCTCATGCTGAGCTATTAGCTATCACTGTCAAAAGGAACCAGGGCAAAGAATTTCAATCAACCTAAAACCGAGAACCTCAAAACTGACTGTTAAGTTACCAACATCTTCAAGACTGGTTACATCTACTATAATAGCCATTCTATTATCTATGTTCCATAGCTGACAAAGAGACTGCCTGTAGTATATTATAACATTTTTTTGATAAACTAACTTTTTAGTCCTAACCAATACATACAGTCTTTTCTGATGTAACATTCCGTTCCCATGCGATCCTGCATTATAAGAAAATCGCGTTAAAGCAGCACCATTTAAAACAATGATACCTAAACTGTAAGACAGCCAATACAGATAAGGAAAGTTCACGTTCTACAAATAATGGTTTAATAAAGGGTGATTCAGTGGCTCAGTGGTTAGCACTGCTGCCTCACAGCGCCACGGACCCAGGTTCAATTCCATCCGAGGGCAACTGTCTGTGTGGAGTTTGCACATCCTCCCTGCGTCAGTGTGGGTTTCCTCCAGGTGCTCTGGTTTCCTCCCACAGTCTAAAGATGTGCAGTTTATGTGAATCGGCCATGCTAAAATTGCCCATAGTGCTCAGGGGTGTGTAGGTTAGGTGCACTAGTCAGAGGTAAATGTAGAGTAATAGGGTAGGGGAATGGGTTTGGGTGGGATACTGTTCGGAGTGTCAATGTGGATTTGTTGGGCTGAAGGGCTTGTTTCCAAACTGTAAGGATTCTAGGAAATAGAACCAAATTCTACAATTGCATTATAGCCAATTCCTGTTAAAGAAACATGTGTTATAGCAGAACTGACTGCATGTGTATTGTTATTATTTCTTCTCATGATTAGTAACTAATAAACTCATGTTTTTGCTAACTCAAGATAGTCTGGTAAAATGGGATCCTTTTAAATATAATTTCCTTTGGTCTGGGAGAAAGCTACCAACAAAGGAGGGGATCCTTTCTATATTAACCTTGTTGTGAGTGGTGTGTGCGAATAAAGAAGGGGAGTCTATTCATCCTTGCTCAACCAGGGGTTTGAGGTTTCCCGTCTGGAATTGTAATATTTTGGAAAATCTCAGCTGGGATCTGGTCCTGACTATGAGAGAAACATTTTTAACCGGAGTGGTGAGAATGTAAAATCTACTACAGAAAACGTAATTGTGGAAAATAATATAGGTAAACTTAAGGGTGTCTAAATAGGTATAAGGGTGAAAAGAATAGAAGGCCAGAGGTATGAGTTTAGATGAAACAGGGTGTGAGGAGATTTATGTGAAGCATAAATGGCATAGATCACTTGGGCTAAAGGGTCAGTTTCTGTTAAGTAAATTTGAAGAACTTTAATATTAAACTATGCATCTTTGTAAATTTTGCCTGCATTTCACTCTCTACAATCTTGCAATGGCACAATACCTCTTAGTTTAGAAAATGATACACTTAATTCCATTAACTGCTCACATGCAATTATGCATTTGCTATGAGGATGGAGTTAACTGATTATGCACTGAATATATGTTGGAATATAAACTGAATATATCAGGAGACCTTTGAGGAGAAAGACTCAAAATTTGTAACAGATTGACAGATGGTATGGAAGGGGGAGGTGAGGGTGATGTGGATAAGGGCTTTCTCTGATTACTTTTATTCCTGAAGTATCAAACCCACATCAGAGATTTTAGAGACTTAGTAATGAAAATATCCATTTACAATTACATGAAATAGTTTCACAAGTTTAGCAATGTTAAGATTAACAATAACAGTATTGAGGTGTAATGCGCAATGCTGCACTGGGGTTAATTAGCCTTTGTGAAAAAAGTCTCCAGCAATCCTGAGAAAGTTTTTTGCAAACAACACAAATTCTATTGGCAAATCCTGCTTGACTTTCTCTTCTCTGACTCCTTGTAGTCTCCTTGTGAATGGAATTTGACCCAGGGTGCACATAATGCCAGCTTTTATGCTGAAAAATCCATCTTTCCGACTCAATCTCAGAATTTGGAATGAAATAAGAAAGTTGAAGTGAAAGACTCATTTTTCAGCTTTTTAGAACCTTTTGATGTTGACAGATCGGTCAGTTAATATAACAAGGCAAACAAAGGAGATTGGATGAAGAGGAGTGTCACGAACAGACAAATGTTTCCTAGTGTAATAGAGAAACATTACAAAGGACACTGTTTAACAACTGCTGTAAATATATGGTCATTCAACCAGTTCCTACATTTAAGCCAATTGATGGGACCACATACTTATGTCCTCACACTTTCTCACAGTATCTCTTTCCAGATATTCACATGTTGTATAGAAAACAGAATCATGCTGCTTGTTCTACTTTGTGTGGACCACAGGATCTTAAAAGCAACAGCCAACAACAAGTAAGAGCTTCTACCTAGCTTCCAAGATAAGCCTCTTGGATTTCTAATGTTTGTCACAGTTTTTCTATGTGCAACACAAGAATTTACATCAGCACTGCAGAAAAAGAAGAAAAGTCCTGCATCTGTAGAATCTGTTGAACAATGTATGAGGAGAAATAATTTCCCAATGAAATCAAAATCACCAGAAATGTGAATTGACTGAAGAGTACTGCCACTATTGTATGATTAATTAAGTAGTATAATTTAGGCAGACCTTATGTGATATGGAAGTGAAAATACTGTATTGATGTAAGAATGAGTTTTCTCCTAAGGTTGAGGGGAATTTATCTTTGGATCGCAGCGAAGTTCTCAATCTCATTTTGATCCATAACAAAACTGACATATGAATGATGTCATCACAAGAAAGATAAGGTTGTAATCATTTCCCTGCCGCCTGGCCTGTGCATTCCTGATTTGTGTACTGAAAATAAATAGGTATTGACAAACTCAGCAGAAATCCAAATACTGCTAAGGAATCATTTGGCAAAGACTTTGAGCTCGCACTTTGAGTGCATTTTCAACTGTGGATTTAACAAATGAGTACTGAGTCCTTTTGGAAAATGTTTGGGTGTGAGGAAGTGATGTGATGACTGGGTCTACGATGACTGGCTTTCATTAATGACAAAAAAAACTGCTGATGCTGGGATCCAAAGTAGATAGGCAGGAGGCTGGAAGAACACAGCAAGTCAGGCAGCATCAAGAGTTGAGAAGTCAATATTTCCGAAACATCGACTTCTCTACCTCCTGATGCTGCCTGGCTTGCTATGTTCTTCCAGCCTCCTGCCCATCTACTTCATTAATGACAGTCATCTTTGTGTCAGGTATGATCATAGCCACTGAAATGATTTCTTTTTACTTCCTCTCACCCCGCTCATGAAACCTAATTCATTATTGACCTCAGCTTCCTGACAATAATTTGTTGAGTTCTGTTAGATATTGAGTTCAGCTCCTCTCATGTGAACTCAGATATTTAAAACGCATGTCAACTAGTGGTCCTGACAGATCCAAACTAAGTACCATTGAGCAGCTGATTAGTTACTAGATAATATTTAATGGTGCCATTGAACACAGACTCCTTTGATCACTTTACATTGGATGAGTGCAGCATTACAGGGTTGTAATTGGTCAGATTTTATATGGCTGTACAATATTCGGTGTTGACAAGTAGATAACATCATGACAGGTGAACTGGAACAGCTTTAACATGACAGCAGAAGCAGCAGGTGCAGTGCCCATAGCTTTTACCATTGTATGCCAGTATTTCCTCATGTCATGCAGAGTGAAGTAAATTAAACTGAGACTGACGATGAGGGTGGGCTTTCGAAAGACCTTTGATACGGTCTGTCACTTGGCACTTTGGCTGTAGATCAATCAGCCTTCCCTCTCGCTATGCTTGAGCTGTGCTATGTTCTGACTGAGGATGGGATGCATGGAGAATCTGTCTTCCGTTGGTTTGCCAGGCTGTCTATCAGCTTTTTGACTGGATATGGTGCTGTTACAGAGTTCTGCTCTTATGTACTGGTGTGGTGCTGCCCAGCTCTGTCTGTATCCTAACAGTTTGGTATATCACATGTCAATGATCATGCATAGTAGCTTCACTAGGTTGATACTTAATTCAGATGTATGCTTGACACTCCTTTCTCCACCTGTCTCAGTGACAGAAGGTTAATCTTTTGCCTTAATAGAAGTGGGAGATGCACTGGTTCATGAGGTAAAGATTGTTGTGCAGTGCAATTCTGCAGCTGATTATGCCCTACAATGTCTTTTGGATGTGTATTTGGCCTGCTAAATTTGTGCAAAATGTTAAGACATGATAGTGCTGGTTCTCACACCAGTGGCTGTCTCAGAATGAAGATGAGATGTTGTCTCTACAAGGACCATGTGTTTGTCATTTCTACAAATGATGGAAATGTGTTGCTGGAGAAGCGCAGCAGGTCAGGCAGCATCTAGGGAACAGGAGAATCGACGTTTCGGGCATTAGCCCTTCTTCAGGCTAATGCCCGAAACGTCGATTCTCCTGTTCCCTAGATGCTGCCTGACCTGCTGCGCTTCTCCAGCAACACATTTCCATCTCTGATCTCCAGCATCTGCAGACCTCATTTTCTCTTCAAACATTTCTACAAATGTCAATCCGGACATTGCCTCACCTCCACCATCAGTTTAATATGACTGTGGTATGCCCCATCCATGAGGTACACTGCAGCAACTCACCAAGGCTACCTCAACAGCAGCTTCCAATCCCACGACCTCTACTATCTCGCAGAGCAAAAGCAACAGACCATGGGAACACAACCATTTGCAGGCTCCCCTCCAGGTTACACACATCCAAACCTGGTGATATATGATCCTTCCTTCATTATAACTCAGTCAAAATCCTTGAACTCCCTTTCTAACAGTGCAGCAGGAGCACTTTTACTCTAAGAACTGCAGCGGTTTAAGAAGAGAATGTCTCACCACCATCTTCTTCAGGGTAATTAGGATTGGGCAATAAATGCTGGCCTTGCCACTAATGTAAGTGATTTTGACATTTATTTAATTGGCGCATGTTGAATCTTTCTGTACCAAAATTGCTGCTGTGTTGCAAACATTACAACAGAGACAACACTTCAAAAGTACTTATCTACTGAAATGCTTTGCATTGCCCTGCTCGGCGCTATATAAATGCATATCTTTTCTCTTAATTTGACCAGCAACAATTTGTATTTATTGCTCTTTAATGGCGTAATAAAAATGTTCAAGGACATATAACAAGACACGACAGCAAGCCACATAACGATAATTATGGAAGATTGTCAAAGAGATCTTCAAAGAGATAACTAAGGTGGAGTGATTTAGGAAGGAATTACTCAGCACAGGCTTTGGACAGCTGAAAACACACTCACTAATCATGAAGTGATTACTAAATTAAGGATGTTCAAGGGGCCACAATTATAAGAGGTCAGATATCTCAGCCTGTTTAGGCTGGAAGGGGTTACAGAGATAGCGAGGGATGAGGCCATGGAGCAACTTGAGAACATGGATGAAAATTTTAAAATCGAGATGATCCTTAGCTTGGGGTCAATGCCAGCATAATGGTGATGAATAAATGGGACTGTGTGTGAATTAGGACATGGGGAGCCTGGCTATGGAAAGCCTTAAGTTTATAGGGGGGTTGGCATTGATGTGTTTCCAATAGTTAGATTAAGGAGGATTCTGTTGGGGTGTCTATCTATGTTGTAACTAACTTAGAGAGCTTGATACCTGAATACCCAAATCCTTCCTTCCCTAACATCCCTCATCTGGAAGAACAGCAAATTCAGAAAAATCAGGCATAAAGTAGGAGGAATAAAATTTCAAAAATAATTTTAACAGTTGCAATTCTTGATCAACTTATTCAAAATATGATGTCAGCAAACTAAAAAATGAGAAACTGCAGTTCTGAAAGAATTAACAGTATTCTTCATTCCCAGGTTTGGAGCTATCATCAAACATTAGTGAAGAATGCAGTACAATGCAGCACTGCCAGAGAAGGAAAAAAACCCAGTGCTTGAATCTTTCACAGCAAGCAGATTATATAATTCATGCGCACACACTTACTGTAAATGTCTTGAGCTGTCTCTGTTTGCAGCAACAGAAGTCAAAGGTAGACTTTATCCTCTGGAAAGTAGAGCTTTGCTCACAAATGGCTCATGGGCACACGGCCCTTCAGTAAAATGCTAATTCTGGAAATGGCACAGCACCACTGGTGAGATAGACGGTTCCTGCCTTGGTACCCTGAGAGTCAGGAATTGGGACTGCCCACAGAGGCTCAGGGAAACAATGGTGCTCATTACAACACGGTACCAAAGGCAAATACTGATTACAGCTGTTCTTTAAATCAGAAATGCCATTTCTCATTGTTTTAATGCTTTGCTTAAATGAAATTCTAGGTCTATTCATTTTTTAGTGGGAGTTTGCAATGCATTGCAATTTTATTTTTAGAATTTATATATGCACAATGTTGTTAACTGCTTCATTGCCCCACTTTGTTAAAAACAAAAATTTTTTCATTGCTGCTTGACCAACAGAGTAAGATGCAAACTCTGAATCATTTAACCCATTGATGGATGTTTAGAGTATATTTAAAATAAGTAACAGACCAGGCTGCCTTTTTCAAAGTTCCTTGAATGAGTGCTGCTTACTTTCATAAACATACTCCGGGGAAGAGGTGGTATTTCATCCTGTTATTTTTCCCAACAGTAACAGAGCCTGATTATGCCCTTCAGGAGATATAAGGACATTTGTGCAAAATAGAAAGAATGAAATAGATTTTACGTTTTGAAAAGAACCGCAGGTTGCACTTGAGTTTAAACAGGTGGACAACTTGCCAATACTAGCAGTGATAACAGATTCTGACTTTCAAGCCATAGTTTTAAACTCATGATAAATATATAAATGCACTTCCTCTAACTACCTTTCAGAATTGTTATGGATCAGATCAAACCCCTCAACATATTAGAAGATAGCCTAAACTCTAATGTTTTCTTATTCTAAAGGTATGTGTAAGGCATTGCCTTCTAGATGCAATTCAATTGGTCAAACTGCTCATCTTTAGGCAAAACACACTTCATTTTTCCACTAAAGTTAAAATACAGACAAGCTAAAAACAAAATAACTGGCTTTATTATAACTCTATCGAAATGTTTAACAAAATAATACATATTAACTACTACTATTAACTGTTCTAATATAGTAGCACACCACAAACACATTCTTGGTAAAGGCAAATTCAGTGCAATTCTAGCAGCAGGAAGAGAACCACAACTTTTAGCTGTATCAGACAGAGGAATAAAAGCTTCCACATCCAGCTTCAAAAGCCAGTAAATGCTGAAAGCTAAAACTAAAAGTCCTGGCTCTGTGGGAGCTTGACCACACCCATTTTGGCTACTTCTATTGGTTGAACTTGGAAAAAACCCAAGGTCTTGCAAGCCTTTTACTTTATTGGCTTTGATCAGACCGCTCGGCGCCTAAATCTCAAACTTTCTTGTTTAAAAATCACCTATTGAACACACCTCTTAAAGCCATTGTATCATCACAAGAACATAACTTCACTCAATTTAATGGACACAGTGAATACTTGGACCAGGTCAAATGTCCAGTATGAGAATGAATTCAGAGGGAGGGTAACATTTGAGAGTCTGTCAGCTGAGCATCATCACTGACAGCAAAACTCATAACTTTATGCAATAGAGTATAATACATGAAATTATTTTTCAAGTCTCCTAATTCGTTTTCTTATGATAGCAATTGTACTATTTTATTAATAATTAAACAAAAAGCTGGAGAAATTCATCCATCTGCTAGCATTTATGGATAGAAAATCAGCGAACATTTCAAGTTCAACAACTCCTCTTCAGAACAGGATCATTGGACACAAAACATTGACTGTTTCACTGTCCACAATTGCTACCAGTTCTGCTGAGATCATCTTGCACTTCCTGTTTTTATTTCGTATCTCCACCAGCTGCAGTATTTTACTTTCATTTGTGCGTGCACTATTTTATTTGCCTGATAGTCAGCTTGACTCAGTTATGTACATGTCACACTTAACAATGGAACTGTGATATTGTTCCTAAATGGCTAAAATCAGTTTACTTGGAACTCCTGAGCACAAAACTTTCAATGCCATCTCTCAGTCAGATTTCAGGGGTTCTGGATACATCCAGAGAGTTGAAAAGACAATCTAAGCTAATACATCTATCTAATAGTGAAGGATGATGTACTGCAGGAGTTGCTGTCTTTTGGTTGAGATGTTAAATTGTGCCTGTGTCTGCTTTCTCTGCTGTCTGCTTTCTCTTGAAAGATCGCAAGGTTTTTCAGAAGAAGGGAAAAGGAGTCCACTCAATCATATAATAAATCCCTCAACTAATGTCACATAAAAACAGATTATCTCGTCATTTAACTCATTGATGCAAATGGGTTCTCTAATGGTAGCATCCAAGGCACAAGATTACTTTGTGCTGTACAGCTAATTGTAAATAAGCCCATTAGAGATCTTCAAGTAAATGGAATCTGCATTATATTTAGATAACACAAGAATATCATTGTATTTCAAAATCAGCAATGGAGATAAAGGATACTTCAATGGTTGATGAGCCCAGGGAAGCAGTGAGGTTACTGTCTCTGGATTGCTCCCACCATGTTGTGTTGCTACCCAGTGGTCTCCATACTTGTTCAACACAGTGCAGTATGCAAAATAGCCACAGTCTTACCAGACCATAAAGCTGCTTGTTACAGAGAGAGAGAACTGGTGGTGGTTTAACCTGAGGGTCACCATATCTCAAGCGAGGGCAGAGTTGAGAAGAGATTCCTTCATGGTGGCCTCAGCTGCTGTGGGAATTGAACCTGTGTAATTGGCATCACTGAGCTTTGCAAACCAATCATACAGCCATCTGAGCTAACTGACTCCCTCTGCAACATTGTATCTTTAACTTGATTCCCAATAAGCCAACAATACTCAATATTGACAAACATTCTTCGGTCGCAGCCTGATTCCACCATAGGGCTTGCATGAAGAACTGATTCCTTGCAATAAATAAAAGTATTTTCTACTGACGGATACAAAGTTTGCACTACTGTTTTTGCTGAAATAAACCACAACCTCCAAAAACATTCAACTCAATGCATCTATTTGAAACTAGATTTCATTTCTTACTTTGGTACTTGTGCTAGTCACACCGCTGCTACTGAGCACTGGTGGTGGAGGGAGTGGACACTTGTGGATGTTTGCCGATTAAGTGGACTGCTTTGTCCTGGATAGTGTCCAGCTTCTTGAATGTTGTTGGAGCTGTACCCATCCAGGCAAGTGGGCAGTATTCCATCATACTCCTGACTTGTGCCTTATGGATGATGGCAGGCTTTGGGGATCAGGAGGTGAGTTACTTGCTGCAGTATTCCTAGACTCTGACCTGCTCTTGTAGCCACTGTATTTGTGTAGTGAGTCTAGTTGCATTTCCGGTCAGTGGTAATCCCCAGTATGTTGATCTTTAGGATTCATCCTTCTCAATTAAAGTTAAGAGGAATCATTTAAGAGTACGTGTGATTGGGGACTGTAATCGAAAGTATTAAAGATTATTATCCCTCACATACTGATAATTTCTTTAATAACATACTGTTGTGCTAAACTGTTCCCCACCTGAAGTAATTTAATAGAATTCTAATGTAAAAATGTCTATTCCGATTCACACCTATTCATAAAATTCCGAAGCATCAATACATTTCACATTCACTGTTATCATATCAAATTTTCAATGTTCTCAACTATTGTCCATCATTTCCCATTGAATGATTGCCATGATTTTACCATCACCTTGAACTGAAGAATGCTCATTCAAATACAAACTGTTCCTGGCACTGTAAAAACAAGTTCAGTGATATTGCAGTCCTGAAGGATCTTGGAGGGCTGCACAAGTCCCATGTCATGTTACTTGACTGCAGCAACCAATTGCCAATTAGTAAATTCTTTAAGTATACTTCCCATTAGGAGGGTGGTATCATTGGACTGTATATAAACATAGTTTTAAGTTTAATGAAACATGGAGAGACAATACAGGTTCAATGGTATAGCTTTGAGGGGAGCACAGGAACCTTAGGGTACAAGTGCAGAATTCTCTGAAGATGGCCAGCAACAATTGTTAAGATGGTTCATAGCATCCCTAGGTTTATAAATTGAGGCATAGAGTTATAAAAGCAATGCTACACCTTTACAAATCATTGGTCAGATCACATTTGGAGTATTGTGTCCAGCTCAGGGAACCGTATTGAAGGAAGAATGTTAAAGCCCTGGAGAGTCTGCAATGGAGATTTACTAGAATAGTCCCTGGAATGAGGGATTTGAGAGATGGAGGAAGATGAGAACAATTGGGCTTATTTTCCTTGGAGCAAAAATTAAGAGATGACCTTTCTGAGGTGTTTAAAATAATAAATTATTTTGACAGGGTGAAGAAGGACATTCTGCTTTCATGAGTTGGTATGTCAGTAACTGGAGGTCACAATTTCAAGACTGTCAGCAAGACAGCAAGGAGTGAAATGAGGAAGAACGTCTTTAGTCAGAGTTGTTAAGAATAAGAATGTGTTGCCTGAGAAGAATGGTGGAGACAGATTCCTTAGACGGTTTTAAAAGGGAGCTTGATATATATCTAAAAGCGATGAATTTTGAGGACTACAGAGAAAGAACTGGGGACTGGGACTAGCTGGGTAGCCCTTTCAGGAGCCAGAACAGACACGACAGTTCAAATGTCTTTCTTCTCTACAGTAAAATTGTACGAATCTATGAAATGATTAATACAGCAAATCACTTTAAATAAGGGTCTTGATTGTTTTCTGAGTGGACGTAGTTTAATCTACTCTGTGCATCTCATGATTTTGGAATCCTCTATCAGACCTCCTCTGAGCCTTCCTTTTTCCAAGGAGAACAGCCCAAACTTTCCAGCTCCTGCACTCTATCCTCAAAGCTGAAATTTCACATCCCTGGAACTATTCTTGGAAATTGTTTCTGCACTCTCTCCAATCCTTCCTATAATGTGGCACCCAGAACTGTACACAATACTCCAGCTCTGGTCAAACAAATGCCTTATACAATTCAACATCACTTCCCTGCTCTTGTACTCTATGTCCCTATCATTAAGTCAAGATTACATATGCTTTATTAATTGCCCTCTCATCTTGTCCTGCAACCTTCAGTAATCTATGCACATATGTACCTAGGTCCCTCTACTCCTGCACCTCCCTTAGAACAGTACCCACTGTTTTATGTTGTTATTCAATATTCTTCCTACTGAAATGCAATATCTCATACTTCTTTGCATTGAACCTCATCTGCTATCCATTCGCCCATTTCACCAACTTATCAATGTCCTTTTAGAGTTCCACACAATCCTCCTCACAGTTTACAATCCTTGCAATTTTCACACCAAGATCCAAATCATTAATACATATCAGGAAATACAAGGTCCCAGTATCAACCCTGGGAAACTCACCTACAAACCTTCCTCTATTCTGAAGCATACTCTCTTTTTTTAAAAACCCTCATGGGATGTGACCATCACTGGCTGGGCCAGCATTTATTGCCATTCCTAGTTGCTCTTGAGAAGATGGTGGCAAGTTACTTCCTGGAATGATTGCAGTCCACCTGCTGTGAGTTGACTGACAATGCCATTCGGGAGGGAATTCCTATCACTTGGTAAATTTTGAATGCACATTCCTTTTAATCCATGACCTGTAACTTCCCTAGAATCCATACAGTGTGGGAGCAGGCCGTTCAGGCCATCAAGTCCACAATGACCCTCCAACCAGCATCCCATGCAGGTCCACCCCGGTATTCTATCCCTGTAAACATGCATTTCACATGGCTAATCCACCCCTGGACACTCTGAGCAATTTCGCATGGCCAATCCACCCAACCTGAATATCTTTTGGACTGTGGGAGGAAACCAGATCACCCAGAGGAAACCCATGCAGACACAGGGAGAATGTGCAAACTCCACACAGTCACCCGAGGTTGGGACTGAACCTGGGTCCCTGGTGTTGTGAGGTAGCAGTGCTAAACACTGAGTTAATGTGCCATCCCTTGCTAGTATGTTGTGTGATATTGTATCTTACACCTTCTGGAAGTCCTTGTACACCACATCAACAGTGTTACCCCCATCGGGTCTTTCCGTTATCTCTTGAAGAACTCCTGCAAGTTAGCTAAATGTGATTTAGGAATCCATACTGACTCATCCCAGTCAACCCACTTTTTCCATGCAATTACTAATTCTATCCTGAATTATTAATCCTGGAAGCTTCCCCACCTCGAAAGTTAAACTGACTGGTCTGTAAATGCTGAGCTTATCGTTACAATATTTTCTGAATAAATGTTCGCAATTTTCAAGTTTTCTACCACCTCCCCCAAGTCCGGGGAACACTGAAATATGGTGCTTCTCACAATCTTCTACATGTCAGCTCTCTGCAAGATCCATCACTCTTACACTGTCCATTCTCATTTCCTTCAAAAGCCTTGAATGTATCTCATCTAGTTCTGGTGCTGTGCTAACTTTTAAGTATCAACCTTCTGTAACAATTTTTAACCCTTGCAGTGACACAGTTTTCTCACCTGTCACCATGACCTGGATAGCATTCCCCTCCTTCATAAATAATTAACCAGCTGAACACTTGGTGAGCAAAATATTACTAGTTGCTCTGAATGTCAATAATTGAAACATTGCTCTCAAGACAAAAATGCAATATTTAATTGATTAACATGACGAGTTAGCAGACGGGCACTAACCCAGTCTACTGAGACATTATTATTTTAATTGGTTCTATAACAAATGATACCTCATTGATGGCCAGTTGTTCTCCCCCTCCTCCTTGGTGTCCATAGCGATGATTCCCACTCCGATAGTCTTCGTACAAATCCTCCTCACTTCCAGCTTCATCAGCAAAAGCAGTCTTATCCGGTGCGCCATCGTTGATTACTGCATTGCGAACAAAAACAAGACAATTAATATTCGTGAAACCAATAAATAATTTTTATATTTACAAACCATTTTTGAAGTTGTCAGTGTAGAACATTCCACGGCATTTGAGGAATACACAATAGGTCAGAGTTCAAAGATGATGGATCTTGCAGAGAGCTGACATGTAGAAGGTTGTGAGAAGCATCATATTTAGAAATCTAGTGGCTGTTGCATGTGACATTTTTGACACCATTTCCCTGGAGTTTTGTAAGATGCACTATGGGCCAAATTTTCAAAGATCGCCTGCAGGTGAGTCTGGAGGATTCCCGAAAATGAGGGAGAAAAGCCATCAGGCCAGTTCCATGACAGATTCCCCCTTCACGTGATATTTCGGGAGTAAATGTAAAAGCAGATCTGGTTACCTGAATGCAGCTTAATTAAAGACGTTCTCCAGGCATTCAAACCAGGAAATCAGGAGATTAAATGGTGAGAGCCTTCTCGGAGCATGTGTGGTATTAATTGGAGCAGGAAATTTCTTGCAATGCTGATGGTGCCATGCTACTAAACACTGCCCATTACTGTGCCTTCTGTCCAATGGTACCAATCCTTTTGACCATTCTTACTTCCACTTCAGCAGCACCTGCCTCTAGTAGTAGGGCAGTTGATCTTTCAGTACTGGTAGGCTTCCTATTGATCCTTATGCTTTGGGAGCCCACTCACTGGCCTTCAGTGGGCCGTACCCCCTGAGACGACAATGTAAATGGCTACCTTCTCCAAATGTTACTTGGTGTCATATCTGGAGCCCCCCCATCCGCATTTCACCCTGATGGCAGAATAGGTACCAGGGATGAGCATTCTGTATGTTTCTCACAACCCAACTCCTAAAAATGTGACCATAATGACTAATTACAAGGCATATTCAAAATTGAAAGTTCACTGTGAAACTGAGAAAAGCATTTGAATCAACAGAAATAAGAATAAGAGAGCAGAGATTTAAAGTGTTGTGCTGAAGAAGCAAGGGTGAAATGAGACAAACCTTTTTCACTCAGTGAGTAGTTAGGGTATGGAATGCACTGTCTGGAAATTTCAACTGGGGCAATCAAGTGGGCATTGGATCATTATTTAGAGAAAACTAATGCACATGAGTATGTGAGATTGGCACCAGGTAACTTTGCTCGTTTAACAAGCCATTGAATGGCCTCCATCTGTACCATGACATTGCTATGATTTTGTGTCACAGCTAATGGAGGAATATACAAGATGTCAGTAGCAGAAAACCTCTAACTCTCTTGTTCCTGTACATTGTCTTTAATGGGAGTGGTGTTCTGAGATAGATGAGGAATTTCAGTCTCTGGAAAATTGTATGAGGGTTTCTTCGGTGAATTCCACGTTTGGCACAGAGTTCGATCCCTTGCTTTGAACTAATTTCCAGGTAGCTAGGATGCATAGCTCACATTCCCAGTGGAATTTGTCCCATCAGCCTCTTGCAAGCAAAGTAACCTATTTGTAATTGGACTTTCTACAGTTTACTGGACACAAATATATTACAGGATTATCATTTACTTTAACGTGTGCTCTCAGGGCAGGTGAAGCTGCTGCTCTCCAGTCTCTTTGTGCACTATGTAACACGTAATTACAATTTAAATTTGTTTTGAGTTTGACAACAATTAATGTTGAATCTAACTTTAAGTGACTTTGAACTCTCAACAAATATTCACAGCCTGCACTAGCTCGTTACATAAGCAAAGTTACCTGTTGCCAATCTCCCCCCTTACTCTTGCAAATAGTGAAACAGTGCCCTCTTGATTATCTCAACTGAAACTGGCCCCATCACATTTCCAGACAGTGCATTCCATACCCTAACTACTCACTGAGCAAAAAGGATTTTTGTCATTTCACCCTTGCTTCTTCTGCACAAAACTATTCTGGATGCATTATAACACGTAAAAGAAATCATTCAGAGCTTGACAATTAACCACTACAATTTTGTTGATGCTTCAATTCATATTTCAACAGCAGTGTCTTCTTAATAAGGTTTCTGTAGTATGGCATCTGTCTAAAGATAGTCAAGCGATTACATTCTTTGACTCCTTGGATTCGTATTGTCAAACACATGCAGGTCTCTATGGCGACCATAGCCGACATAACAAGAACAAGAAAAGAATAAGCTACAAATGGGAGTTGCATTGGAAAAAATAACGGCTTTGATGAAAGGCTATCATCAAAACTGTTATTCTCCTTATCTGAATTGCTATGTTAGCAATGGCTCATTTGCTACTATTCCTGTTTCTGAGTCGGTTTAGGATGTGTTTGCAAAAGTCCAGCTTGATATTCTAGGGCACTGCCGCAAGAGTGCTGCCTGGTCAGATGAAACACTAAACCGAGATTCTCGCAGGGGACTGTAAAAAAATTCTGGATTATTACTTGGATGAACAACAGAATCATATTCCTCACATTCTGATTCATATATATATCCTTCAGTCAACATCACAGAAGCAAGCTATCTGGTCTTTATCACATGACTGTTTGTGTGTGCAAAATTGCTACTACATCTTTTACATTATAACTGTGACTACACCTCGAAAGTGCTTTATTGATTGCAAAGTGTTTTGAAGCAGCCTGTTTGGAAAGGAGTTATATAAACGAAGTCTTTTTTCTAACAATGGAAAAAAATGTGAGACTTTTGGCTTAACTGGGCAATACGTCCCACCTCTCATGTGAAGATCACTTGCACCTCAGAAAGCACCATTATCGTGAAAATGCTTTCTTTGCTGTGGTTCAGCCAGCTGACTCGAAACCTCCAGGTGAATGTTCACATTCCTGGTCTTGGGTGTCTGCAGAGGTCTCACCCACTACCAGAAGTGGGGACTTCCAGTTCAGGGCATCTTTACCAATGACATCAACTCCTTTGCTTTTGTTGTTGGTATTCACAGTTTCTTTGATCCCTTTTTAATTGTCCAGAGCTTAACCAAGCTGACAATGTGTTAAGCAAACAGGATTTGGAGATGCCGGTGTTGGACTGGGGTGTACAAAGTTAAAAATCACACAACACCAGGTTATAGTCCAACAGGTTTAATTGGAAGCACTAGCTTTCAGAGCGCTGCTCCATCACAGAACTACCTGATGAAGGAGCAGCGCTCCGAAAGCTAGTGCTTCCAATTAAACCTGTTGGACTCTAACCTGGTGTTGTGTGATTTTTAACTTTAAGCAAACAGAAACTCTAAGCCACAGGAGTAATGCTTACAGTCTGGCATTACGTTTTGTATGAGCCGTTGTCTCATGACTTGAGAACTAATGGTGTATGGTTAAAAAAATTATTTCAGAAGGTAAATTAATACATTTACTCAGAGAGTGATAAGGGCATGAATGCCCTGCCTGTCAGTGTAGTTAACTCAGCACAATAGTGAGTTTAAACAATCCTTGGATAAGCACATGGATGATGATGGGTTAGTGTAAGGGTATGGACTTAGATTAGTTCACAGGTCAGCACAACATCAAGGACCAAAGGGCCTGTTCTGTGCGGTATTGTTCTATGTTCTATTTTGACAATTCACTGTGCATTTTTTTGTCAGAAAGTGAAGCAATCAAGGGAAAACTGGAGTCATGCATATGTTCAGACCACTGATGGTCAGAATTGTTGAACTGTGACTCCTCTATTTCATGAAGCAGTAAGTCAGTCACCCTAAAGTGCCTATTAGAATTTTTTAGTTCCCTTTTTCTCCTTTCCCAACCATCAATCCTTAATGAAGAAAGCCCACTCAAGATATTTTTAATCAAACTGTCTAACATGATGTGGCACATCTGTGGAGAAGGTGGGACATGAACTCAGGCCATCTGGCTCAGAGTCAGGGACACTACCACTGCACCCCAGGAGCCCCAAAACCAATCCCTAAAATAGTGTGGTCTAAACAGCATCTGTTTTCTTCTTTACTTCGAGAATGTTCTTAAAAGGATTGATCATTTACAACATCGTCAAGGATGACGTCATGCAGTCCCTGGGGTCAAGGCAACTATCAAGGGTTCTGTGTACAATGTGAAAGGGCTTTCAGAGCTGTGCTGCTACCCCTTGTGGACATTTGGAAGAATGGTTTCCTTGGGCATGCGTTCGATCAATGCATGCAAAATAGGAGTGAAAATAAGATGATACACGCCAATCAGAATGGGCAATTATCCAGATTCTCATTCTTACTTAGGATGTGATTCTCACTTGGTAACCCTCTCCTCATGTTCATTCATCCCAGAAAGCCAAAGCATCACTTGCTCCAGGGAGTTAATCTATTAAAGAGATTACCCACTTTTAATCCAATCTACCGAAACTAATATTCTCCATCTAGCCATTACATATTTAAACAATGTTTTAGCTGAGAGCACAGCTTTTAAATTTCTTGGTGGAAAATGTCCTATTTACAATAAGGGTAACCTTTAAAATTGAAATTTCAAGAGTCAGTACAGAATTAGGAATTTTCTATCCCTCATTATTTCACTTGAGATTCATATTTTAGTTGTATATTTTTACCAGCAACCTCTTGTGGCTTCATGTCAAACCTTAAATTAACGACCTTCTTTGAAACTCAGTCCAAATATTTTGTCACCAAAGCTATAGCAAGGTATGCTTGTATTTTCCAGTACACATTTACATGATAAAGTAAATTTCAAAAAAGTGTGTTAATGTGCACCAATTGAATGATCGGAAACATATGTTGCCAATTTATTTATTTACAAATAGGTTTTGTAGTTTCTCATTTTGGGTTATGAAATCTGGATCAAAACTGAGCTATATGTATTCTTGAACCACATATATTCAGAATGCCAGGCTGGAAATTTTAAGCTGTCCAATCAGTCAAGAAAAAAATGTTAAAAAAAGGGACTGATTATTTCAATAATAAGCAAAATGATGTAAGCTATACCTGACAATGTTAATCAATGGCTATCATAACTCAGTAACCTGCTCACCGATGCTTGGTGTGGGTTTTATCAAGGTCACTCGATTCACATCCTTCTTACAGTTTAAATATGGATAATAGAGCTAAAGTTCAGTGATAAATGAGTAAATGCTCTTAAAATCAAGAGCACACACTAAGTGTGGCATCTTCGAAGCAAAATTAAAGTTGGTAAAACCTAATGCCTAGTACAAAGGAAGATGGTTAGATCTTGGAGGCCAATCCTCTGAAATTCAGGACCTCTGCAGGAGTTCTTCAGGGTCGTGTCCTAGGCCTACCATCTCCAGCTGTTTCATCAATATCCTTCCCTCTATCATAAGGCCAGAAATGGGAATGTTTGTATTGATGACTGCACAACAGTCAGTGCCATTTGCAACCTGTCAAATATTGAAATAGTCCACATTAAAAAGTAGCAAGACCAGGATGACAATCAAACTTGGTCTGATAAATGGCACATAGCATTCACACAAGCATCAGTCTATGACCATCTCAAACAAGAAAAAATTGAACCAATTCTTCTTCTTTATCACACCAATGCTGAATCCTGCATTTCTCCACTTCTTGAGATTACATTTGGCCAAAACCTAATTTGTTCAGCCTTACAATGCTGTAAATGTAAAACAAGTCAGAAATTACATAATCAGTGGTCAGTCCCTCAACCCCTGACTCGACAAAACTTTCCCATTAGATAAAAATCACAAATCAACAGCTGAACAATTACTTTCCAGTTCCATGGCTGCTTTCAACTCCCAACAAGTTCGATTCTAGAAGGTTGACAACTTGAAGAATAAAGAAGTTTGCTTCAATGTGCCATCTTAAACATTCACTCCCTCCACCACTGGGGCAGTGGCAGCAGTGTGTACCGTCTCCGTGACTGCAACAATTTGGCAAGGCTTCTTCGATAGCACAACCATAACCTCTACCACCTAGAAGGAGAACAACTACTTGGGAACACAACCAACTCTAAATTCCCCTCTGACTTGGAAAGACTTTACTGTTCTTTCTTGGTTGCCGAAACCTGACCTGTCACCTGAACATCAAGGTGGAAGTATGTTCACCAAATCAACTGAGTGATTCAAGAAGGCAGCTCAACACAGCTTTCAGAAGGGTGGTTAGAAATGTGCAATAAACACTGGCCATGCCAGTGATGCTGACAAGAAGAGAATGAATAAATGTAAAACATTTTAAATTTGTTTGAAAGGTTCAGCCTTATGATGCTTTAGAAGCATTAGAGCATATTGCTTGGGTTTTAGGTCAGTCGATACGTACATCTGTTGGTGTCCTCTTTAAGCTGAAATTGATTGAATTAGGCAGGGTTGTTAAATGTTACAGTCAGAAAGAATTGGCTGTTGTAAAGAAGGGAAGGGCAGGATTGAGACTTCTACCCATTGGGAAAAAATAAGTTGCTTTAAATTGTTACAATTTCTCACCACCTAATAATCAGTGCAAGATAGATTTACTTATTCTTGTATTTATAACAGAATCCTTACAGTGTGGAAACAGGCCCTTTGATTAGTTTAAGATTCCCTACAGTGTGGAAACATGCTCTTCGGCCCAACAAGTCCACACCAATCCTCCGAAAAGTAACCCATCCAGACTCATTTCCCTACATTTACCCTTGACTAATGCACCTCACACAATGGGCAACTGGCACTTTGGCCTGCACATCTTTTGGAATGTGGGAGGAAACCCACGCAGACACAGGGAGAATGTGCAAACTCCACACAGTCACCCAAGGCCAGAACCAAACCTGGATCCCTGGAGCTGTGAGGCAGTAGTGCTAATCACTGAGCCACCATGCCGCCCTTTAGCTCTGCTGATCATTACGTTTACCTATTTTAAAAAAAAAACAGACTGAAATAAGACATAATCTGCACAGAAACTTCAATATCATTTAAAAAACACAATTTAATTTATGACAATGAAACATTAGGAGTCAGCTAATGTTATAACCCATCCAAGCAAAGCTGGAACAAATTTATAAGCAATACCTATCATAAACTAGTTGAAAGCATTATAGCTTTCAGCACATATTAAGCTTTTGAAACTATTTTCACAAATGAATAAGCATTGTTAATTGCATGCTCATGAATATTAATGATCAGCTTAACTTTTATTTTCTGCATCCAGTTTCATTAAGCATGTTATCACAAAGATATAAGGCCACAGATAATGAAGAACACAGCCTAGCCCATTTAGAATATATTAGTTTACCACTATCCACTGGTTCATCTTTATTAGCTTGACACAGAAGAACAAGAAACATGATCAGATGCTATACAAATGGAATTATTCTAATAAGTAGAGTGACCTGATCCTTTTGAATACATGATATTGCTCAAAATATCATTAACTGTAGATTAGTGATACAATAATATATTGGGGAATGCACTGAAGATTGAAAGGAACATTCTTGCTTTTTCCAACATGGTTTCCCCAGTTACGACGGAGATAGTTTCCTAATGCGCCTCTTCACTATTGAGATCAAATAGAAATCCATTCAAAGCAGCTTATTTTTAATAATGAGATCACTAGGATAAAGCAGTGTCCATGTACACATGGTGTTACAGCTAAATATCAATCTGTCGGACAAGTGCGAAAAATGTTGTTTTTGGACAACTTAAATTGTTGTTTCTTTCTTGACAAACAAAATTTCTATCATAATCACTAATGCTTTAACTTCTGTGAAAATAAACTATATAGGTATGGAAAAACTGACAGATAAATTATATAAGTTATAGAGATAAATAGGTACTGGCTATGACCTCTGTGTAAATGAATAGCAGATAAACTGTTGAATCTTTATGGAAAGTTAGCAAAATGTTTGCTCTCAAGAAGAGTCATATTATTATGAAATGTTAACTCTGCTACTTGTTCCATAGATGCTGCTAGAACTGCTGAGATTTTCTGTTTTATGTCAATAAGAACCTCTCCTCGGAATTGCTACTGGCAATCTAAGGCCTGCATCCACAAAATCAACTTTGCATAAGGAGATGAAATTAACCATAGAAGGGGAAATAAGTTGTATTCTTTTCCTGCCAAATGGGGTGGCAAAGTGGCTCAGTGGTTAGCACAGCAGCCTCACAGCACTAGGGACCTGGGTTCGCTTCCAGCCTTGGACGACTGTCTATGTGGAGTTTGCACATTCTCCCTGTGTCTGCGTGGGTTTCCTCCCGCAATCTAAAGATGTGCAGGTTAGTTGAATGGGCCCAACTAAATGCCCATAATGTTCTGGGATGTGTAGGTTAAGTGCATTAGTTAGGGGAATGAATCTGGATGGGATACTCTTTGGAGGGTCAGTGTGGACGTGTTGGGCTGAAGGGCTTGCTTCCACACTGTAGGGATTCTATTCTATAAAATGTTTCATTTTGTTGTTAGTTAATTAAAAGTTGCCTCTACCCATCTATACTCCATGTAATTGCTAAATTTTGGCAAGCAACATAATGCTGAAGTCAAAAGCTAAAATAGTTGGCTACGAAGTAGCCCAAGTCAGTGAGAATATAGTTGGAATTTAAAGTGTCAGTTGAGTTCAGATGTAGTCTCAACTCCACCGCAGAGGTTAAGCTGATAATGGAATGATTGGAGGGTTTTTGCATTTTCTAAGATGACACGAGATTTTAAGCATTGGCCCCAGCTACCTTTTGGGATGATCCATTTTTCCATTCAATCATAGAATGTGCACATGACTGGCAAGACCAGCACTTATTCCCCATCGCTACTTTTGAGAAGGTGGTGGTGACCCATACGATCAAGTAGAACTGGACAGTTAATTTGATAATTTCACAGGACCATTGCTGGTTAGATGAAAGAAGGAATAGATTTTTTTTTTCCTCAGAAAAAGGCATAGAAGAACCACTCTATGATAATTCAATGGTTTCATGGTCACCATTACTGATATTAACCCTTAGCCCATATTTGCTTAAATAGTGAAATTCAAATTCCACAGGTGAGATTTGGGTTCTTGCCTCTGGTCCAATAGTCCTGCCCTCTATGATTCCAGAAACTGAACCATGATGCTATTGTACCTCTTGAATAAGAGAAAATAATTCTTCCAGCGTCCTAGCCAATGTTTAATCATTTTTTCATTTCTTAATTTATGGGTCCTTGGTGTGGGTAAATGGTATCAGACTTTGCCTGGTCAGCAGCAGGGATTACACTTGAACAATAGTTCATTAGTTACAAAGCACTTTCGGATACAAAGAGAATCAAATGCATGAGATGAATGCAAATTCTCTCAATGCACTAGTGGTTGGTTTCATTTTAATGTCATAAAATTAAAGTTGCTCATGAATATATTGTGTTTGTGTTGCATCGAGGCACAATGAGCCATAATTTAATGGCTAATAAAACTCAAGGGACTGAACGGCCTTTTTCTGCTTAATTTCCAAAATTCATTTTACCTTTACATTGCACTTGGAAACAATTAAGGAATTGTAAATTGAACATTTATAAATGTCTGTATCTTTCATCAGATTTTCTGTCGTTGAGTAAGTAATTATGTAATTTCTCTCCCAGTGTTCTGATGGTGCTGCCTGTGAGTAAACCATATGGGATTATTGTCTAGATTAGAGTGGTGCTGGAAAAACACAGCAGTTCAGGCAGCATCTGAGGAGCAGTAAAATTGACGTTTCGGGCAAAAGCCCTTCATCAGGAATACAGGCAGACAGCCTGAAGGATGGAGAGATAAGTGAGAGGAGGGTAGGTGTCGGGGGAAAGTAGCATAGAGTACAATAGGTGAGTGGGGGAGGGGATGAAGGTGATAGGTGAGGGAGGAGGGTGGAGTGGATAGGTGGAAAAGAAGATAGGCAGGTAGGACAAGTCATGGGGACAGTGCTGAGCTGGAAGTTTGGAACTGGGGTGAGGTGGGGGGAGGGGAAATGAGGAAACTGTTGAAGTCCACATTGATGCCCTGGGGTTGAAGTGTTCTGAGGCGGAAGATGAGGTGTTCTTCTTCCAGGCGTCTGGTGGTGGGGGAGCGGCGGTGAAGGAGGCCCAGGACCTCCATGTCTTCGGCAGATTGAGAGGGGAAGTTGAAATGTTGGGCCACAGGGCAGTGTGGTTGATTAGTGCGGGTGTCCCAGAGATGTTCCATAAAGCACTCTGCTAAGAGGCGTCCAGTCTCCCCAATGTAGAGGAGACCGTATCGGGAGCAACGGATACAATAAATGATATTGGTGGATGTGGATATTGGTGGTAAAACTTTGATGGATGTGGAAGGCTCCTTTGGGGTCTTGGATGGAGGTGAGGGAGGAGGTGTGGGGGCAGGTTTTGCAATTCTTGCGGTGGCAGGGGAAGGTGCCAGGATGGAAGGGTTGGTTGTTGGGGGGCGTGGACCTGACCAGGTAGTTACGGAGGGAACGTTCTTTGCGGAAGGTGGAAAGGGGTGGGGAGGGAAATATATCCCTGGTGGTGGGGTCCGTTTGGAGGTGGGGGAAATGTTGGCGGATGATTTGGTTTATGCGAAGGTTGGTAGGGTGGAAGGTGAGCACCAGGGGCATTCTGTCCTTGTTAGGTTGGAGGGATGGGGTCTGAGGGCGGAGGTGCGGGATGTGGACGAGATGCGTTGCAGGGCATCTTTAACCATGTGGGAAGGGAAATTGCGGTCTCTAAAGAAGGAGGCCATCTGGTGTGTTCTGTGGTGGAACTGTTCCTCCTGGGAGCAGATATGGCAGAGACAGAGGAATTGGGAATACGGGATGGCATTTTTGCAGGAGGTAGAGTGGGAAGAGGTGTAATCTAGGTATCTGTGGGAGTCAGTGGGTTTGTAAAAAATGTCGGTATCAAGTAGGTCGTCATTAATGGAGATGGAGAAGTCCAGGAAGGGGAGGGAGGTGTCAGAGATGGTCCAGGTAAATTTAAGGTCAGGGTAGAATGTGTTGGTGAAGTTGATGAATTGCTCAACCTCCTCGCGGGAGCACGAGGTGGTACCAATGGAGTCATCAATGTAGCGGAGGAAGAGGTGGGGAGTGGTGCCGGTGTAATTATGGAAGATGGACTGTTCTACGTAGCCAACAAAGAGACAGGCATAGCTGGGCCCATACGGCTGCCCCTGGCTACCCCTTTGGTCTGGAGGAAGTGGGAGGATTCGAAGGAGAAATTGGTAAAGGTGAGGACCAGTTCAGCCAAACGAATGAGAGTGTCAGTGGAAGGGTACTGTTAGGGACGTCTGGAGAGGAAGAACCAGAGGGCTTGGAGGCCCTTGTCATGGCGGATGGAGGTGTAGAGGGATTGGATATCCATGGTGAAGATGAGGCGTTGGGGGCCGGGGAAACGGAAGTCTTGGAGGAGGTGGAGGGTGTGGGTGGTGTCTCGAACGTATGTGGGGAGTTCCTGGACTAGGGGGGATAGGACAGTATCGAGGTAGGTAGAGATGAGTTCAGTGGGGCAGGAGCATGCTGAGACAATGGGTTGGCCAGGGTGGTCAGGCTTGTGGGTCTTGGGAAGGAGGTAGAACCGGGCAGTGCGGGGTTCCCGGACTATAAGGTTGGAAGCTGTGGGTGGGAGATCTCCTGAGGTGATGAGATTCTGTATGGTCTGGGAGATGATGGTTTGGTGATGGGGGGTGGGGTCACGGTCGAGGGGGCGGTAGAAAGAGGTGTCCACGAGTTGGCGTTTGGCTTCAGAGGTGTAGAGGTCAGTGCGCCAGACTACCACTGCGCCCCCTTTGTCTGCTGGCTTGATCGTGGGGTCGGGATTGGAGCAGAGGGAGTGGAGGGCAGCGCGTTGTGACGGTAAGAGGTTGGAGTGGGGGAGGGAGATAGACAGCTTGAGGCGGTTAATGTCCTGGCAGCAGTTGGAAATGAAGAGGTCGAGGGCGGGTAATAGGCCAGCACTGGGTGTCCAGGTGGACACAGTGTGTTGGAGGTTTGGTCTGTCTTTTCGCACCGAAACACCCCACCTCCTTCCCCCAGCCCCCGCACTGTGCAAACTAGACTGTCCTCTCAACACTTTTCAAGACAGTCTGGCTGAGCATTGACAATCAATCTCAAGAGAAATTAAAGGCCAAAAGCTGTAGTTCACATGTCCTGACCCAACCTGCTGTAATTCTCTTAAGGACCAGACTCCTGGCCACTCACTTTAACCATTTTGACAATTAATTCTTCTGTCTATAATGTGACATCAAAAACAATATTGAGCTGAAAGTGAATTAAATGCTAAGTGGCTATACACTGCACTTATACTTTTCACTTTGATTATGACCTTGCACATATTAAGTGAGGCAAGCAGGAATCCCTTATTGACCTCTGACATATTGCTGCCAGGCAGAGAAGTTAATCATATCATTCCTGCAAATAATTGGGGCAACCGGCCATTTGTGAGATGATCTCACTATCTATCAATAACATTTCACAGATAAACCTTCAACTATTGGCATGCACCCCTCTCCTCTTCTTCCCTTTTCCATCCCACATACTCTCTGTTCGTGAGTGTGTTGACACTGTGACTCAAATGAGAAAAGGTCAAATCTATTACGGAGCTCTCTTTGTGTATGAATGGGATTTTAGGAGCAGTTCTGAAACACAGGCGTGACTGAGTCAGAATCAAGCAATTCTGCCCATAGATTTGGTTGACATTTCTTACTGTTCAATCTTTATGAAAAGATGCTAGGCAGTTTGTATGTTTCAGGAGGAAAGGGAACCATTTTTATTAAATTACAAGCTTAAAATGATTTTGATTTTCTAATTTATATTTCGGATTATCTATGAATAAGTGCAAATGTTTTTCAAAGGATGTTTTGACAAATTACTACAATCACAAGCTCTGGCTTGTTCCTTCATTTGCAATGCATATGTGAGTGAACTCTCACATTTTGCTGTACACAATCTAGTCATGTTAGCAAGACAATAACTATTTAAGCATTCTAAGCTAAAACGTTAATAAGGCCCATTTCCAGGCATCAAGTTTGTGATTCATGATCTATGCCATTCCCAAAGAAGCAGGCTGCACACAAACATGGTGCCACCTCCTACTGTATATAAATGTAGTGTTGATCAGAGTGGGGCCCCTGCTGGCTGCCTGAGTGCTCAACAGGGGGCCAAGCAGCGTGCACTGAGAGCAAGTGGTATCAATCAGCCTGCTGCTGCCTGCTCTTCTTGAGCAGCTGCACTCAACAGCAGGGAACTACTGCTGACTGCAGAAAGACTATGTGGCAGATGCGTAAATGACACCTCACGGAAGAGACAAGGTTCATCACTGTGATGCTACAGGATTTAGTGGTCAACGGGAAGGAAGAGATCATGGTTCCGCCTCCGGTCAAGAGATCCTCAAGATAAATCCACTGAATGGATTGGGAGCAGGTCACCAGGGGGGTCACTTTCGGAGCTTGGCCCCAAGCCTGCCAAACAGCTGGGTTCAATGACCTCACCTGGGTGACTGAGAGAGAGCTGAATGCACCTCCACATGCCCTCTCCTGCCAAAATCACTGAAACCCAACACTGCTCAACACAAAACATGCACATCCCTCCCCCTTTAGCCCACGTTTCAACCATATTTCTAAATACTCCAACTTGCCCTCATATGTATCCCAACAGTATCAGCCTCTCAATGAGCTCACGCCACTTCCAGCTGTGGCAGACATACCACAGTGCAACACAACTGAGGACATCATACTCTCTCATTTGAGGGATGGGTAGCCCTGAACCAGAAGCAGAGCAGGACCTGCAGAGGACAATGACACCTATATCTCCTAGAGGACTACAAAGGAGACAGTTCATCACACACCATGAGACTGGCTTCAAAAAACCCAGTGACATTGAATAGAGGATTTGAAATATCAGTACAGTCCTGCCTTACGTAGCATTTTAACACAAACCTCATCCTCACATGCTATATGGCATGATGGGTACGCTAAAAAGAGTGTCACCTGGGCCTCTTGCATTCCCATCAAGCGCTCTTCCCAACACACCATCTCTTCAACTTTCCACCTTCTGATCTCGACCCGGCATGATCTCAACATGGACTTCCAGTCTCGAGGTGATTCTTCAAAGTCAGTCCCACCATGGCTGAGCACTTAATAAAGACTGTAATGTTTGAACTTTCAGCTTTGTTTCTTTATTTTCTACTCAAAACTAAGAAGGTGTCACTGTACTACAATCACTGTAATGTTTAACCTTTTTAACTTTGTTCTTTCATTTTACCATGCTCTTAGTATTCTGTACCTGGGTACTTGTACTTAAGGTGGCACCTTGTATGGCAACATTATACACTTTTCACTGTACTCCTGTAATTTCGTACTTGAGTATATGTGACAATAAAATCAAAATCAGATCAAAGCAGATCTTCTGCTTTCAAATATCTTTCTTCCATTTTGGATTTGGCAATAGTTCTGAAAGGGTTAAGGTTGGAGACTGATGTCATACAATCATGGGTGGGGAAAAGAGGAGTCTAGCTTGAGATTCCAACAGGGTCAGATGTATCATCCCTGGCTCTTGATTGTCTTATTAATTATAGCGTACTAGTCATTGTTACTTGTGCCTATTTCTAGTATGTAATAAATTACATCTTTTTGTCGGACAGATGCCTCTTCATGTTAACACTCACCAGTAACTTATTTAGTTAATAGTGATAGATGATAAGCCCTCAGATTGAGTAAAGAAAGGAGAATTGCTGGCAACAATCTATCCCAGCTATTAGTGGTGGGTTATGGAACACATACAACAACTTAGAGGCTACAGGAACCCCAGGAGGAAGAGAAAGCAACATTACTTTGCTGATGATAGGGCTGTGTCAATGTGATCTAATACTTAGTCCAATCAGCGCAGATACTGTCACTGCATGTTTCTTTGAGACTAGGATAGATTCACAATCTGCACCAGGCACATGATGGGGCCACTTAGCGTAATCAAGCAGTGGGGGCTTGAGAGCCAGCTCACAAGGTTACGGTCAAAGACGTGTCCTGCTACAGAAGACTCGAGTGAGAGATTCAATGAGTGAACATGTAGGAATGTGCTGATTAGGATGCACACTGAGATGCTAGAAGGTATTAGCAGATCGCCTCCTGTCACTACCATGGAGCATGGAAGAATCCACCTCCAGATTGCCTGAGGGGATAGTGCAGAGTTTTTCCTTTTTATAGTTTCATGCTGTGCTGTTGACCTAGAGCTACTTCCCCTTTCTGCCCCCAGCATCCCTCCCATACTGTTACAGCCTGTGTGTGACCAGATCTTCCATCATCCCTGTGAGGATGCAGCAACCCTCCAGGATACTCACTGCAACACAACAATCTCCCTGTATGACTCCCACAAACATTGCAACAGCAGAAGTTAATCTAAACCATTGTGATGCTAAGTTGGATAAGGCATTTTTCTTTTAAGGGGCTGGATAGAGTATTTGCTGGGTGGAGCTACCCAATCCATGTTTGGAAAACACATGTCCAGTCAGCTACAGTTCAGACTGTTTGGGTCCTTATGTGGCTAGCTGCACCGATTCTGTTGCATGCACATCCGGCCAAGCACCATTCACATCATGGGTGTACAATAGACCATTCTGGATGTGCCTCGAAGTGGTGCTGCCCCATTCAGAAAGTCTCCCACATTCATTGTACAAGGTCCAACAAAGCTGAAGCTACCACACTTTGATGTGAAGTGATGGATGATTGATTTGTAGATGGTGGTGTGTCAGCAATGTAGGCAATTTTTCATGTCCAGAGATTGCAAACACCCTCAATTTCCTAAGTTGTCTTTCGATTTCTAACTTTTTTTTATTAGCAGTTCTGTCTGTCTGACTCAAGGCGTGCTCAAAAGCCTTGTGTTCCTGTACAGGCCAGCCAAAGTTCAGTGATGGCCCTCTCAGCTTTGCGTCAGTAGGTTCAAGCCCTACTCCAGACATTAGCATGACTCTCTAGAGCTAAGGGAATATGGTATTGAATGTGATGCACCGTTCCAGGTAAAGCATTAAATCAAAGTTCCATTTACCTTCTCAGATGGGTGCAAGTATCCTATGGTGTTCTGGCCAACCTACATCCTTTGACTAACATCATTAAAACATGGGATCTGGTCATTATCATTGTCTTTATCGTAGGAACTTGCCACATGTTAAATTAGCAACTGTTCTCTAAAACTGAAATGATACAGGGCAGAATCTTCTGGTTCAGGATAGAGTGAACCCAGATCTGGGCAGGTAACAGTTTAGTGGGATGAAGGTGTACTGGATGACTACTGCCTCCCCCACTTCCCCTTCTCTCTGCAGAAAACACTAGACTTGACCTGCCCAACCAGACATGAACTGTGTCTGTGAAGTGGTCAACTGATGATCATTTAACAACTTATTACTGCCTGCATGGGCTGTGGTTATCTGAGCTCAAGGTGGCCCATCTAACTGGTTAACTAATGCAACCAGCCTGTGAGATGGGGAGGTGGGGATCTCTGAGACTGCACTAATATGTGTATGATCATCGGCCTGACCATAGGGTAGGGGTCTGGCCATTGAGAAACAAGACCCTGCTCTCGCTTCTGACCCCCACTGCCCTCCTCTCCTGGCAACCCATTCAATGATGCTCCCTGCCTCTCCCCACCCCCAACTCAAAACTCCCTCATTTTCTGGGACGCTCCTCTATCCTAAAAGTTCAAATGGTGTAGTTTCAGCAAAAGTCATATCCTCTTATCCTCCTCCTAACCTAGGGGTACTCAACGATCAGCACTGCTGCCTCATAGCGTTAAGGACCCAGGTTCAATTCTACCCTCACGCGACTGCCTACGTGGAGTTTACACATTCTACCCATGTCTGTGTGAGAGTTTCCTCTGGGTGCTCCAGTTTCCTCTTACTGTCCAAAGGCGTGCAGGTTAGGTGAACTGGCCAAGCTAAATTGCTAGTAGTGCCCAGGAATGTGCAGGGTCACAGGGACAGGGTAGGGGGCTGAGTCTGAGTGAGATGTTCTTCAGAGGGTCAGTGCGAACATAATGAGCGGAATGGCCTGCTTCCACACAATAGAGATTCTATGATGCTTCTGCGGCACTGCTGAGTGCCAGTGATACTAATATGCAATTTGTCAGCATCTCCAGGCAGGTGAGGCCTCCTTGATAGGTGACTTAACACTCATTGAAGGCTCACAGTGATCAATTAGGAGCTTAATTGCCAAAAGGTCCAGCAAGACTTCCCAGCCTTACAGGGCATGGGTTTCTGCCGACTAATCTCCCTCACTTTCCACCCACAGGCTAGAATATCTATATTCTCTGATCAGTCTCCTTGCCTGGTCCACACTCATTTCCAGAATAAGTGTGTTGTGTTCATGGACTCTCTTGTTATAAAGATCAAGACAATATTATTCTGGTCGCTCCTGTTTCCGTCCCTCCCTTAATCCATCAAACTGCTGAAACCCTTTAAAACAGTGCTTCCCCAAGTAGGATTCGGAACTCCAAGTGTGGTCAAGGTAGCAATGGCTGCTGTAGAGTCCTGAATGAGTTAGAATCATAGAATCCCTACAGTGTGGAAGCAAGTCATTCCATTCATTGACCCTCCGAACAGCATCTTACCCAGAGCCACCACACCCCGCCCCCACACACACCCTATTGCCCTGCATTCCCCATGGCCAATCCACCTAACCTGCACCTCTCCAGAATATGGGAGAAAACCAGAGCACATTGACAAAACCCACACAGACGCAGGGAGGACGTGCAAACTCCACATAAGGGTCGAATCAAAACCAGGCCCCCGGTGCTTGAGACAGCAGTGCTAACCACTGAGCCACCATGCCCCCCTACAGAACACACTTGCACTCCCCACTCCAACAGTTCTGACCAAGTGGCCACAATAATTTACAAGCCTTGGAATAAAGGTAAAGAGGAAAGTAATTTGAGAAGCACTGCTCTAAGGCTCCGTCTGCCCTCTCTCATCCTAAATTTCGCTGGCTACTTCCCTGTATTCCTCCCTTCATGTCCTCTCTGAATTTATCATATCCAGGAGACCCACCTCTTGCCTGAAACACACCACTCTCACTGAACAGTTGACCATTCAATTTCACTTGCTAACTCAAAGTTTGTTGGCATAATTGACACTTAGATATGACCCACCCTCCCCTTAAATCTGCCATTGTTACCCCCCTCCTCAATGATAAAGAGACCCATGGATCCTTCCTTGCAAGCTACTGCCTCATGCCAAACCTTCCTGTCCTCCCCAAAGTCCTCAAATGTATTGTTGCATCCCAATTCCTTCTCCATTTCCCCATTTCTCAGAACTTCATGTTTGGATCCCTCCAAACAGGTTTCAATCCCTGTTAGCTTCCCTGAACCACAAGTGATTACACCCAATCCAAGCTAGTGAAGCAGCTGCAATGATTATCTTGCTGCTTTCACGTGGAATCCAGGGGGAACTGGCAAATTGGATACACAATTGGCTTGATGGTAGGAAGCAGTAAATCATAGTGGAAGATTGTTTGTTGGATTGGAGGCCTGTGACTAGTGGTGTGCCTCAGGGGTCAGCGCTGGGCCCATTGCTGTTTGTTATCTATATCAATGACTTGGGTGAGAATGTAGAAGGCATGATTAGTAAGTTTGCAGATGACACTAAAATAGGTGGTATCGTGGACAGTGAGGAAGATTATCAGAAATGCAACAGGATCTTGGTTCAGCTGGGGAAGTGGGCTGAGAAATGGCAAATGGAGATTAATATGGATAAGTGTGAGGTCTTGCATTTTGAAAAGTCAAATCAAGGTATGAAGTCTGGGGTGAATGATAGGGCCTTAAGGAGTGTAGTAGAACAGAAGGATCTTGAGGTTCAGGTGCACGGTTCTCTGAAAGTGGAGTCATAGGTAGACAGGCCAGTGAAGAAGGCTTTTGGCACAGTGGCCTTCATCAGTCAGGACATTGAG
Source organism: Chiloscyllium plagiosum (assembly GCF_004010195.1). Taxonomy (NCBI): domain Eukaryota; kingdom Metazoa; phylum Chordata; class Chondrichthyes; order Orectolobiformes; family Hemiscylliidae; genus Chiloscyllium; species Chiloscyllium plagiosum. The sequence goes on along the minus strand of NC_057722.1, from coordinate 13,130,795 downwards.
TATAGAAGTTGAGAAGTTATGTTGCAGCTATACAGGACATTGGTGAGGCTACACTTGGGATGTTGTATTCAGTTTTGGTCACCTTGCTATAGGAAGCATGTTAATAAACTGGAAAGTGTGCAAAAGAAATGTACAAGAATGTCGCCTGGACTGAGTTAGAGGCAGAGTTTGGATGTGCTGGGACCTTTTTCTTTATATCATAGGAGACTGAGGGGAAAATCTTATAGAAGTGTATAAGATATGTAAGTTTGCTCACTGAGCTGGAAGGTTAGTTTTCAGACCTTTTGTCATCATACTAGGTAACATCTTCAGCAAGCCTCCGGTGAAGTGCTGGTGTAATGACCCACTTTCTATTTATGTGTTTAGGTTTCCTTGGGTTTTGGTATCATTTCCTGTGATGTCATTTCCTGTTCTTTTTCTCAGAGAGTGGTAGGTGCTGTCCAAGTCAATGTGTTGTTGATAGAGTTCCAGTTGTAATGCCATGCTTCTAGGCATTCTCATGCGTGTCTCTGTTTGCCTTGTCCTAGGATGGATGTCGTGTCCCAGTCAAAATGGTGTCCTTCTTCATTTGTATGTAAGGATAATAGTGAGAGGGTGTCATGTCTTTTTGTGGTTAGTTGATGTTCATGTATCCTGGTGGCTAGTTTTCTGCCTGTTTCTCCAATGTAGTGTTTGTTACAATTCTTGCGAGTTATTTGTAAATGATGTTCATTTTGCTTGTTGTCTTTTAAGTCCATTAGCTGCTGCTTTAGTGTATTGGTGGATTTGTGGGCTACCATGATGCCAAGAGGTCTAAATAGTCTGGCAGTCATTTCTGAAATGTCTTTGTTATAGGGGAGAGTGGCTAGGGTTTCTGGTCGCAATTTGTCTCTTTGTTTGGGTTTGTTGCTGAGAAATCGGCAGACTGTGTTTATTGGGTACCCATTCTTTTTGAAAACACTGTATAGGTGATTTTCCTTTGCACTGCAGTGTATGGTGGCTCGTTGAAATAATGTTGTAATGCAGCTTCATTTGTGTGTGTTGGGATGATTGCTTATGTCGTTCAGTATTTGGTCCATATGTGTTGTTTTTTTGTAGGCGCTGCTTTGAAGTTCCCCACTGGCTGTTCGCTCTACTGTGACATCTACAAATGGCAGTTTGTTGTTCTTTTCCTCTTCTTTTGTGAATTTTATGCCAGTAAGGATATTATTGGTGGTCTTGAAGGATTCTTCTAATTTGTTTTGTTCAGTGGTGACAAAGGCATCATCCACGTGGTAGACCCAAAGTTTGGGTTGGATGGTTGGCAGAGCTGTTGGCTGACACCAGGATATATGAACATCAACTTGCCACAAAAAGACATGACTTACTGTCACTGGTATCCTTACGTACAGATGAAGAAGGGACAACACATCCATCCGAGGACAAGTCAAACAGAGACACGCACGAGAATTCCTAGAAGCATGGCATTCTATCAACAAACACATCGACTTGGCCCCAATTTACTACCCTCTGAGAAAAAAAATAGGATATGAAATCACCACAGGAAATGACACCACCAACCCAAGGAAACTGAAACACATAAATAGAAAGTGGGTCTTAACACAAGTGCTTTACTGGAGGCTCGCTGATGATGTTACCTAGTATGTTGACAAAACATTTGAAAACAAATCTTCCAGCTCAGCGAGCAAATTTACATCCAAAACCTCAACCTGAGCTACAAATCTTCTTCAAACTTGCTAATGTATAAGATCGTGAGAGGCAGGAATAGGGTGAATGCACTCAGCCTTTTTCCCAGAATTAGTGAATCAAGGTCTAGAGGACATCAGTTTAAGATTAGAGGGTAAAGAATAAAAGGGAACCTGAAGAGCAACTCTTTTACACAGAGGGTGCTGTGCATAAGGTATGAGCTGCCAGCAGAAGTGGCTGAGGTGGTATATTAATGACATTTAAAAGGTATTTGGATTAATACATGCATAGGAAAGGTATTTAAGGATATTAGCCAACTACAGGGAAATGGGATTAATGTGGATGGACATTTTGGTCAGCATGGACCAGTTTGGGCCAAAGGGCCTGTCTTTGTGCTGTAGGACCTTGTGACTCTACCAATCGATTTAGATCAGTTGTAATGCCAACAATGTGGTTCAATTCCCATCACCAGTTTGAGACTACCATGAATGGCTCTCCTTCTCAACCTCTTCCCTCACCTGAGGTCTGGTGGCCCTCCGGTTAAATCACCAGCTGTCGCTTCTCTCTAATGAGAGAAGCCCCTCTGGTTTGGTAAGACTATGGCAACACAACATGACTCTACCTTTGGTATCCCCTAAGGATTAATCCTTGACCCTCCTCCTCTCATCTACATGCTCTCTCTCAGGATATCCATTTGCATGTGTACACTGATGATAGTCAGCTCTACCTCTCCTCCACTCTTGGTCCCTGTCCTCTATATGACTGCTCACCCAACATCCTGTACTAAACATGCAAAAGCTTCCTCAATTAAATATTGGGATGACTGATGCTAGACTGAAGCTGGATGTTCCTCAGAACCTCTGTCTTTGACTGTGCTGAATATTTCCTTGATGGTTAAGTTGGTGCTACAACGTTCCTGTGAAGTGACTTGAGATGGATCATTAAAAAGAGGAGGAATATAAATGCAAGTTGTGCTGTCGTTACAACAGAGACTGCGCTTTTTTAAAAAAAAAGTTAACATGTCGTAAAGAGTGATTTGGAGATGCCGGTGTTGGATAGGGGTGGACAAAGTTAAAAATCACACAACACCAGGTTATCGTCCAACAGGTTTATTTGGAAGCACTAGCTTTTGGAGCGCTGTTCCTTCATCAGGTGGTTGTGGAGAGCTTTGGGACATGTGCTGTTTGTGCTGCAGACATGCAAATTTCACCCTTTTTGTTACTTTTGATGCACTATAAATGTCCCCTGAGACGGAGTACTTTGCACTCTATTGACATTGACATTTCTGAGGCTGTCCCTTTATTTATTTTTAATTAGGAAGTCTGGGACCACCTAAGTGATGGAGTGTCAGTGCTAATTCACTGAATAATCTGAATGACAGCTAACGCCAGTACAATACTCAGGAGTCAAGTGTTTGGGGTTTCAAACCACCATGCCACCTGCTGGTGTCAGCCTACCATTACATTTAGCCAAGCTATCTGACAAACTGTTTTTAAACCTCTAATTCCCAAATAATGTATGGCTATCCCCGTTTCTAAAATGCTTGTGTAATACTATCATGGGTTAATTATTTTCATGCAAGATTTTATTTTCCCCTGGCGTTGTTCTGATGGCTGGGGATACAAGAGAAAATGAACTCTCAGTGGCATCTTTGCCATTTCGCATAGTGCAACCTGCCCCACTGTTACTCTGCAGCTGAGGTTAAGTCAGGACAAGTACAAACCACAGATGAACTGAAGTGTAGCCTCAGCATGAAGCAGACAGACAGCCTCCAGCATCATCTGCTAATAACTCATCTGCTGCTCAGTTCAGTCACTGAGAGAGGCCACCAACCAAACTGTGGGAGTATGAGAAAGCTGCTTGGAAAATTATTGATATAATAGCTTTTGGGAGAACGGTTCATCTTCTGTCTGATTTTTCTGATTGAATCCAAACACATTTGACAGCAAAACGCAGATTTTCTTCAAACAAAAGTAGTTTTTAAATCCTATCAGAAATCACAGAATCCATCCAGTGTGAAGGCAGGCCATTCAGCCCATCAAGGCCACAGTGACCCTCCAAAGAGCATCCCACCCAGACACACCGCCCCTACCCTAGCCCTGCATTTCCCATGGCTAATCCACCTAACCTACACATCCTCGGATTCGAAGGGCAATTTAATATGGCTAATCCGCCAAACCTGTACATCTTTGTACTGTGGGAGGAAACCAGAGAACCCAAGGGAAACCCACGTAGACACAGGGAGAATGTGCAAACTCCACACAGACATCAGCTTGAGACTGGAATCGAACTGATGTTCCTGGTGCTGTGAAGCAGCAGTGATGACCACTGATCCACCATGGCAGACTTTGGACTTGGCAGTTGTGAGGCCTGCCTGGGATGCTTAAAACGAACAGCAGTTAAATTTACCAATTGAAATCACAACTGCTCAGGTGGGCAGAAGTCATCCCATGGCTGAATTGGCATGCTTTGTGCAAAATAAAACCAGACATGGCAATTTAAATCTCAGCAACTCTGAAATTTAACTAACAGTAAACAATGGAATATTGTAGCATTGTGGTCAATAAGGCACTTCAGTAATCTGACAAAATTCAAAATTGTTACTTTGTAAAAATAGGTCTAAAATTAATTAAACCACACTACCCATAATGAGTTCTCTAACAACGACTAAACACATTGGCTGAAAGGATGATGGAATCAGGTTAGGTTATAATTTTCATTAGGACACTGGATTTTTTTTTCGTTTTTCTTTCAGGAGATGTGAATATCACAAAGGTCAAAGTTTGTTACCAATTGCCTTTGAAGTGAATGACTTGCTCAGCCATTTCCTTGGAGAATTGAGTCAATTATATTGCAGTGGGGCTGGAATCACATGTAGGCAAGATAAGGATGGCAGATTTTCTTTCCGAAAGGGCATTAGTGAACTAGATGGGCCTTTCCAGCCAATTACATTGGTCACCATTACGGAGACTCATTTTTCTATTCAATCCCAGATTTATGAATTAAATTCAAATTTCCCCAACTTCCACGTTAGGATTTGAACTCATCTCCTGAACAACAGCCTAGGGCTCTGGATTGATCCACTGATATTAATATGGCACCACTGCTTCTCCTGAATGTCTCTCCTTTCCTCGAAAAGGAAAATTCTGCTTGGCTATAGAAAAAGAGCAAGGGATTGTGATTGGGTAATTCTATCAAAGAGCCACCATAAACTCCATGGACAACAAGGTTTTCTTTTGTGTTGCACAACTCCATTATTCAAGGAAGGGTTTACAGGGATGGGCCAAGTGCTGGCAGATGGGACTAGATTGATTTAGGATATCTGGTTAGCATGGACGGATTGGACCGAAGGGTCTGTTTCCATGCTGTACATCTCTCTGACGCTGTGACTTGGCTTACTTGAATATTCTTCTCATTCTTGGCTAAATTTCATTTAAATTTTGTCATGTTTGTTCGTATTTCTCACTGCGTCTCTTGCTGTTAATAATCTTAATTGACTCATTGGCTGTCTTGCAGCTCATCATCAGCTATCTTTACTCTGTAAGTAATTCAAAATCTATCCTCATTACAATTATTTTGACTTAGTTATGCAATACCATCAAGCCAATCGAAGTATTCAAAAATGTCATTTGCACTTCCATAATGCTGCAGTCAACAGACTAAAGCCTCGGTAAACCCAGACTTCGCTGTAGTTTGGACACAGCACAGAGTTCCCAGGTTAGTTTATATAAAACATAACATATAGATCAGTATGATCATTAATTTCAAATCCCCCACAAAATTTACTTCAATGTATGAAATGTGTACTGTCAACTTATTCCATTTTAGAACAGCTGCAATATACTGGCAGGAATGCCTCATTGTTCAGTTGAAATTGAGAGGCTGCAAACATTTTCCTCTTGTGTTCAGCAATACCCCAAGAACACAAGTGAATGCAAACAGCACAAACTGAACATAATCTTCCTTGTTCTTTCATGTTGCTTATCTCAGTCCAAAAGAGATCTATGTTTATTAGCTAGGCAATTAGGTGATATCCTAACAAATGTTCTAGTTGTTTTGGGCATGCAGATAATTGGAGTGTGAATAATAAGGTTCCAATGTATCTAAGAATTTCCAAACGGTGTATTAAAGGTATAGGTAAAGTCACCATGGTCCCAAAGGACCATAAAGCTGCTCTCTTATTAAAGACATACGACTGGTGGTGGCTTAAACCAAGGGTCAACACACCCCAGACAAGGAGGAAAGGTTCAGATTACCAACCTGCCAAAGCTCGAAGTGTAAAATAAAATCCATTCATTCCTGAATTGTACGTACAAAATTGGAGCCTACCCGTGCATCTCAGTCAGCATTCTTTGCAAGAACCAGCTATTGTGGATTAATCTACATGTTAATAAAGCAACGCATTAATAATAAAATCCTCGGAATTAGAAAATGATGGGTTCAACCCTTACATACAACACTGTGCGTACAATCTGGGCTGCCTCTTCCGCACAGTTCTGCATGGTTGGATGAGCCACTGAACCTTCTGTCCCCTCAGATGGAAGGAATAGATGTCATTGGATATTTCATTAAAGAGCAGGGACATTCTCTCATTGCCCTGGATAATGTTTATCCCTCAACCAACATTACTAAAAATAGACCAGATTAAATTCAGATAAGACTATGTAGAAACATAAATTAGTTTTATGAGTTTAACAAATGGATTAGGAGTACATTCTCAAAAAACTATAAACAATTACTAACATGAGTGAAGAGGATATTGCAGGTCAAGATGCTAAATCATAACTATCGCTAATGTTTGATTGACTGAAAACATTAGCAGCATTAAAATCTCACACCATCATCTCAATGTATACAATAGTAATTTCATTCTTACTTGCAAAACATACAAATTGGAATTTTCATACCGTTCAGTTCAAAACTTAATGGGTGACATTTTACTAAATGTCTAATGAGCATTAACAAGCCCGATGCCAAAATACAGATTACACTCAAAGTTACCTCTTCCTATAATGAAAATTCCATCCTTTTTTCCTACAAATACGACATTTTCATAAACTCTTCTGCACAACTTTGAGCAATTATTCCTGGAATGTGCTTGTACAGTGCTTGGATATTATCATACAGTCATCATGTCTAAGGGGATGTACCTATTTCTCAGTGTGAACTAGACAACAGGGCAAATCCAAAGTAATACATTTGTAAGGCAGATTGTTTGCATCTGCTATGAGCCCCCCAGAGAACATTTCTAGCAAAAGTGCAGGCATTGTGACTTGGCAGCTAGTTGCATTGTCATTTACATCATAATTTGTGTTTTTTATACAATTAAAATCACGATAGCAATTGTATATGGTTTATTGGGAATGTACTTATAATCCATTTATCAAACTCATAAAACTAATTTACATTTCTACACATGGTGCCGCAGTGCTGAGGATTTCTTATATTCTACCATGGGATGTGGGCATCACTTGCTGGGCAGGATTTATTACCTGGTCCTAGTTGCCCTTGAGAAGGGAGTAGGGAGCTGCCTTTTGAACTCCTGCAGTCTACATGCTGTAGGTTGACCTACAATGCTATTGGGGGAAAATTCCAGTGCCACTGAAGTAACAGTGATATAGTTCAGTGTTAGGATAAAATTTAGCTTGGAGGGGAACTAGCAGGTGGTCATCCTCCTATATATCTTGTCTTGTCCTTCTGGGTGGAAGAGGTCATGGGTTTGGGAGATGCTGTATAAGGATCTTTCATGCATTTCTGCAGTGCATCTTCAAGATAGAACACTGAATAAAAGCAAATTACTGCAGATGCTGGAATCTGAAACCAAAAGAGAAAATGCTGGAAAATCTCAGCAGGTCTGGCAGCATCTGTAAGGAGAGAAAAGAGTTGACGTTTTGAGTCTAGCTGCTCTTTCTTCTCCTTACAGATGCTGCCAGACCTGCTGAGACTTTCCAGCATTTTCTCTTTGGGTTCAAGATAGTACACATCGCTGGTACTGAGCATCAGTGGTGAAAGGAATGGATGTCTGTGGGTGTGGTGCCAAATAATTGGGCTGCCTTCTCCTGGAGGAGTCAAGCTTTTTGAGTATTGTTGGAGCTGCACTCATTCAGGCAAGAAGGGAGTATTCCATCACACTTCTGGCTGGTGCCCTGTAGATGGTGGACAGGCCTTGGGGATTCAGGGTGTGAGCTACTCACTGCAGTATTCCTATTCCTGATGAGCTCTTGCAGCCACTGTGTTTATGTGGCAAGTCCAGTTGAGTTTCTGGTCAATGGTAACCTCAAGGATGTTGGTAGTGGAAAATTCAGTGATGGTAATACCACTGAATGTCAAGGGGCAGTGGTTAGATTGTCTTTTTTGGAGTCGGTCATTGCCTGGCATTTGTGTGGCACAAATGTTATTTATCACTTGTTATCCAAGATGTTTGTCCAGATGTTATTGCATTTGAACATGGACTGTTTCAGTACATGAGGAGGTGCGAATGATGCAGAACATTGTGCTATCTTTAGTGAACATCCCCATTCCTGACCTTTTGATGGAGGAAAGATTAATGAAGCAGCTAGTGATAGTTGACCTTAGGACACAACCCTGAGGAATTCCTGCAGAGATGTCCTGGAGCTGAGATGAGTGACCTTCAACAACCACAACCATCTTCCTGTGTCAGGTATGACTCCCACAGTGGAGAGTTTGCTAGTTCCTGTTTTGGTAGAGCTCCTTGATGCCTCACTCAGTCAAATGCAGCCTTGATGTCAAGGTCTGTCACTGTCACCTCACCTCTGGAATTCAGTCCATGAGAGCGTTAGGCCTTGTGCAGCACTTCTTAACAGCAAAGCAGTATTTGATTTACTCCTTTCCTTACTGAGGTGGGCCCAAATCCTATTTTTCAGATTTCAGTTGTTGACATACCCAAAGCAAAAAACCTTTACAAAGAATTCAAAGATATGATTTCTTAACAAGACATCCAAAATGCTGCAGATGGGGGTGAAGGGTGGGGAATTCTTCAGTAATCTACACAAACACACAAGCGCTCAGGAAATGAATGAAGACGGGACAGGGGAGGTGATAGGTAATAAATTACATATTTTAGTAAGTCCAGAAGAATGAAAAAGTTCAGTCCCTATGAGTTACTAGTTCCTGGAGGCCAATTTTTCAAGAAGAACTTCCTCAGTGTGCTGGGCCCAGTAGTTTTCCTTCTGGCAGGGAAAGTGTACGCTTCTTTCCAAGATCAACTTGGAGGCAGAGATGAAGAATCTGAGGCAGGTTGCCAGAACAGCCTGGAGTCCTGCTCTCCGTCTGGAGCTCAAAACGCAACTGACATAGTAACCCAGAAATGTAAACTTAATCGATTCAACAGAGTCTGATTTCAGTCATGCGACAAAGGCAGACATTCAGGTGCCGGTGGCCCATCTCAGTGGGCTAACTAGGAGGTTATTTAGTTAAGTGTAGCCTTAGTCCACCTCCCACCCATCGTGTTTCCAAGTTTCCACTGTGAGTTCAGCAAGTAACTTTAAAAATATTGGAAACATTAGTACCCATTTAAACATTTTTTTTGGGGGGGGGGTTTCTCCCTTTATCCAGAGCTGACTGTTAACAGAAAGCTAATTTCCTGCCTTGTTGTATCAGCAGTACTTGGAATATCTATAAAATGTAGGAAGCTCAGAAGCTTCTGAAAGTTTTGAGTTCAGTAATGTTCTCCATTTTTAAAATAAACAAAATTCATGTCTGAACATACAGCGAGAAGACAACTTCCCTTCAGATGTCTCTTAATGCTCTCTGGCCAAAGCAAGCAGGCACTGAATTAGCCTGACCATATAAGTACTATGGCTACAAGACCATGTCAGAGACCAGGAATCCTGCAGTGAATAACCCACCCTCTCACTCCCCAAAGTCTGTCTACTATCTACACAGCACCAATCTGGAGTGTGATGGAATACTCCCCACTTGCCTGGAACAACACATAAGAGGCTTAACACTGTCCAAGATGACACAGTCCACTTGATTGCCTCTTCAGCATCATCGTCAACATTCACTCTCTCCACCACCAGCACACAGCACTAATGGTGTGTACTATCTATAACAGGACCTAAAACAACTCACCAAGCCTCCTCTGACAGTACTGTACGAACCTGCAAACTTTATTATCTAGAAAGACAAGGACAGTAGACGCATGGAAATACCACGACCTGCATGTTCCCCTGAAAGCCACATGTTTAAGTGACTTGAAATTACAATTGCTGTTCATTCACTTTAAGTAGTTCAGAATGCTAGAACCCCCTCCCCAGCAGTACAACAGGTGCACTTACTAACATAATCATAGAATCCCTACAGTGTGGAAGTGGGCCATTCAGCCCATCAAGTCTACAATGACTCTCCAAACAACATACCACACAGACTCACCCTCCTTACTCTATCCCTGTAACCCTGCATTTTCCATGGATAACTCACCCATTCTGTCCATCCCTGCACATTATGGGCAATTCAGCATGGCCAATCCACCTAACCCCCACATCTTTGGACTGCGAGATGTAGCAAAACAATGTAGACACGGAAAGAATATGTAAACTCCACGCAGTCACCCGAGGTTGGAATTGAATTGCTGTGAGCAATGCTAACCATTGAGCATCAACTTCAGAAAGGTAACTAGGGGTGGGAAATAGTTGCTGGCTGAGCCAGTGAGTTTTACGTCCCATGAATGAATAAAAGAAAGTTCAGTATTCCCCTCCATCTTGCTTTGCTTTTCAAATCCTGCCCAACTATTAATGACTGATCTTTCATCCCTGCCCTTCCAAATTCAATCATAACTGCTGCCTGCCATTCCAGCTCTCATCTTTCTTTTAGACCATACTTTCATTGCTTTCAATTTTTTTTTCCCCTCTGTTCAGCATTCAACAATACTTCTCTGCAAAAGTTTCGAAAGAATTGCCTTTGAGGGCAGTGTACTACAGAAATGCAAGTTGATTTTGTCTGAGTTGCTAGTCATTTTTTAGAACAAATTTGTTGGATACATTTAAACTTGTAAATAATATAAACACTGTTAACACAAGTCATCACTGCCAATACATTTAGCTTCTACCATCCTGAAGGTGACAGAAATGTAACAGAATCACAGAACTGCATGTATATTTCAAAGCAATGCTGAGGGTTATCTAAGAACAGTTGGTTTCTGCATGCCTGGATCTGCACTTCAGATATTACTTTCCATAATTGGAATTGGAAATTTGGAGCACAGCCAAATCTCTGCAATTCTATGAATGCAGAGTAGGACAAAATTTAATAACAAAGGGTGGCTACTTGCTAATCCACCGTCAATACCCTATTTAGCTTCAAAAGCATAATTTAAATTCCCATTAGAGATTGGCTAATTATGTCATTTAACAGACTTGTTTCTAATAGTCAGGAAATCAACAAAGGAAAAAAGGGGAATGTTGCATGTTTTATCTATAAAACAGATCCATCTTGCTATCTCTTTCTCTATGCTGAAAGAAAGCGGACAATGAGGTGTGTGGAGTTTAATGAAAGGTAAACTACTGACAGCTCAATTGATACAATTTGTAAGTTCAGCAGCTCTACAAGAAACATTGTTTTCTTCCAGGGCAAAGAAATTAATGACAAGTGTCTTATTTGAAATTAGGCATTTTGAAGAGCAATGTGGAAGAACAGATGGAGTGAGGCCCAATGGTAAGAGGCAAATCAATACAGGGATAAAAGGGAGTACATAGAAATGGAAAATTGCAGAGAAAACCAGCATGTCTGGCAGCACCTATGCAGACAGAAAGAGATTTAATATTCAGAGTTCAACAGGACTTGTCTTCAGAATATGAGAGAGCGGACATGTTTGAGATTGGCTCCAAGGAAATGAAATGGTCAGAGCAGATTGCGAGTTTGAACGTGTTGGGGTATTTTCTGGTTGTATATGAGGATGCACGAGATCAAGGAAGAGGAAGGAAAACTATTCACTGAAATGTTTGCTGGAGTATGGTAATGGATGGGATAAGGGAATAAGTTGAGATGGTGACAGTCACTTGAGGAGTTTGGGAAGGTCGGAGAGGCACGAGCAAAAAGAGTGGAGAGAGGATGGAGAATTGCTTGTGTGGAATATGAAGATAAGGAAGCAATGATACCCGACTATCAGTTGAGAACCATTTCATTGTCAATACTAATATTGCAGATGTGTTGATTTTCTGCCATTGAGATGGCTGCTATTTAAACTAGATTCTTTTTTTATTTTGTAATTTTGCGATTTACTGGACTGTATTATTCTCATTATATGACAAGGTGAAATGAATTGTATGGATAATTTCAGTTCAAAAAGTAGAAAACTAATTTTTGTATTCTTTTTCAGTGAAATTGTTGAGCGGAAACACTTCAACTTTTCAACATCTAAATAATGTCTCCCAATTGCATGGAAATAAATAGTATTTCCTCTTTCCCATGTCTTGATTGGTTCATGTAATTGTCAAGACTGCCAGATACCAAGAATGATCCTTCTCTCAAAACCTATGTCAATGGCCAAGGTAATAATGCAGTTGACAGTCAAACAATGTATCTCAACAGAAGGACGAAACAAAAGCAGAGTATTGGTCCTTGCTGAAATATGTACAAAAGGTAAACAACATGAAAATTCATCATGATTGGATTTAGTCACAAGTTCATTATTCCAGTTCACATCATTGTGCTGAAAATCTCTGATGAATCCTCATAGTGTCTTCAGTTCTCCTTGGAGATGACTGTATGCAAGATTGAATGGCTTTGGTTCTTTATGGTTAGATGTTTAAAATGTCCATAAATTATATGGAAGCATCTCTTAAATTGTTCCATTATGAACAAAGGATTGAAATGTCTCAGGATAATGAATGCCAATGATTACATTGTGAGAGGTAATAAAAATGAAGTGCTGTAAGTATTTAGCAGGGCCTGGCAACATCTGCAGAGAGAGTTAATGTCTCGAGTCGAATATGACTCTTCTTCAGAATTACTGTCATATTAGACTCAAAAGATTAACTCTATTTCTCTCTCCATAAATGTTGCCAGACCGGCACTTTCTGCCACTTTTTCAGCCTTCCATTATCTGCAGTACCCTGCCTTTCCTTTGTGAATGGTGTTTCAGAGGACTGTTTACTCTGAAATAGGTAAGTTTATTTTAAATTCCTGCATGCTAATATCTTTTCCTAGCTTATAAGAATGTGTGAGGATAGCTCTTTTTTCCCCCACAGAATTTCAGAATTGTTACAGTGCAAAAGGAGGTCTTTTGGCCCATCATGTTCACACTAGTCCTCTGATTGAACATTATTACTTGGTACCTGTCTTTTCCCCCTACCACTGCACATTGTTTGTATTCAATTGAACATTTAATGCCTTTTTGAATGCTTTGATTGAACCTTCCACCACACTTCCAAAGTAGACAGGCAGGAGGCTGGAAGAACACAGCAGGAGGTGGGAGAAAGTGAGGACTGCAGATTCTGGAGCATCAGAAGATGGAGAAGTTGACATTTTAGCTGTCACCCTTCTTCAGGGCTGGGGATGGGTGCAGATAAAGGGGTTAGTGGGGGCAGGGCAGTGAAGACAGGTAGAGGGTACGACCTGGTTAGCCAGTGGGAGGAATGAATCAAGTTGATGGCAGGGAGGAGAGGAAGGGAGGGGAAGAGGCTAGGAAGGGAGTCGGGGGTGGGGAGGGAGGTTATTTGAATTTGGAGAACTCAATGTTGAATCATCCGGGCTGTAGGCTGCCCTGGCAGAAAATGGGGAGTTGTTCCTCCAATTTGCAGTTTGGTTGAAAGTGGCAATGGAGAAGGCTAAGAATGGTCATATCGGAAAGGGAGTGAGAAGGGGAATTAAAATGGGCAGTGACTGGGAGGTCCAGTGGGCCCCTGCAGGCCTATAGCCTAAAGGACTCAACATTGAGTTCTCCAATTTCAAATAACTTTTCTTCCCAGCCCCTCCCCCACTTCCACCAAACAGATTTATTCATCTCATTGACCAACCAGGTTGTACCCTCTACTGGTGTTTACCTATAGCTACTTCACCACCCTGCCCCCACCAACTCCCTTTATCTGCAGTTCCCCCCACACCCACCCCCACTCCTGAAGAAGTGTTACACCCAAAACGTCAACTTCTCCACCTCCTGATACTGCCTGGCTTACTGAGTCCTTCCAGCCTCCTGTCTGTTTACTTTTGATTCCAGCATCTCAATTATTTTATACGGGACGGTAGAGCAAGAGTAGACCATTTAACCCATCGAGCCATTTAATTTGATAATGGCTGATTGAACATTTCAATGTCTTTTAACCACTCTACCTCCATTAGCCCGTGTGCCACTGGTATTCAGAAATCTATAAACCTAAAAATCTCTTACCTTAAACAGTTTGAAAAACTGAGTTTCTACGGCTTCTGTGGTACTGATTTCCAAAAGTTCACAACACTTTGAGTAAAGAGAATTCTTGTAATCTCAGTTCAAAGTGGCATGCCCCTTACTTTTAAATTGTGTCTTCTAGTTCTAGACTCCACTAACAGAGGAAACATTTTACCTATATCTACCCATGTCTATGCGTAAGTATTTTATAACTTTCAATGAAATCACCTCTTATTCTTGAAAACTGTAGAGAACAGAGTTCTAGTTTTCCCAATTTCGCTTCACAGGACAGTCCTGCCATCCAATAAACAAATCTGGTAAATCTCTTTTGCACTCCCAATGGCAATAATATCTTTTTTGACATAAGAAGACCAAAACTACATCTAGGTGCAATCTAACTAAGCTCCTATACAATTGAAACAAGACTTCACTATTCAAATCCTCTTGGAATAAAGGCTAACATTCCATTAGCCTTCTTAATAGCTTGCTGCAGCTGTGCATTGGTCTCCATTGACTTATCGACGAGGATACCTAGGCCCCTTTGTACATCTGCACTTTCTAACATCTTACCACATAAGAAATAATCTCCACATCTGTTTCTCCTGCCAAAGTGGATCATTTCAGATTTTTCCACATTACTTTCCATCTGCATTGTTCTTGCTCATTCACTAAGCTTGATCAAATATTCCTGTAGCCACTCTACACTTTCTTCATAACACACATTTCCCATTAAGCTCTGTATGACCAACAATTAGTTTCTCCCTATCTATTCTGTTCAGACACCTTCATGGTTTTAAAAACTCCTATCAAATCTCCTGCAAGCCTTCTCAATAGCTTTATAATGCATCTGGAGGAGTTGACATGAGTCCCTTAAGCAACAGTGGCATGAGTCTGGAAGGAGGAGTATACTGAAAATCAAGCCCCACTACTTCATGAGCTGTGTGTATCATGTTATTTAATCACCAAAAATTCTAATTTCCTTTTCTCTTCATTACTGTTCTCTAATACGAAATGGACTTTCACCAGGTTCCTTCAATAAACTCAAAAATAACACTTTCTTACAGGCAAAATGTATTCTCATAGTAAGTGACAAACTGCTTATCAACTAAGCTACTATACAGAAACTATATGCCTTATTCCTAAACACACACAGTTTTACCCAGACACCGACAGGACAAAAAAGAATCACCCTGGTAGATCAAGAGTCCAAATAAAATGGGTAGAATGAGGTTATTTCTCACAGTTTGTTCAGTTTCATTTTCACAAGATCACATTGTTAATGGCTGCAGAGTGCAGATGACCCTTCATTTGGATGGAAGGTCAGTTAGACCTAGGTATCTGGATTGAGTTAATAGTTCAGCTTTCAGAGTAAATGAGATCAGAGATCCTGATTTCTGAAATGTCTTCTGATTGCCAGAAAATAATTGAATGAGATATCGCTTTCCCCTGTTTTTTCCTTTAGAGTGATCTTTTACCCAGAGAATGAAAGAAAGACACACAGGGGGTTTTCCTTCCGACCAGTTTTTTTTCCAATTGCCAACACCTTCCCAGTCAGTGGCAGAATAGTATTGAAAGTCCCGATGCTGCTCCTAGGCAATGACAGAATAGATTCTGAGATTTCTCTTCAACTTTTATACCCGACCATAAAATCTCTCATCTCTCTTCAAAAGTTCAGGTTGTATTATTTTCTTAAAGTTTTATGCTTTTCTATTAAATACCAAACAATTCACAGTTCTCCTTGACCTTTTTCCATTTTGTTTCCAAGAAATCGCATTATAATTCCCTCTTCAACTCAATCACGTCTGCACAGTTCCATGTCTCATAATCCATAAATACATATAAATCCTATCAATACCAAGAGGCAGAAGATTGCTTGGTGCATCAGATCACTGAAGTTGTTTGTAATCAGAATTTATTGTGAAATTATGAAAGCCACTGGACCCAACACTCTCATTGTATGATAAATACTATTTTAATGAGTTTCTGGATCTTCTTCTGGTTAGTTTTGCAGTTACACTGCAGGGTATGAGTTTTCGACTAATATCCACAGAATGAGTTGGACAAGGAGAGTTGTGCTGCTGTCTGTGCCTTCATGGTGAAGATAATCATAACAGTGCTGAATGTAGGCACATCTTTTAAGTGGCACCTCTGATTCTAGGCAGTTCATTTCTAAAGCCACTGGGACTAACTGCTCATGTCACATCAACAAAACTTAATTGCCCCAAAAGACCTGATTCCCAAGTTGTATTGATGCATACCTGAAACCACATTATGATTAGATTAGATTACTTACAGTGTGGAAACAGGCCCTTCGGCCCAACAAGTCCACACCGACCCTCCGAACAGCAACCCACCCAGATCCATTCCCCTACATTTACCCCTTCACCTAACACTACGGGCAATTTAGCATGGTGAATTCACCTAACCTGCACATTTTTGGACTGTGGGAGGAAACCGGAGCACCCGGAGGAATTGAACCCGGTCTCTGGCGCTGTGAGGCAACAGTGCTAACCACTGTGCCACCCATATGTCCATCAGTTTCTTTGTAGTTACTTGATTATGCATTAGTCTATGATCCAAAACTACTGCAGTCATGTTACAGTGTCAGAGAGTCACACAACATCGAGATAGATCCTTTGGTTCACACCGATCACATTCCCAAACTAAACTAGTTCCACCTGCCTGCTTTTGGCCCATATCCCTCCAAACCTTTTCTACTTATGTACTTATCCAAACGTCTTTTAAACGTTTAAGTGTACATCCATCACTCAGGAAGTTAATTCCATTCACTAACCACTACCTGTACAAAAGTTGCCCCTTTTTAAATCTTTCTACTCTCACCTTAAAAATATACCACCAAGTTTTGAACTCCCCCCATCCTGGGGAATAGCCCTTTGTTATTCACCCCTCATGATTTTATAAACTTCAAAAAGGTCACACCTCAACATCATACAGCTCCAGTATAAAAAGTTCCAGTCTATCCAACCTATCTTTATAACACAAACTCTCCATTCCCAGCAACATCCTGATAAATCTTTTTTGAACCCTTTCCAGTTTAATATTGATGTGGTGGAGCCGGGGTGGACAAAGTTAAAAAAAAATCACACACCAGGTTATAGTCCAACAGGTTTATATGGAAGTACTAGCTTTCAAAGCGTTGCGCCTTCATCAGGTAGCTTGATGAAGAAGCAGCACTCCAAAAGCTCATGTTTCCAATAAACCTGTTGGACTATAACCCAGTTTATAGATATCCTTCCTATAACAGGGGGACCAGGACTGCACACACTACTCCAGAAGAGGCCTCGCCAACATCCTGTACAACCTCAACATGACATCCCAACTCCTATACTCACAGATCTGAACAATGAAGGCAAGTGTGCTAAATACATTCTTAATTACCCTGTCTACCTGTGATGCAAATTTCAAAGCAATATATACCTGAACCCCTATAACACAAGCCAAAATCCTACAATTAATTGTACAAGTCCCGCCCTTGTTTATTTAACCAAATATCTCACATTTATCCAAAATGAACTCAGCAAATCACATCTCTGTACACTTCAAGGACAGCTTCTGGTAAAATGAGCCATAGACACCAAACATTAGATTTATGTAATGCTAGAAATGATATTAATATCAATTAGAACTGACAGAAACTGCACTTGGAAATTAAAGACGATGATGAGGCTCCAAATTGGGAAAATGTAGGTGTCCGTGTGGGTCATTTATCTTTCAGACAGGTTAGATCTCGTGGTCAAGTGGTAGGAGCTTTGTTTCAATATTGAAACGTATGCTCCAATTCCTGGCTGGGGTTGGCTGAGGACAGCAACTCCAAAGCAAGGTCAGGACACCTCAGGAATGATTTTTGCTGGATGCTTTGGACACTATAGAATGTCCAAGGTGGCCATGAATTAATCTTAAATTCCGGTTTAGCCAATGTTCAAAGCATGATGCCATTTCAGTAAGGGAACTAAAGCCAGTGTTGCGAATGGCTGCCTGATTAATGTTCACTCATGTCACTTAAAATGCCAGCTAGCAATCACTAGAGAAGCTGCATAGCATTTCGGATGCTAATGTTTCCACTGATATGTTCTCCAAACAGTAGAGTATTGATATTGCTATGATAGTAGTAAAATAGTAATCAATTTTTGACTTCCACTTATCTGATCTTGAGTATTTAGCGGTTCAAGTATATATTGCTTTGCAATTTGCATCGCAGGTAAACAGGATAATTAAGAAGGTGTTTAGTGCACTTGCCTTCATTGTTCAGATCTGTGAGTGTACGAGTTGACATCATGTTGAGGTTGTACAGGATGTTGGTGAGGCCTCTTCCGGAGTCTTGAGCATTGTTTTAATAAAGAATAATACTAACTTAAAAAGTCTCTCATGATCATCTGACCAGAGGTTGAACTAGTTCAAGAAAGCATCAATAAACAAAACGCAATCTGCACTGAAATTAACCTGTCCTTAAAATGACTGAAATCAGTCACTCAGATCCGTATGTCCTAGTTGAATTACATCTTTCTGCATAAGTTTCTCAGACCGGAGATGAAAATCACTGCAGATTATCCAGCTTGGAAAAACGATAAATTCAGATATGGCAATACATAACTGAGCATTATCTTAGGTAAATGCTGTCTGGTGGAATACAGTGATGGGGGGAAAAAAGCGATTTGTAACGGTACAATCAGAAGACTCGATCTCATTCTGTTTTCTCAGGTTCTTGGAAGAGAATGACCGACAAAAAAACAAATATCAAAGAAACATAAATTTACTAAGAACTCAAAAGATATCCACAAATGTCACTACTGCTGAGGATGCAAGTCAACAACTGAACAATTATGGTCTCAGCTGAAAAACTAACACTTCAAGGGCTCTGAGGACTTTTAAACTACATATCCTTTTACCAGCTAATCTGTACTGGACACAGACCTGTTTCAAGCATTATATCGTTATTTGTGCGTTTGATGTTAAAACTTTTTTTATTATTTTTCTCAGGTTAGTAAGTAATAAAATTTATTTTCCTTCTACTTAAGAACACCTTGTAATTGGCTCCTTAATTTTGAACTAACAAAATATGTTTTAATTAAAGTGTGATGTAGCTACAAGCTAAAAAGAGCAGGAACTCTTTGCTGTGTCCAGGTGGGGAGGTTGAAAAGAGAGGGAGCTGATTCATCCCTCCCCATCTGGGCATAGCAATTCTGTATTCAACCAGTACACAAAGGGGGTGCTTGCTAATTCATGCTCCTTGGTATTATGGTTGTGAAGAAGATATCTGATACATGTCAGAAAACTTTCTCAGACACTTTGTCAAGCCACTATTGACATTTATTCTGGAAATTCTCTGAAGACTTCACGTAAACCCTGTGCTCCTCCACCTTTCCATAAGCCTTCCAGGAGTGACCGGGGAAGGGCTTGGCCATTTTCAGCTTGCTACTGTTTCCTTCTCACACACCTTGCAAACCCAGGTCATGGACCTAGAACATTCCTTTACCAAGACCGCCAGCGGTGCCTCTGAGAATACATGCGTTCTCTCCCTCACCCTCAGCCAGGCTGTCATGTGAACAATGTGTCTACTCAGAAATCTCGCCGAGTGTGAAAACTGCAGGGTTTTGCTTCAGCATCTCCAGACTTCAAACTATGGTAATCAGCATTTAGAACCAGTACTGTGTGCTACATTCAATTGATAAATAAGTGAGACTTAATAAAATTACTTCTGCTAAGTACCTGTTTGCCTAATGTTCAATCTCCTGCCAGGTCAGAACTGAGTTCCACTCAGCCAGGATCATTATTTTGATAGAAATGGGTTGGAAATAGGAGGAAGGGCAGGAGATTGGCTCTAGGTTATAGAACCAGCATGATGGGCTGAATGGCCTCCTTCCGCAATGTACAATTTCGAGATGCTGAATGCTGGCTCATTTTAAAAATCTCACGCCTGATTGCAGTTTCCTGAAGTTAAGATCCTAATGCCTCCTGGACTTACTGCTATTTTCAGATTGGAGTGGCAAACAGCAACACCTCCCGTCTCCAATTAAAGACCCATCAACCTCCTTAAGGAGCTCAAAGATGAGTCATATTGTATCATATTGAAACACTAACTCTGTCCCTCTATCCACAAATGCTGCCAAACCTGCTGACTTTCTCCAGAACTTTCTGCATTTAGTTCAAACTCCCTGTCAATGAGATGGCAAGGCCCTTATGAGAAGCATTGTTGGCAAACTTGAACAGTCTGGTGTACTTTGTCAGGTTCAAAGTGGATTGAAGTAAAAGCTTTTATTTAATTCGGAGAAAAGTATCAGGACTTGGGGAAGTTTGTGCTGGATTATACACATTTGGCACGATTCTCCCCTCCCTAGCAGTGGTGAGGAGGGGAAATTATTGGGTGAGTTGGCTCCGGATAGTAATATCACCTCACCAGTTATGTCATGGGTGAGAAGGTTCATGAATTGTCACTTTTAAAGACCTTTCAAAGGATGATTAATGGCTAATTAATGGGCTCAACTCATCACCTCCCGATCAGCTGCATCTTTGATAGATGAGAAAAGTAACTAGCTTCCTAAATGAGAAACCAAGGCAACCATCTCCTGGGTTGGAGGAAGGGGATGGTTACCAACTGCCCAATATGGGGGCAATCAGAAGCTTGGATGGGAGGCAAGGACATGATTTCCAAAAGCTATCATTCTGCTCTTGTGTGAGGACTCCTGACCCTGACCCCAACCCCCTAGCTGTGACACTCACCCATCCAGCCAAAGCAGTGTGAAAAGCATTTACCTATCACCATGGGATCTCTGAGGAATAGACCTCGATTAGCAAACCTTAGAACCCAGAAGCTGACAGCCTCTGATTGGCTGGCAACATCTGGCAACCTGGGATGTCAGTGTCAAAGCCTGTGATTTGCTGTAAACCAGGCTCATCATTTAATGAGATGGTTGGTGGGTGATTAGTCCAGTTTACTTGGTGGTGGAAGTTATGCATTAGTCACCTCACACTTAAAAAATCAGAGGGACAATTCCACCCATTATCACCAATTTGGCTGTGCAGCCAGCTCTCTAATCTGCTGGTCATCTGAGCTACTGCTTGATCTCATTCGCAGGGCAACAGCTTTTGATGCCATCTGCCTATGCCATTTGCCCTTTGCATGTAATTTCTAATGACAGCACCTCCGGGAGCTAAGTTTATTTTTTGCCAAGTTAGGGTATTAACATTTCAAAATAGTGTCCTGCGAATGAGATGGTTGTGCCTCGGGACCGTATCCCAGAAAAGTCCTGGTATCAAGTTTCTGTCTTCACATTGGAAAACTGACCCCGCCCCAAATGTCCAGGATTACAATGAACAGATCCTGTCAGTGGGAGGTAATTTAAATTTGTCAAAAATTGTCTTTGCAGGATATTTTCCTCCTGCCGTTGTTGACAGTCAGACTTCTGTGGGTTTTGTGCCACTTGCAATCCCAGTCCTGACACTAATCCAGTAGGTATGACCTGTAAGTACCTCGTGTGTTTGGAAAATGAGGACCCAGAGTAATGCCAGCCCAACCGACCAGAGCAGGGTGTGATCTGTGACCATGAAAATATATTTCATGGTTTCTATCCCTAAGAAAGTGATCCTTGATTCTCATGCAATTATTTAGACCCCCTTTCTGAACTGCCTCTTTCCCTTTATAAATTGGCTTTGACAGTAATCATCTGATCAAATTCGCAACACTCCCCCCATACATTTATAGTTGCTCTGTTTGAATCCCTTTATCTTAAGCATTTTGTGTTTCTGTTGCTGTGATGTACAGTGATCTTTTGCATTTATTTTAAGAACAATGTTGTATATTTCTTCACTAGAACCAACCCTTTGCCATCTGCCTTAAATACTGCTCACTGTAAAATGTTCACACTTCATTATCCAGCTGGCAGAGGGATAACAAGAATGGAATGGTGGAATTTGATGCCACAGTGTTTGCTTGAACCAATGCACAAAATGCTCATTTTTCTTTGAGATGTGAAGCTCCAGTTATGCTTGGACGAGTTACTCTGTTGCCTGCTGTAACATAAAATTTACCTTTTCAAGTTAACTCACAGTTCTTGTCCTCCGATCCCAATTATAATGAGTAAAACGTTAGACTTTCTGTCATGTCATATCTTGTGAATTTCTCCGTTATACCAGATCCCATATCCTGGCTCTGATACACCATTCCTGAGGTTGGATTCCCATCCACAATTCCACATTCTCCAGAGGCCCTGATACTGATTATAACGAGATGAACTGTAACCAATACTCCCTTTTACCATCAAAATGGGAGGGTTACTGCTGGAGTAAACCAACATTATTCAGTGCCTAATATTTCAATGAAGTCAATGCTCTAGAATTCAATTCTTGAAAGCTCTTTGGTTTTTGAACCATTTACTCACTCTTACAACATTGAAGGCAATTGCCCTGGTTCTAGAAACACTTTTTTTTCTCACAGCTTGCAATCTCAAGAGCAATAGAAGCAATGTTTTGGCTCCTCACAACAGTGGTAAGGATGTCATTCTAGGCGTGAGGATTTTTCTTGCCATAAGCACCTTTCCTTCCCATTCAATTAGTTTCTCACAGGAACAAACCCACATCAAACAGACTATTAGTTGCCACAAGAATTGTTAAATATAGAATTGTTCATTGCAGACTGGCAGCAAATAGTCAGGGCATTTATTTCTGAGGTACATGTGTAAACAGCTCTTTCACAAATTCTTCCAAAGAAATACTAATACAATGAATGAATTTTGATGAATAAGTATCACATTGTATCCAGATATGTCAAAACTGATTAGCCAGTAACTGTAATAAAAGATAATTAATCATTGCCAGGAATTTTCTAAGCTTCTCTCACCACATCACTGTCATTTTAGAACATAGGACACAGAACATTACAGGCCCTTCAGCCCTCGATATTGTGCCAGTCTATGGAATCAATCTGAAGCCCAGCAATCCTAAACTATTCCATTTTCATCCAGATGTCTACCCAATGACCATTTAAATGCTCTTAAAGTCGGCGAGTCTACTACTGTTGCAGGCAGTGTGTTACATGCCTCTACTATTCTCTGAGTAAAGAAACTGCCTCTGACATCTGCCCTATATCTCTCACCCCTCAATTTAAAGCTATGTCTTCTTGTACTAGCCGTCACCATCTGAGGAAAAAAGCCCTCACTGTCCACCCTATCTAACCCTCTGATTATCTTATATGTCTCAATTAAGTCACCTCTCAACCTTCTT
Source organism: Chiloscyllium plagiosum (assembly GCF_004010195.1). Lineage (NCBI taxonomy): Eukaryota > Metazoa > Chordata > Chondrichthyes > Orectolobiformes > Hemiscylliidae > Chiloscyllium > Chiloscyllium plagiosum. Next base: position 13,107,547 of record NC_057722.1, on the reverse strand, counting down.
CTCTCTAACAAAAATAGCTTCAAGTCCATCAGCCTTTCCTCATAAGACCTTCCCTCCATACCAGGCAACATCCTGGTAAATTTCCTCTGAACCTTCTCCAAAGCTTCTACATCTTTCATATAATGTGGTGACCAGAGCTGCATGCAATATTCTAATTGCGGCCAATTAGAGTTTCGCACAGCTGCAAGCCTGACCTCATGGCTCCGAAACTCTATCCTTCTACCAACAAAAGCTAACACACCATATGCCTTCTTAACAATCCTATCAACTTGGGTGGGAACTTTCAGGGATCTATGTACATGAATTTGACAAAGGGTTTTACAGGTCAGCTTACACACGCAAACAATATTGTGTTGGCAGAGCAGGAGAAACTTCAGAAGAATTTCCCAACAGACATTTCACTCTTGAATGAAACAAGCCAAAGCATAAATAAAGTGGGCTCTTTCCTTTAATACTTTATGAAAATGAAATCCTTATTTCCTCTGGCTGCGGACAGGTTTCCCTTTGCATTTCATCTATTGAAGGGGGTGGTAGATCACAGCTAAAATGACAAACCAAACTTCAGAAATTCTCCTTAGGCAAACCTCATTCCATTATTAACTCCCATTAGATCAACCCACCGGGCCACGCACCCTTGGACAAATGTATTCAATAGACAACACTTCTGTCATCTTTCAAAGGCAAAGACAAAAATGATTCAAACCAAAGTAAAATGCTGCGGAGGCTGGAAATCAGAAATAAAAACTGAAAGTGTTGGAGAAACTCAGCAAATCCAGCAGCACCTGTGGAGAAAGAGAAACTGAGCAAATCTTTCAAGGCCCACATTAATTCTTCTTCTGAACTCAGAACTCCAGTTCCCAGAGGAATCTCTAGATCATAGAATCCCTATGGTGCAGAAACAGGCCCTTCAGCCCTTCAAGTCAACACGGACTCTCCAAAGAGCTTCCCACCCAGACCCACAACCCTACCCTATCGCCATAACCATGCATTTCTCATGGCCAATCCATCTAACCTGAATGTCTTTGGATTATGGAAGGAAACCACAGCACCTGGAGGAAATCCACGCAGTCATGGGGAGTATGTATGAACTCCACACGGACAGTCGCCTGAGGCAAACATTCTGTTTGAGGTAAACAAACAGGGAAAATGTAAATTGTTTTGATTGGGAGGACTATCACTGATCCAAACCTGTGCAATTTTGGAGAAAAGTGAAAATGTATAATTCCTGCCTTTTGACTGCTCTCCAGTGACCCCTACTGGAAAATACACGTGTGGCATTGGATGTGAGAAGGAGAACGCCAGCCAGACTATTTACCATAGTTAAGGGCTGATCAGCACCCATTAGGCAGGCAGATACATGAAGAATAGTCACTCCAATGACCAAAGGCATCAGTCTATATATTATGTACATCAGCATGAATCGATGGCTGGAAGATGCAGATGGGAAAGGTCTAATGGGGAAACGCAACATGTCCATCACCATCCCCGAGTACATTTTTGGATCTGAATTGGAAAGTATCCTGCTATTCATAAAACCAGTAACAGGATTATAATGGCAAATCACTAAAATTTGTTGTGCATTATGAAATTACGAAGAACAGGCATCATGCAAGAATGAAGTTATCAGGAAATGACTTTCCCCATTGAGTACTGTTAATGCTTTAAGAATTCATAATCCTTCCCCTCCTAGTCCCTGACATCAGGATATATTTGTAGATCTACAATTCTTCAGCTGAAAGAGAGAGATAAGAAACACCACAGGCAGCTTTGACACATGATGGTTTATATGAGACTCTACCAGTTTGTTCCTTCACAGTGATAATTTCTTCATTGTCTGATCCAGGCCTACATGTTACTTAAAAGTGCGAAAAATTTCGCTGAAAAAGCAGAAATATGAAGGTTGCCTAGTAACCAGAGTACCTAGTAAAATGTATTTCTGCACATAATATTATTTGTCAAATAAGCACTCACCACAACGTTTATTATAATTTTATTTTATCCTATTAACAATTTATGACAACTAAAGCCTCCTAGCCCTAATTAATGTACTTAGATTCGCTTCCATGATTTACTGAAAAGCTTCTTACAGAGGGAGTCTGAACACTCTGTCTCAATAACAATTGAAGATCCCACTGTAGCAAATTGACACAAAAAATTGTCTTCTCACAAATATGATAGGAATTAGTTGACAGTTCAGCAACTTTAGTAATGTTCACACTGCATCACTGACAACTCTTGCTTTTATTTAACAATCAGGCAAACCCTTTTAGACAGTAGATCATCAATGTTCTAAACCAGTTTACCATATACAAAGAACATTAAAGTATAATTGATTCCACATTGAGAACCTGCAATAACATGCAAAATAATTTATATTTAGAGGACATATAAACATATAACTGGATCAAATATTCCAAATATATTGAGAAAGGCAGTTTGTCTTTATGCATCTTTGATCAAATCTCGGAAAAAAAACTTGTTAACATTGTAGGGAATGTTGCTGTCACGTCCTAATGCTTTTCTGTGTGGATGGTATAGTGTGAAAAAAATTATGTAATTTGGTTATGCTCAAGATACAAACAAAACCATCAGCTATGGACTATACATTACAAACAATACAAGACAGGAACAGGTCCTTGGGACCATCAAGCCTGTACTGATTCCTCACCCTATTTGGACCTGCTACATATTGGCCATGCTCAATCTCTATCCCTCACATTCACCACTTCCACTGGCAGTGCATTCCAAGCATCCACCACCCTTTGTGTGAAAACCTTTCTATGCAATCTTCCCTTAAACTTCCCCCTCACTTGAACCTGTGCTCTCTTGTAGTTGATCTTTCCACCTCTGGGAAAAAGCGCCTGACTATCCACCCTACCTACATCTCTCATAAGTCTGTAGACTTCGATCAGGTCGCCCCCTCAGCCACCGTCTTTCCATAAGTTTATCCAACTTTTCCTCATAACTATAACCCTCCAGATCAGGCAAGATCTTAGTAATCCTTCTCTGCACCAGCTCCTAAGCGCCCACATCCTCCTGGTAGTGTGGTGACTAGAACTGCACACAATATTTCAAATGTGGCCTAACTAAAATGTTGTAGTGCTGTAATATAACTTGCTAACTTTTACAGTCAATGCCACAGCTGATGAAGGCAAGCATGCTATATGCCTTCTTGACCACCTTGTCCAACTGTGTTGCCACTCTCAGGGATCTGTGGACTTGTACACCTAGATCCCTCTTTATGTCAATGCTCCAAAGGATTCTGCCATTTATTGTACAATTCAGACCTACATTTGATCTTCCAAAATGCATCACCTTGTATTTGTCTGAATGTGCCATCTATCTATATCCCACTGTATCCTTTGAAAATCCTCCTCACTACCTGCAACTTTATCAATTTTGGTATGATCTGCAAGCTTTCTAATCAGACCACCTAAATTTTCCAGATCATTTATATATATACATATTACAAACAATAAAGTTCCCAGCAGTGATCCCTGTGGAATGCCACTAGTTACTGATCTCCACTCCGAAAATCTCTCCCTTCCACCCTATTCTCTGTTTTTTTATGACCAAGCTCATTTTATAGTCATCTAGGCAGTTCACCTTGGATCCCACTAGACTGTATCTTCCATACCAGCCTGCCATTAGGTACCTTATCTTACTGAATTCCATGTAGACTACTGCCCTTCCCTCATCAATCATTCTTGACTAACAAGTCGATTCACTTCCAAATGTGAATAAATCCTGTGTCTCAGTATCTTCTCCAACAGCTTCCCCACTACTGATGTCAGGCTCACCATTCTGTTTATTACATGGATTATCTCTGTTTCCCTTCTTAAACAAAGGGACATCACTGGCCATTCTCCAGTCCTCTGGAACCTCACTTAAGGCCAAAGAGGATGCAAAGGTATCTGTTAAGGCCCCAGCTATTTTCTTCCTTGCCTCCCACAGTATCCTGGGATAGATCCTAACTGGCCCTGGGGACTTGTCTACCTTAATTAGTCTTAAGACAACCAACACTTCCTCCTTCATTATGTTAACCTGTCTGAGAGTATTCACACATCTTTCCCTAATCTCAACATCCCTTATGTCCCTCTCTTTGGTGAATATCAATGTAAAGTACTCAAGGGTTTCACCCATTTTCTATGGATCCACACACAACCTCCTTTCTTTACCCTTGAGTGAGTCTACTGTTTCCCAAGCTACTGTCTTGCTCTTAACATATGTAGAAAATGCCTTAGGATTCTCCTTAACTTTGCAGGTGAAGCAAGTTTCATGGCCCTTTTAACTCTCCTAACAACCCATTTGAGCTCCTTCCTAGTTTGTCTACATTCTTCAAGGACTTTGCCTGTTTTTAGTTGCCTAGACCTTAAGCATGCTTCCCTTTTGTGTGAATAAGCTGATAATTTCCCCTGTCATCTAAAGTTCCTGTCTCCTGCCGTTCCTGTCCTTCAGTTTCACGGGAACATGCCCGCCCTGCACTCTAACCAACTAATCTTTAAAAGATTTTCACATGTCAGATGTGGATTTACCCTCAAACAGTTGCTACCGATCTACAATCTCCAATTTTTGCCTAATTCGGTTGTAGTTGGCTTTCCCCTAATCTAACACCTTCGTCTGAGGTCCACTCTTGTCCTTATCCACAAATATCCAAAAGCTTACGGAATAAATAAGATATACCCTGAATAATTTTCAAACTACTTACATTTGTATATACTTAAATGCCTCAAGCTGATATATAGCAACATTGTCAGACAACCCTTTTTTTTAATTCACTCAAGGGATATAGGCATTACTACCCATTATTGTGTTTAAATAGAGTGAATTGCTGCTGCCCTTTCAAAGGGCAGCTAAGAGTCAACCACATTGTTAAGTGTCTGCAGTCATATGTTGGCCAGAGTGGGTAAGTTCAACAGATTTCCTTCCTTAAAGGACACTAGTGAACCAGATGGGTTTTTACAACAATTGATGGTGGTTACATGGTAGCCATTATGTTAGGTTTTTGCTTAATTCAAATTTAACAACCTGCCATTGTGAAATTTGACCCCTTGTTCCCCAAACATTGCAGGCTTTCACTTTCTACATTAACCAGTAAAGCAGATGCCTGTGATTAGGTCACTGAGCTGCTTCAAGCTCTCGAATCTGTGGGAGTCATGTGATCCAAACCTCCGCTGAACTTGTGTGAGATTTCATTGAAACAGTGGTGTGGAAACATTTCTCTTTCTTTTTCTATGGTAATGGGGACCACTGTTACTCCTAAACCACACGTCATCCACCCAAGATTACCAGTCTTGGTTTTACCAGCTCTATGGTCAGGATCTCCCCTTTCCCAGACTGTTTGAGAGTGGGAGAGTTTGCAGGAGCAAAGTCATAGTCGACAATGAAGGTGACAAATTTTGCTGGATTCGATTGGCAATCAGCCAGCTTGTTAGTGGGCTGTTGATCAAAATGAGGACAATGGAACAAAGCGAGGCTAGCAGCTCCAGAACCTCTCAGAGCTGTGACAGAGACCACGGCAAATGCCAGGAAAATATCCTCCCTCTCCCTCACCATCCCTCCCAACCCAACCCTATTCTCCCGGCCGGAGAATTATCTGCAAGCATGAAAAGCATTACCCGCCAGAAGCTCTTCAAAGTTGGGACTTATGGGGTGGGAGGAGGTGGGGGAAAGGGGTCAGAAGCAAATGCAAGTGATTAGCTCTCATTAGATATCCCTCCGCCCAAGGTCCAGTCTCTCAACTGTGCAGAAAATAATGCAGATCATAGGAAGCTTCCACAAAATAAAGACAAGTCTGCCTACACTGGTCAACTGGTCAGAGAGGCCTACTTTCTCTTCCCCTGCCTGGAGCTGAACTCATTGAAGCTCTGGTAGAATGAGGTCCTGATGTGGTTCCTAATTGACCATAAAAGGCATCAACTGGCACTGGGTGGGAAGGGCGATCTTGGGCCTTACTGCCCAGGTTTAATTCGGCCAAAGGCAAGGAGGTGACCAGGTTCTGGTACATCTCCATCTCGCCTAATTAAGTTCACTTCCCACCCCCAGGCCCACTGCTTCCCAGACAAGAAGATACCGCCTGTTATTTTTTATCCTTTTAATGAGAAAGTAAACTGAAATGTAAGGTTTTACACTCTGCTTTCAGTGGTTCTGTCCTAGTCCTGCTGATGACTTCCAATAGCAAGTAAGGGCCCTTTCTTCCAGCCTCTGAAAGTAGTGACCCCTTCGTCAGTGCTCCTCCAGGAACCCACGTGGCTCAGTTTGTATTTCTCATATATCAATGCTGACAGGTCCAGGTCTCAGTCCCGCTCGAAGACTTGTTGATCATAAAAGGAACACTCACAATTTGAAAGCAGGAATTTACACAGCCTGCAAAATCCTTCTAACACTCCATATCAAGCTCCAAAAAAGAGAGTGTGAACATAGGCACAATATCATTAATCTGGGCCTGGATAAGCCAGACAGTGGAAAGCGCAAATTAAGTCATTCTCCTGCTGAACAGGCCAGAACCAGGCCCAGTATCACCCAAATCAGCCTGAACAAAATAAAACAGTCTCACTGAAGTAAACTGACAACAAATATTGATGCTGTTTTTATCATTTATAACAGATTATCAGAATCACCTCCTCTGTATGTGCAAACGCACACTCACAGGTATGACAGTGGAATGGATATCAAGCAGTTGTGAGGTCTAATGGAGAGAACCAACAGCAATAACGAAAGCTTGACAGATTTATTGCCATGATTTAAACTCTTAGATTAGATTATAAATTTGAAATAGCTGTCTTTGAATGTGTTATTCATCGTCAGCCCAATTTGCACAGCAATGTGCAATGCCACAGAGAAACTACAAGTTAAAAATTGGTTTATAGAAATTAGATTATGGACATGATGGATTGCAAAATGGAGAGATTCCTGCTCAGTGACGTGCAATGATTCAGCTTCAGCTAAACAGGACACTTCGGTTTGATTAGGAGAAAGTGAGGACAACAGATGCTGGGGATTAGAGTCAAAAAGTGTGGTGCTGGAAAAGCACAGCTGGTCAGACAGCATCCAAGCAGCATGAGAGTCGATGTTTCGAGCATAAGTTCTTCATCAGGAGAGTTTGCAGGAGCAAAGTCCATGGTCGATGACAAAGGTGACAGGTTTGCCGGTTTCAGAATGAAGAGCTTTGGTCAAAAGTCGTCTCTCCTGCTCCTTGGATGCTGCCTGACCAGCTGTGCTTTTCCAGCACCACACTTTTTGACATTGGTTTAATGATCAGGATGTGGCTGTGTGTTACCTGTGGTTACATACTTGTTTGTAAGCCAGATTCCACTTCAAAGCTGAAAATGTGTTGCTGGAAAAGTGCAGCAGGTCAGGCAGCATCCAGGGAACAGGAGAATCGACGTTTCGGGCATAAGCCCTTCTTCAGGAATTTGTAGAGGGAGGAGCTCTGATCTCCAGCATCTGCAGACCTCACTTTCTCCCCAAAGATTTCAACCTACTGCGAATCCTCTTACAAGGATGCCTTTCTTGAAGAAGCTCGCTTCCTCCCTCTACAAGATTCCACTTCAAGACTTGAGTGCAAAATTAATGTTAACAGTGCACCAGTGAAAGGATATGACCTTGTTGGAGGTGCTGTCTTTCAGATAAGGTGTTAAACTCAGGTCTACTTCTCAGAAATTGTGTTGCTGTATTTCAAACAGGACCACGGATTACACCCAATGCCCTGGCAAATTTTTATCCTTTAATCAAAACTGTAAAATCAGATTATCTGGTGATTATTCCATAGTCATAGACCTATCGGTCCTATCGTTCATGCCGACCAGTCATCCCAACTTAACCTAATCCCATTTGCCAGCACCCAGCCCACATCCCTCTAAACCTTTACTATTCATAAACATATCCAAATGCCTTTTAAATGTTGTAATTGTACCAGCCTCCACCACTTCCTCTGGCAGCTCAGTCCATACATGCACCACCTTCTGCATGAAAAGGTTGCCCCTTAGGTCCCTGTTATATCCTTCCCCTCTCACCCTAAACCTGTGCCTTCTAGCTCCTCACTCCCCTCCCCGCCCTTCCAGGAAAAGACTTTATCTATTTATCCTATCCATGCCCCTCATTATTTTACAAACCTCTATTAGATCACCCCTCAACCTCTGACATTCCAGGGAAAACAGCCCCAGCCTATTCAGCATCTCTCTATAACTCAAACCCTCCAACTCTAGCAACATCTCTGTAAATCTTTTCTGAACCCTTTCAAGTTTCACAACATCCTTCCGATAGGAAGATCAGAATTGCATGCAATATTCTAAAAGTGGCCTAACCAATGTCCTGTACAGCAGCAACATGACCTCCCAACTCCAATACTCAATGTTTTGACCAATAAAGGAAATTATACCAAACACCTTCTTGACTATCCTATCTACCTGCAACTCTACTTTCAAGGAATTATGAACCTGCACTCCAAGGTGCCTTTGTTCAGCAACAGTCCCTAGGACCTTACCATTAAGTGTATAAGTCCTATTCTGATTTGCTTTTCCGAAGTGCAGCACCTTGCATTTATCTAAATTAAACTCCATCTGCTCCACCTCAACTCATTGGCCCATCTGATCAACATCCCATTGTACTCTGAGGTAACCTTCTTTGCTGTTCACTACACCTCCAATTTTGGTGTCATCTGCAAACTTACTAACTAAAACTCTGATGTTCACATCCAAATTATTTATATAAATGATGAATAGCAGTGGACCTAGCACCAATCCTTGTGGCACACCACTGGTCTCACCACAGTGATTCGTGGGATCTTATCATGCACAAATCGGCACTGCTTCCTACTTCAGTGACTACACTTTCAAAAGCATTTCATTAGTTCTAAGTGATTTTGATGTCTGGTTGACATGCAAAGTATGACACAGATGCATATCTTTTTATTTTATGCAAGACTGGTATTAAATTACTTGTCACAATCACCTGGCTAGGTTAGGAAAAGGAAATGGTCAAGAATATTACTTGCCATTGCACTGATTTTGAAAAAATTAATACATTGCCAAGACAAAAGTGTGGAAAACAATAACAAAATATCTCAAGTAAACCCATGACATTTCACCAATGCACATCATCTTTTTAAACTATTGAGTTTGCAAGACCTCTAATAGAGGGTTCTGTCTATGATATTTCACATAGCTTGTAATGTACTGCATTGAATGACCTGTTTGTAGGCTTCCAGACCAAATCATGGCTATCAATGTTTGGGCTTAGCATGTTTTTATTTAGTTCAGTCACGTTCGGCCAGCATATATTGTCTTTCCTAGTTATCCTTGAGAAAGGGATAGTGAGCTCTCTTTTACAACTAGCTGCAGTCCATAGGGCATAGTCACGCTGCTGCTAGGAAGGGACCTCCAGGATTATGCTACATTTTTGAATCCTTTTGTCAAATCATAAGACCGATCACTTAGGTTTTAAGAAAAAAATCAGGGTTGGCATGAGAGGCTGCATTTACAATTACTGGAGGCACTCATCTCATCTCTTTGTCAGTCCGTCAGTTTTTTCTGTCTTCCATGATTTTCAATACTGGCACGAGAGTTCATGCCCAGACACGGGTTCCTCCCTTTAGTAAATTCCCTAGTAACCAACTGTGGAGTATGAATTTTATCTGTCCATGAATTGTGTGGCTCTCGTTATGCAGATTCAACATCATGTTGGTTAATTAAATCCCAAGGCTATTTTAATTAAACAACTGACAAAGTTGCAAGTTATTCACAGTTCTCTAGAGCAAATCAGAGTATAATGATGTGAAGGCACATCACACTTTAATGATGCATTTGGAGTGCAGGAGGAGGGAAGTGCAAAATGTTACATACGTCATGATGATTATCCCACGTAAGTAATGCAACGATAACGGTCAATATATTGCTTTGCATCTCTGTCATCATTTGGCAGAAAATGCCTCTTTTAAATGCATTTATCCGATAAACATGTTAGTGTAAGTGTTAGATCTAATGACAGATGCTGAGGTGGGAACTGAAGGCTATTTTAATCTCATTATCATCTCAGCCATGATTGTATTTAAAGCAGTATAGCCCTGCTGAGCATCCATTACTCAATGTTTCACAACGATTAATACTTGAGCTTGCAAGGCTGAAAGCAATTGGCCAGAGCAACTCTGCATGACTCGACTGCCAATATTTCTGAATTAGACCTTGTTGCAATCTTATTTATTTCTCTTCAAGATCAAAAGACAAGATTTGAACTCATGCATATTTCTTACCAACATTCTCAATAAAAATCACCATAATAATTTTCATGTCAGTGACTATCCCCTGCATCTGAACCTCTTAGAACAAACTGTAAGCTATATATTGACTAAGTCATGCACTTTAAATCTCACACATGCAATAACTGCGATCTTTATGAATAGGACCCTTGAGGTACTTAGTAAATGTTAATTATTTTAGTCCTGTTAAGTTATAAAGGAGTGTACTTGAGATAGCATTATTTACAGCACTTGCCCTTTGCAATGTAAGAAACATATGGTTTTAATATTTATACCACTGTCTGAGGAGACCAGATTTCTGAAATCATTTTTTAAAAATTTCAGATGACTCTTACATGCATGATATATTTGGCAGTGTGGGAATGGATTATATTGTACTCAGCCCCAAGCTGATTGAAACAATGGTGTTTGGAATTAATTTGAATTTATAACCTGTTGAATCAGGAAATAGCTTGCTCCTACATACTATCTGTCATGGTTGTCACCAATTGGTTTCAGTGGCAGATCCACAAATTTTCAAAATGAAAATTCAGATGCCACTGGGGAAGTTTTTTTTATTGCTGATTAGATTAGATTAGATTAGATTACTTACAGTGTGGAAACAGGCCCTTCGGCCCAACAAGTCCACACCGACCCGCCGAAGCTCAACCCACCCATACCCCTACATTTACCCCTTACCTAACACTATGGGCAATTTAGCATGGCCAATTCACCTGACCTGCACATTTTGGACTGTGGGAGGAAACCGGAGCACCCGGAGGAAACCCACGCAGACACGGGGAGAACGTGCAAACTCCACACAGTCAGTCGCCTGAGGTGGGAATTGAACCCGGGTCTCTGACGCTGCGAGGCAGCAGTGCTAACCACTGTACCACCGTGCCGCCCACAATGAGATGAGGGTATCTGTCTGGAGTAGGCATTGAAGTCTAGTTTCCCTTGCAAGCTCTGCATTTTTAACTTGATTTTTGACATTGAGACAGGTTCCTGATCTGAAAGCCGCCTTATTGAAAGATTTGGATTACTGGTCGAGCCGGAAGCAGTCTGATAAAGCCTTCAGGGTGAGTCAGGACAAAGAGCCTGAAGTCTAAGGCAGGTCCATTTCCTGACCCCACAAAGGAGCACTCCATTTGCCAGAAATGGGAGAGCACAGGGATGTCAGGAGAGGTTTGTATGGGGTGGACTAGCTGTTAGAGTGAGGATTGTGAGAGGCATGAAAAAAGCATTCTTGTTTGTTCTAGCCTTCAAGCAATACCATGAAAGAATTGTTTTTCTCCTCTACTTGCTTACTCAACTCACTATCACAATGTGTCACAATGATTAATACTTGAATTTGCAAGTCTGAAAGCAATTGGCCAGAGCAACTAACTTGAGATAACTCTACAAGACTCATTTGCCAAGATATTTTGATTAGTCCGAGTTGCAATCCTATTTATTTCTCTTTAGGATCAAAATACAATTTTTACACTCATGCACATTTCTTACTAACACAATAAAAGTCTAAATGAAAATTGCTATGATAATTTTAATGTCATTGCCTATCCTCTGCATCTGATTCTTGCGTGTATAATGTATTTGGCAATACAGGAACAGATTATGTTGTACTCAACTGTAAGGTGATCAAAGCAATGGTGACAGGAATTAATTTAAATTTGTAATGACTTGTATCAGTAAATGTAGATTACGAATCAGTAGTTCAGGAAATAACCACCTCCTATTTTCTATGTATCACGGTTGTCAACAAGTAGTTTCTGTTGTCAGTCTGTACATATTCAAAATGAAAACTCAAATGCCATTGGTGGTTTATTTTACTGGTGATGCAGTGAGTTGGGGTGTGGTGCCTGGTGCAGGCCACATACAAATCTGTTTCCCTAGCAAGCTATTCTCGTCCCACCTGTTCAGTCATATTCAAATTGCAAAGCCAAAACTCTTTTTTAAAGTCAATTATCTATCGACTTTTACATCAATACCTCGATTGCACAGAAATTTCACACTCATGTTCACAAGGAACTGTTTTGATGCTGGCATACACAATTGTGACCATTGGGTCAGATACAGTTAGAGTCATAGAGATGTACAGCACACAAAACAGACCCTTCAGTCCATGTCGACCAGATATCCCAACCCAATCTAGTCCCACCTGTCAGCACTGAGCCCATATCCCTCCAAACTCTTCCTATTCATATACCCATCCAGCTGCCTTTTAAATGTTGCAATTGTACCAGCCTCCACCACTTCCTCTGGCAGCTCATTCCATACATGTACCACCTTCTGCGTGAAAAAGTTGGCCCTTAGGTCTCATTTATATCTTTCCCCTCTCACCCTAAACCTATGCTCTCTGGACTCCCCTACCCCAGGGAAAAGACCTTGTCTGTTATCCTATCCATACTGCTCATGATTTTATAAACCTCTATAAGGTCACCCCTCAGCCTCCGACACTCCAGGGAAAATAACCCTAGCCTATTCAACCTTTCCCTAGAGCTCAAATCCTCAATCCTGGCAGCATGCTTGTAAGTCTTTTCTGAACCCTTTCAAGTTTCACAACATCTTTCCAAAAGTAAGGAAACCAGAATTGCACACAATATTCCAACAGTGGCCTAACCAATGTACTGTACAGCCGCAATATGACCTCCGAACACCTGTACTCAAGGAAAACATACTAAACGCCTTCTTCACTATCCTATTACCTGCAACTCTACTTTCAAGGAGTTATGAACCTGCACCTCCAAGGTCTCTTTGATCAGCAACACTCCCCAGGACCTTACCATTAAGTGTATAAGTCCTCCTAAGATTTGCTTCACCAAAACACAACACCTCGCATTTTTCTAAATTAAACTCCATCTGCCACTTCTCAGCCCATTGGCCCATCTGATCAAGGTCCCATTGCAATCTGAGGTAACCTTCTGTGCTGTCCACTACACCTCCAATTTTGGTGTCATCTGCAAACTTATTAACTATACCTCTTATGCTCACATGCAAATCATTTATATAAATGACGAAAAGTAGCAGACCCAGCACCGATCATTGTGGCACTCCACTGGTCACAGGCCTCCAATCTGAAAACCAACCCTCCACCACCACCCTCTGTCTTCTACATCTGAGCCAGTTCTGTATCCAAATGGCGAGTTCTCCCTGTCTTCCATGAGATCTAACCTTGCTAACCAGTCTCCCAAGGGAAACCTTGTCAAACGCTTTTCTGAAGTCCATATAGAATATGTCTACTGCTCTGCCCTCATCAAACCTTGTTTTGTACTTCTTCAAAAAACTCAACCAAGTTTGTGAGACATGATTTCCCTCGCACAAAGCCATGTTGACTATCCCTAATCAGTCCTTGCCTTTCCAAATACAAGTACATCCTGTCCCTCAGGATTCCCTCCAACAACTTCCCCACCATTGACGTCAGGGTCACCGGTCTATAGTTCTCTGGCTTGTCCTTACCACCTTTCTTAAATAGTGGCACCACGTTAGCCAACCTCCAGTCTTCCATCACCTCACCTGTGAATATCGATGATACAAATATCTCAGTAAGAGGCCCAGCAATCACTTCCCTAGCTTCCCACAGAGTTCTAGGGTACACCTGATCAGGTCCTGGGGACTTATCCACTTTTATGCATTTCAAGACATCCAGCACTTCCTCCATTGTCATATGGACATTTTACAAGATGTCACCATCTATTTCCCTACATTCTATATCTTCCATGTCCTTTTCCACAGTAAACACTGATGCAAAATACTTATTTAGTATCTTCCCCAACCCCTGCGGCTCTGCACAAAGGCTGCTTTGCTGATCTTTGAGAGGCCCTATTCTCTCCCTAGTTACCCTTTTGTCCTTAATGTGTTTGTAAAAATCCTTTGGATTCTCCTTAACTGTATTTGCCAAAGCTATCTCATGTCCCCCTTTTGCCTGCCTGATTTCCCTCTTAGGAATACTTCTAATGCCTTTATACTCTTCTAAGTATAAAGGCATTCACTTGATTTATCCTGTCTATACCTGACATATGCTTCCTTATTTTTCTTAAGCAAACACTCAATTTCTTTCATCATCCAGCATTCTGCATACCTACCAACTTTCCCTTTCACCCTATCACAGTCCAGAACATCATGACAAGAATTCTACAGGACAGGTTCCTAGACCCAACCATTTTCAAATGCTTCATCAATCACTTTCCTACATCATAAGTGAAGAAGTGGGGATGTTTGCTGATAGAGTCATAAAGTCATACAGCATGTTCACAGATTCTTCGGACCAGCTAATCCACACTGATCATGTTCCCAAACTAAACTAGTCCCACCTTCCTGCATTGCTTCCACATTCTCCCAAACATTTTCTATTCATGTGCTTATCATCATGTCTCAAAACCCCCTCCAATTTCATAACATCCTTCTTATGTGAACCAGAACTGCACACAGTACTCCAGAAGAGGCCTCACCAAAGTTCTGTAGAACCTCAACATGATGTCTCAATTCCTATATTCAAAGGTCTGAGCAAGGAAGGCAAGCATGCTAAATGCTTTCTTAACCATCCTTTCTACCTGTGATACAAATTTCAAAGAATAATGCACCTGAACCTCCGGGTCTCTTTGTTCTGCAACACTACTCAGAGCCCTATCATTAATTGTCTACGTCCTGCCTTTGTTCCATAAGTTCCTTTGTTCGTTTTTTTGCACTTAATACACCTCAGATACTAAAACAGTTTGTGACCATATGCAACTGACTGGCACAAAATCCAAAGATCAGTAAATGTAGATTACGATTCAGTAGTCCAGGAAATTGCTCGCTCCTATTTACTATGTGTCGTGGTTGTCACTAATTGAGTTCTACGATTGATCTGTACATTTTCAAAATGAAAATTCAGATGGCATCGGGTTTTTATTTTACTGGTGATGCAAAGAGATGAGGGTGTGGCATCATACATTTGTCATATAATCATGAGAGCAGATAAGGGGCAGGTCAAATCAACTCCCCGTGAAGTTCAACAACATTACCATCACTGAATTTCACATCAACAACATCTTGTGATTATCAGTGACCATTGATATTCATACTGTGGCTACTGATAAATGTCAGTGGCCAGCAACTTTGGCAAAGAAAATCACTTAATGACTCTTCAAATCTTGCCAACCTTCAAAAGATACATTCAATTCTGAATAGTCTTTTGACTCAAAACATTAACTGTGTTTTTCTCTCTTAACAGATATTGACAGAGCTGTTGAGTTTCTCTGGTGCTTTCTGTTTTTATTCCCAAAGGTAGAAGTTAGGTGTGTGATGGAATATCTTCCAATTGACTGGATGAATGCAGTTTCTTGCAACTTACGAAACTCTACACTATCCTGTACAAAGCAGCCCAATTAATTAGCACCCATCCAGCAAATGAAACATTCACTACCTCCACCACTACTTTACAATGTGCACCAAATGGTGCAAACAATGCCTAAGCCCCACAAGTGAATTAAAAATGTGAGTAAAAATGATACTACAGAAACCCAGCACTTCAATAGCACATTTCAAATTTGCAACCTCTACCACCTAAATGAACAATGGCAATAGAAACATTAGAATATTACCATCTCAAGTTCCCTTTCAAGTCCCACATAACATTTAAATATATCATCACTGTTCGTTGCTCATTGAACAGGGTCAAAAATCATGAAGCCCCATTCCTAACAGTACCCTGGCACAGTGGCTTTGTGGTTAGCACTGCTGCCCCACAGTGCCAGGGACCCGGGTTTGATTCCAGCCTCCAGCGACTATCTGTGTTGAGTTTGCACATTCTCTCAGTGTCCGCATGGGTTTCCTCCAGGTGCTCCAGTTTCCTCCCATAGTCCAAAGATGTGCAGGTTAGGTGAATCGGACATGTTAAACTGTCCACAGTGTTCAGGGATGTGTCAGCTTAAGCGCATTAGTCAGGGGAAAGTTAGAGTAACAGGGAAATGGGTCTGGGTGGGATACTCTTCAAAAAAGACTTGGTGTGGTCTTGTTGAGCCAAATGGCCAGTCTCCACACTATAGGGATTCTATAATACCCTGGGTGTACTTTTACCAGAAGAATTGCAAAAATTCCAGACGTCAGCTCATTACCACCTTCTCAAGAATAATTAGGGATGGGGAATAAATATTTGCCTTGCTAATCCATCACACATCCCAAGAATAGACTTTTAAAGAAAAGGATAAAAAATGTATTAATTTTCTTTCTTCATCCTTGATTTAACATAATCAAGATTGAGAAGAAGGCTTGTGAAAGAGGATACTTACCTTTCATAAAACGTTGCAGTCTATAAATAGATGGGTTGAAGTGATTTTTTTTGAAGAAAATAAATTTTTTCTGGGTTTTCAATTGAAATCACTGAATTTCTGTGAAGGTATTTACAGTCCACCTTCAAGAGAGACATGACAGGTCCATGTTAATGAAATCATCGATTTAATGAAGACAAGGACAGATTTCAGTGTCTGCTGTTTAAATGATTTAATGTAGACCACTGCCTTGCATATTATTTATGCAATTCTGCATTCAATATGAAAACAACAAGACATTTCATTAATCTATGTTGGCCATTAATGTATTTTCCAGCATTAGCATGGAATGTGACAACCTGTTATTACAAAAGAATTTGTCTCACAGTCCCTGGTAATTCCTGAACAAGTGACATAATCATTGCAATAATGCTAATAATGGGAAGTTCACACAATCTCTGGCTGAGGTGAGATTGACTATCATCTCAAGAGTCAAGACAGATAGATCATTCCACCATATGTGCAGCCTGATGGAAACATTCAGTTGTACCGTGGGAGTTGAGATAGGAATGGTAGACCAAGACTTAGCAAAAACCGATGTGCATCAATCACAAACATTTTAAGCTGGTCTGTCAAAATCTGTGCTGAATGAGAAAAAGTAGCTTTGTCTACTCCAATTTGTAACCAATATCTACCCCTCACATCAGCGAGAAGGACTTTTTCTTTACACCATTTCAGGCTAGAAGGTTTTGAGATGAGTTAATATTTATTTGAGAATTACAATTAAAGGTTATTTCTTTATTGTCCCCAGTGCACCTACATTTTTCTACATCTGTGAGTGCATGTGAAAATAAAGCTAATTCATTAATTCAATAAAAAATATTTTCCCCAAATGCTGTTTTGTCAAATGAAAGTTTAGGCAAAACTTCTTTTATTTCAATGTTACTGACGTTTTATTAAATAAAGGAGGATATTCTCTCTTTCAAATAATCCAACCATTTCTATTTATTATTAGTTTGAAGAGTACAAATAAAATAAAGATTGGAATGAGCAATTTGACTTCATTTTTAAAAGTCCAGTATGCTTGCTATCTTTGGAATCTTACTATTTTGTCCTTTATCACGTGTAAGTTGGAGCACCTATTGAACTTTTGCTAAATTAAAAGCTATTTTCAGCTTTTTTGTGCATTAGTGGTGGAAGTCTCTCTGTCATAAGTGCAGGGTCTGCACTTATGCTATCTTCCGTAAAACTGGCCAACATGCCTCAAGGAACCACAGGAGTGAGATTAATAATCTGTAAATGCACAACAGACTGGAGACTGTCAGCCAATTTTAGCTGGGAGTACAAATTTCATCTTCCATAGTAAACCCAGGAGGCTAATTCTAATAGTCCCTGAAAACAGGTAAAGAGATCATAATAAACCAATGTCAATTGAGCTTACAATGCAGGAAGAAAGCCAACATTGTGCTTCCTGCTCATTGCAATCATTTCAAGTTCCAGCCAGCATTAACTGTACAGTTGATTGGTTGGATCCATCCAATGAAATGGGGCAGGGAATGAAATCATGACTGTCTAACACCATTAAATACTGGCCTGTAATTCTTACGGGGGGGGAGCAGTTGTATTGGTACTAGTTACAATAGTCATGTAGGAAGTGACTCTGATGTGGGAAACATTGAAGAGTGAATGGTACAAGAATGGGCTCAGAGGTTCTTGGACAATGCACTGGAGACCTTCATGAAAGACGCAGCACCCTGCCAGAAGTGTTCATGAGTACCTTCATATTTCGATCCTCATAGTGAAGATGGTGCTGATCATAATTGGAATATTGCTGAGGCCACAATAGGAGGTGGACAGAAACCATGCATTATAAATGATCTCTGGGCAAGAGTCTCCAATTAGTTATGAGTCCGAAAGTAAAATCCTAAAATCATCATGAACCCAGGTATGAAGGGATCAACAGGCTCATCTTAATTCAATCTCTCCCTCACTTGGTTGCACAAAGTTAATTTAAAAAGGATCCTTCCCTCTAAGATTCCTTTTCCCAATCCGAACTGTATTTATGCTTTAAAGGGAGATAAATTAACTGGCCCTTTTTTATATGAAGAAAGGATGTGTTTATTAGGTATTAAAGGCGGGAAACAAGAAAACATGAGACACATGCACACAGATTAGAAAGGTGTACCACATAAAAAAGTGAGATAAAAAAATATACAAATCAGTATCTGGATTCCAAACAAAAGAAGCTCAAACATTATGACCATTTTGTTGTATGATGCCTGTTGCACTGACATAGGTCATGAAGCAGTTGATTTTTGAGATTCTTGGCTCTGCAAGTTAGCTGATAGGCTTATGTCCTGTTTCTTATTTGAAGGTGACTTCACTGGCTTCCAGCATTCAAGGTGGGAGAGAATCTTTCTTTACCTGCAGTACAGGGTGTCATTAGCTGTCAAGCTCTGAATGTCACAGTACACTAGTCCATACTTGCACATCATCCTGCTAACCCACACAGACCAGGAGTTGCAATTGGGTTTTAATCCCTTTTTTTGTATATTCCTGGAAGAGTAAAACATAACCACATCAGTAGTTTGGGACATTATCCACAGGCAAGGGTTTTCTGCTGAGGGGTGACTGAGCCCCTTAATATCACTTCCTTTTAAGTCTCCCTGACACTCTACAGGTGTGACATTTCATCAAATTCAAAAATGGCTTTACCACACGGAGTGAATATACATGCAGACACCTTTTGCCAGTTTGAATTGCTTTAAAATCTAAATGTTAATATTAAAAAATCCAATACGTTCATAAGTAATCCAAGGCTATAATCCATGGCGATGACGCATGGAAGATGATAGTATCGTCATAATTGATTTTCCTCCTGGCATTCCACTTCAGTCATAAGCTCATGTTTTAAATTAGAAAAGGTTTATATAAAACTCCCTACTTTCCTCCACCCTCTGCACCAAACCTTTCACATACCCAAGTAGTGAAACCTGTTCAGGCAGTGCACATGAAGAACGTAGACAATGAAGATGATATTTGATGTCACACTTGCAGCCATCAGCTCAGATACCAAAACTAAGTGCACCTTAGAGAATAGTACAAGACATAATATATATATATAACTGCTAAAACTAAAAGGAGTGGCAGATAGAGTTTAATTTGGATAAATGTGAGGTCTTGCACTTTAGTAAAATGAACAAAGGCACTTTAGTAAAATGAACAAACTTGCACAGTTAATAGTAGGGCCTTTGATAATGTTGTAGAACGGAGATATCTTGGGGTTCAGATACATAGTTCTTTGAAGGTTGCATCGCAGGTTGGCAGCGTGGTTAAGAAGACATTAGCACGTTTGCCTTCATTGCTCAGACCATTGAGTATGTGAGCTGGGATGTCATGCTGAGGATGTAGGTGAAGAAACATTTGGAGTACTGTGTACAATTTTGGTAAGCCTACTGTAGGAAGGATATTATTAAAATGAAGAGGGTTCAGAAAAGATTTACCAGGATGTTGCTGGGACTAGAGGGTTTGAGCTATAAGGAGAGGCCTGATTTGCTCCAGTGGAAGAAATCCCAGCCTAAGAAGTTAGAGGGCTGACCTTATAGAGGTTTGTAAAATCATGAGGGGCATAAATAAGGTGAATAGTACAGGTCTTTTCCCTAGGGTTGGGAAATTCAATGCTAGGGTCATATTTTAAGGTGGAAGGAAAAAGATTTAAATGGGTCCAACATCGTAAAGACATTTGGATAGGTACATGAATAGAAAAGGTTTAGAGGGATATGTACCAAACGTAATCAAATGGGATTAGTTTAGTTTGGGAAACCTGGTTGGCATGGATAAGTTAGACCATAGGATCTGTGTCTGTCCTGTATAACTCTATGATTCCATCAAGTGTCTGAAAGGAGGAAAATGAGTTAGAGAGGCAGTGAGATTTAGGGAGAGAATCCTAAAGCTTTGGCTTGAGGTAACTAATGGGATGGTGATTAAAATCTGGGATGCTCAAGAGAAGTGCATATATGTTAGAGGTCTGCAGGGCTGAAAAGAGAAACGTGGAGGCCATGGAGAGATTTGAAATTATGGATAAGCATTTTAAAATCGAGGTGTTGCTTGAATGGTAGCCACTATAGATCAGCATGCATGGGGGTGATAAGGAATTGGAATTTCTTGCAAGTTACAAAATGGTGGTATCTGAGTGATGGCTGCAAGTGTGACATCAAATATCATCTTCATTGTCTACGTTCTTCATGTGCACTGCCTGACCACGTTTCACTACATGGGTATGTGAAAGGTTTGGTGCAGAGGGTGGAGGAAAGTAGGGAGTTTTATATTGACTTTTTCTCATTTAAAACAGGAGCTTGTGACTGAAGTGGGATGCCAGGAGGAAGATCAATTATGACAATACTATCATCTTCCATGCGTCATCGCCATGGATTATAGCCTTGGATTACTTATGGACGTATTGGATTTTTTAATATTAACATTTATATTTTAAAGCAATTCAAACTGGCCCAATTGACCAAGAGCCCTTTGTAATCTTAGAAAATTTTCTTCACTGTGAACTACACCACCAATTTTGGTGTCATCCACAAACCTACTAACCATGCCTCTTAAATTCTCATCCAGATCATTTATATAAATGACAAATAAAAGGAGATCCAGCACTAATCCCTACTGAACATTGCTGGTTACAGGCCTTCAGTCTGAAAAACAATCCAAAACCACCCTCTGTCTCCTACTGCCAAACCAATTTTCTAACCAATTGGCAAGCTCTCCCTGAATCCCAAGTGATCTAACTTTATTTATCAGTCTACCATGCACAACCTTGTCAAATGTTTTAATAAACACCATCCAGGCATTTATCGCTCTACCCTCGTCAACGTTTTTTGGTTTGTCCTCAAAAAACTCATTCAAATTTGTGAGACACGATTTCCCATGGACAAAGCCATGCTGACTATCCCTAATCAGGCCCTGGCTGCTCTCCAAATGCAATGTGACAGACTCGCAGGTCTATAACCCCAGGTTTCTCCTTACAGTCTTTCTTAAATAAAGGCACAATGTTAGTCACCCTTCAGTCCTCCAAAACTTTACCCATGGTTGTGGATGATACAAATCTCTGCTAAGGGCCCCACAATTTCTTGCCATGATTCCCACAATATCCTGGAATACTTCTTAAAAGCTAGCCATTGACCAGATTATAAATAATTGAACTGAATATTTCCTTGCGTAGCATGATCTCATTTTATTTTATAACTGTGAAGTGTCTATTTTAAAGGTGCAATATAACTTCAAATTGTTGTTGAGTAGATAACATAGCAGAGGAATGCCAATCAAATGCATTAAGACAATGATTATACTTATTGACAAGAGAAATACCTATTCTTTTATTTTAACGCCGTGTAATGTTTGAAAACCACAGCAAATTAATCAGCTACATGTAGGATCCTGAAGACAAGTGAGGTCAATTTCAGGGTTGATCCTTCTTCAGATGTAAATGGTTGGTGACATCAATGTGTCCTTATCCCTGGTGAAACTACTTCAAACAGAAAAACAGTGGTTTGCATAAAATAGTTGAATAAACATCTCTTTGATTCCTGATTTTACCTTGTCTGCCTGTTGGTTTCCGTTAAAAGATCCGATCTGTCCATAAGTAATCCAGGGTTATAATCCATGTAATCTGTGACAAATAGGGAGCCAGTTTTGTACTGGCAAAGTATGTTTGTACCCTGCAAGTCAGCATAAGTGTTTCCTGCTTGCTGGGAAACATTTCGCACTAATGAACATGATGGGATTATTTTCAAGTGTCAGCACGTCAGCTTTTTGTCTGAAAAGCGGGTGGTGACATTTGAAAACATCAGAAGGGCACTGCATGACTGTTTGAACAATTTTCAAATGAGTTTATTATAGTGCCCTGGCTTGATATCAGTCTTCAATTGCATTTCTCAGGATAAAAATGCAAAGGCATCTCTGGCTAGCTAAGCCCTCAGTTTTCTTCTTCTTTCGTATTTCTCTTTGCTCCCATACAACATTGCAACTCAATTCCAGCTCCTGTTTGGGCTGTCCTTGAAATAAGCTCCATATCCTTTCCCAAATGCTAACCACCAGCCAGTTCAGAATGGGAATTACTCACTCAGCTGAGCTGAAGCCTCATAAATGAGATCTCTTTAGAGCGGAGCTGAAAATTCCCCTCCCACTATATACCTCAGGGTGTGGTTTCAATTCCTGCTCTGTATTCCCATTTTTCAGACGTTACAATTTCTCATCTGCATTGTATCACAGTGCATAGTTTCAAACCCAACTCCAGTCTATTCGAGGATACATATTGATGTCATGCTAATCTCCTCTACTCTCAGCGTCTATCCATCAAACCAACAATATGCAACTTCTTACTCCTCTTCATTACAATATTTCAAGGTCCTGGCGTGATGTAAATCTAACTAATTTAAGGCTAGCCATTTCAGAAAAAGTCTGAAACCAGTTGTCTCTGGAGTTACTTCCAGCTTTGATTCTAAAAATATCCAGTGTATTTAGTATTGCTAGACATCTTACATTGTTGCATGATATTGGTAAAGGAATGGTAAAAGTGTTGGCAAAGATTCTCACGATGACAAGGCATCATTTGAATAACATACAGCTTGAAAAGTGCATTTCAACTTTACATCTGAGCTTAAACTCTGATGCACAATGCTAAATATGAACTAAATGTTCACTCTATTAAAATTTGACTGGAGTTGTTTCAATATTAGAGGTTTCACTTCCTCTGATGGAGCTTTGATAAGCACTGATATGCTGTAAGGGTGAGATGAAGTGTGATGGGAGGAGGCTTGTGTGGAACGCATAGACAAGGAAATGAATCATATTCCTTTATACAGTTGTATCATGTGTTAATTTCAGAATGTAACTAACATAGTCTGCAAAGCAATTTTACCCATATTTTTCAGTGATAACTAAGAAATCCTGTAAAAGGCTCTCTGTTATAAAACTGATGTATTTTAGAATGGAATTCAGAATTAACATATATTCTGTCCAACATTTCCTGTGCTTTATTGCTGACAGCTTGAGATTTGCTAATAATCACTGCTCTGATTTGCTTTCCAGTCATAAAAATATCTTCAAAGAAAGCTGGAAGAGTACAGACAAGCTATAATTCTTAAAATAACACATACAAAACAAAAGGTTTAAGTCAGTGAAATATTTCAAGTCTGTAAAATTCAAAAATCTATTGAAACAAGTTTTTTTTTTATTAGCACAGTATATAGTTAATTCTGTTGCTTCTCAACTTGGCAGTATTCCAGTTATCCATGTTTGAAATTCACTGGATTCTGTGTGAGTGTCAAAAACTCCCACCAGAATGTACTAAGGAAAATTACCAGCAAGCTTGGATTTTCTGGGACTGTGCAAACTGGGTGCTCTAACTCAAACAGAATTTAAAGAGATTAAAAGACTCCTTTTTTTGGAAATCACAATTTGATTAATGAAACCTAACCCTGTCATGCTTTATCTCACCAACTGTAAGCAGAATTTGCTTTCTTAAAATAAAATATGCTAGCCAAATAATCGATTTTTAAAAAAAGCAACATGTCGACTAAAGGGAGAGTCTCCTCGTTCTATGCCAAGGATTAATCATTTTTATCCTCCAGTGTTGTAGATGATTTCAGTCAAGGTCAATCAATAGCACAAAGATCAAGCGATGCTTACCACAAGTAGAGTACAGACTCTCCAGGCTCCAGTACCTTGACAGGGCTCCTCTAATACCATAACTGCTGTCAGACTCTGAGCCAGGAGACAGCCCTGAACTGCCGCTACTGCTGCAGCTGCCTGTTGTATGTGGCCCACTTGACTCACCACATTGCTGGGTCCTCATGTAGACCGACAGGTCAGGGAGAGGACTTTCCTCCCCTCCGTGCTTAGATTCGGTTAAAAGCTTCAGCCAGAGAACCTGCTGGCATTACAGTCAGCCTTTGGTGTGGTACCTGCTACTGTCTGGTGACAGACTGACTGCGAATCCCTGAGTGAACACTAGCTGCATCCGACTCACATACACAGTGATGTCACGGGGGTCCACTGAAGGGGGTTCCTTGACCCAATGTAACACTAACAGGGAAGATAATGTACATAAGTACATGAAAAAAATGAATACTCATTTGGATATTTTTTATTATGGTGAACTTATTATACTTCAAACCAATGGGAACTAAAACTAGATTGAACATATTTATATATAGATAAATGAATTAATTTTGAAACAAATATTGAGTTTTAAAGTTGACATGTATGTTTTTTAAATTGGTTTTAGGGAAATTGGCATGTCTTTTGTTTTATATTTAGGCATCATTCCTGAACAGGGGACCTTTTATCCAGACATTTGTATGTCTCCAATTGATACAGTGCTAAGTGTGTTAGTGTAGTAGGCTGTTCCGAGTGGTCAGTTTGCTTGTCATCTCTTGCTTTCAGCTCTCACCACTGGCTGCCAGTCCAATTGTTGCACACAGGGGACTGAGTGCATAAGCCTCTCCCACCCACACAAAGCCTTTGCATCAGCAAGCCTTGTGTTGTACTTTCCCATGAAAATCTATGTCAACTGTTACACCAGACCTGTCCTGGAAAGCCACTGCCACCTTCTAAGCAAGATGTACAACACACCTCTCGGGGAATGGACAGTCCCTTGATTGTGCAGCCATCAGTTCAAACTGTGTGTATCTTATCGTGCAATTCAGAATCAGGAAGCGCATGTGGCAAGTCACTGGGCTCCAATGGGCTGTAGCCACATCAGTGCAACTGGACAAATTATTTGCCAGTTCACCAAAGGGTGAGGTTGCAGATGAGTTCTCCTTTGGGGGCCTCAGATAAGAACTTCAATAGGGCTGCAAACACGGAATAAAAAGCAAGATTCATGGCAGGTCTGTGAGAAAGCGTGATGGCACTGTCAAGGCTCACAGAAGATCACAGCTCCAATGTTACACTGGCATTTCCATAGAGCCCAACATTTACAGCATTTTTGGACTCAGTTATGCTCCAGTATCTAGTGAGTGGGGCTCAGCTTTGATTGTGGCACAGAGGTGCCCAATGTCTCAGTGCTGCAGGCGAACTCAGGCTAACAGCATGAGGTCTCGGCAAAAGCAAAATACTGAGTTTGCTGGAAATTTGAAGTGAAAACAGGAAGTGCTGGAGGAACCCATCAGGCCAGGTAGCATCTGCAGAAACAGAGTTAATGTTTCAGGTCACTAACTGTTCTTCAGAACTGGGAAACATTTGAAATAAAATAGGCTTTAAACATGTGAAAATGAGGTTGGTCAGATAATAATATTGAGCAATTGTATTATTAGCGTTGTCTACTATAGTGAAACAAGTACATGCAAATTGTCCTTCACCTGGAGTGAGTGATTGGAGTGTTGAGGAGTGAGGAAGGAGGAGGTGAAAAGACAGGTGTAACATCTCCCAATGCTTGCAAGGAAAGGTGCCCTGGGAAGGGGAAAGAGTGTCATGGTTCTTTGAGGAGCTGAGCCAATAATCACAGAGGGAATAGCACTGATGAGAATCACAGAATCCCTCCAGTGTGGAAACAGGCCATTTGGCCCAACAAGTCCACACCAACTTTCTGTACAGCATCCCACCCAAATTCACCCACCTATCCTATCCTTGTATCTCTGTATTTCCCATGGCTAATTTATCTCACCTGCACATCACTGGACAATACGGGCAAGTTAATATGGCCAATCTACTTAACCCGCACATCTTTGGACTGTGGGAGGAAACCGGAGCATCCACAAGAAACCCACACAGACAAGGTGAGAATGTGCAAACTCCATATAGACAGTCGCCCGACTGGAATTGTACCCGGGTCCCTGGTGCTGTGAGGCAGCAGTGCTAACCACTGAGCCACTGTGTAGGAGTGATTAGAAAACATTTGCATGGATATATTATTGGATAATATTGTTCTGAATGTTTGTTTTCTTCAGTGCTATTTATTTTGACCAAGAGGCTACTATGACGGGATGGACAGAGGAATGACAAATAGTCAGTAATGCTAATGACAGGATGAATTCAAAAGGGAATTGGGAGTCTCAGTAACTGTTTATGCCCAACCATCCAAAGTGAAAAGATACTGGGGCATCATCCTGTTCCGTCTTCTCGCCTGCTACTCCATCTCCACTGGTTGTGGCTTTCATATGCCTGCTCATGAAGGTTCCACCAAAAACATATGGAGCTTATGAAGTGCACAGCAGACTACCACAAATTTGAAGGCATGCCCCAAGTGAGTATTATCTGACTTTCTTGTTACTGTATCAGGCAGTTGACCTGTTGCTTGAATGCTGACGGTCTCCTCTCCAATGCTGCAGGCTTGTTCCCTTGTGGTCAGCTGATGGAAAGAAGTCATGAGGCATGTGCACAGGTGGTGTTACCTTCTCAGTAAACCCCTGGTTCTTCATAATGGCTCATAGACAACATGGGTGGCAGACTACCTCAGGATCAATATATCTTGTCTGCTGCCAGGACGATGGGATTTCACCACATGATGGTCTGACCATGGTCTCACACCAGCAGCATATTAATGTAGTGAAAACCTTTGAGGATCTTGTTAAAATACATGTGGTTTGTAATATCTGCCCCACCATTAGCCAGGCAAAGCCTCCTGCATGCTCCTAATGCTTTTTAATAGTTCAGCTCTGGAAGGCGGGTAAGGAAGAACTGACTTTCGGTTACAAAAGCTTACCCTATCTACTTGCCATTTCTCTGATCACTTTGGAAAACACATTGCAGCGTAAAAGCAAAATTGAGAAAACAAACATTCATCGAGAATGCAAAGGTATCCACAGGTTTTGCCAAACCCATTCACAATTACACAACAGTGGTATCAAAAACCTTTAATCTGTGTCATCTTTTTTCTTGCTGTCTGCACAAGCCACTTTCCCTTTTAAACTTATTACATGTGTTTGTGTGGTGAGTGTTCGTATGTGTTTGGGGATGGGCTCAATGTTGTGTTTTTAAGATGTTTCATGGCATTAGTAAATAGTAAAATTCCTCCTTCTGCCATTCAAGAAAACTTGATAAGCAGGCTCTTTCACTTTCCAGCAAATTACATTTTAATTGAAGTGACGTAGCTGCATCCTAAAAAGAAAAAGAATGTTGTGACCAACCAAGTGGTGTTTACCAGAGAGGATTATTTTCCCCTTCCTCACGCAGTTGTGATAACAGTAGCAGCAGAAATGGTTTCAGCTACCTCTAGGACATGTCTATGAGCCTTTCTTGGAACCCTGTGGTACCAGTGCCATAGAGGAGATAAACACAGAAACAGAAAGATTTTTAATACGCAGAGTGTATTGGATCCTTCTTAAAGCTGCGAAAAATTGATCCCATTCATC
The DNA here is from genome assembly GCF_004010195.1 of Chiloscyllium plagiosum. Classification (NCBI taxonomy): domain Eukaryota; kingdom Metazoa; phylum Chordata; class Chondrichthyes; order Orectolobiformes; family Hemiscylliidae; genus Chiloscyllium; species Chiloscyllium plagiosum. Next base: position 13,079,705 of record NC_057722.1, on the reverse strand, counting down.
AAATGAATTGAAGGGTCAATTATATCAGGCTTGGAATCAATGTAAACTTCAGGCAGGGAAGATGCAACAAGTATATTTCAATGTTTAATAGCACTCTCAAACAGCAGTCAAAATGGTAATAAATCTTGGATTTTACAACACTTTATTCGCACAGCTTTTTTGTCATGTCATTGGAAAGTTTTATTAATTTTATCTTTTATAGAGTTCACTCTTGTAATTCTATGTACTCTCAGTCCTTATCAATAACACCTTGGCATCTTTGTAGCTGGAAAATATTGTGGAGCCTATCAGGACATGATTTAAATTAATATGGGAGTTGCCTGACACATTCTTAATTGAGTAATAAATGCAGATATTCCATGTAATTGTTCTCAGCATAATGTACCAATTCAGTTTATTTTATCTGCATCTTTACTGGGCGGCAATGACCATAAAACATAGGAGAAGAAATAGGCCATTCAGTCCATCGAGTCTGCTGTGCTCTTCAATGAGATCACAGTTGATCTGATAACCTTTCACTCTACTTTCCTTTTTTTGATTCCCTTACTGATTAAAAATGTCTAACCCATCTTGAATATACTTAAAGATATAGCCTTGAAAGCCTTCTGCAGTGAAAAATTCCAGAGATTAAATTCTGCCAGGAGAAGAAATTCCTCCACATCGCACTTTGCCATTACTCTGAAATTATGTCCTCCAGTTCGAGATTCTCCCATAAGGGTAAACAACCCTTTCACATCTATCCTGTCAAGTCCCTTAATAATGTTGTAGATCCAATCTACTCAACCACTCCACATAAGAAAACTCCTCGATTGAAATCCCTCTAGATCTAATTGATCTTCTCTGGATTGCCATTGCCAGTTTATCTTTCTTCAGGCAAGGGGGCCAAGACTGTTCACAGGATTCCAGGGTGTGGGTCTGACTAGTACCTTGTATAGGTTTAGCAAGATTTCCCTATATTTATTCTCCACTCCCTTTGAAATAAATTCCATGTGTCTTTCCTATGACCTGCTAAACTTGGACACTAGCCTTTTGTGATTAATGCATGAGGACTCCTAAATCCTTCTGTACCAATGTTTCTGCAATCTTTCCCAATTTAAACAATATTCAGCTCCTCTATTCTTCCTGACAATCTGCATAACCTCAAATTCCCACATTATATTCTGTCTGCCAAGTTTTTGTCCACCCATTTAACCTGTCTATACCTCTGTAGACTCCTGATGTCATTGCACCTGCTTTTGTGTCATTTGCAAACTCGGCTGTAGTAAATTCACTTTCCTCATTCAAACCATCAATATGTACATGCAGTGAATAATGTGGTACTGATCTGCAATGATTCCAGTAGCACTCTACCATCTGATAATGCCTCCTTTTTTTCACAAATTCTCTATCTTCTATTAGTTAGCCAGTCCTTGACCCATATGATACCCAATGATGTGTTCTTATCGTATTAAGCAGACTTAGTCTCATACCTTATCAAATATCTTTTTGTATCCTTAGTAGCCACACACGCAGACAACAAGCAACATGAATTCGACTGGGACAACACTACTATCATAGGGCAAGCCAGACAGAGAACAGCCAGGGAATTCCTAGAGGCATGGCATTCATCCACAAACTCCATCAACAAACACATCGACCTGGACCCAATATACCAACCACTACAGCGGACAGCTGAAACTGAAAACCGGAAGCGGCAGGGACAGACCACTATAAACACTGGAGGAAACATCAAAGAAGCGCTTCGCAGGAGGCTTCTAAGCACTGATGATGTCGCCTAGCCAGGGGACGAAACGTTTGCAACAAAAACTTCCAGCTCGGCGAACAGAACCACAACAACGAGCACCCGAGCTACAAATCTTCGCACAAACTTTGATCTTTTTGTAAATGCAAATATATTATGTATCCTGGTTCCCCTTTATTTATCCTACTTGTCAACTCTTTAAAAATTGTAACACATTGTCAGACATCATTTACCATTGAAACCATGCAGATCCTGTTTGATTGTATTTTGTATTCTTATATTGTATTCTTATGTTATGCTTTGATATTACATTCTTTATTACATACTCTTAACATTTTCCCATTGACAGATATTAAGTTAGCTGGACTATAATGCCCTGTTTATTATCGCCTTCCCTTTTTGAATAAGAGTGCCACATTGTCAGTTTTAGAATCCTCTGGGACTTTTCACAGAAAGAAGGATTCTTAGAGGATTACTGGCATACAACCATTATCTTTGTTCAATATTCCAAGATACAAAACATCAGGTCCAGGAGACTTATCGGCCTTTAGCCCCATTAGTCTATCTAGTAACTTTTCTCTAGTGATAGCTATTGCATTTATTTCCTCTCACCATTAACCTCCTTGGTTATATTTTTGGAAATCCATTAATGCCTTTTACTGTGAAGACTAAAACGAAGTATTTATTCAATGGCCATGCCACTTTCTGGTTAGCCAGTATTATTCTAAGAGTCATGTGTTCACTTAGACATTTGACTTCTTTCAATATATTTTAGGAAGCTCTTACTCTTCATTTTTACATTGCTTGTTAGTTTACACTCAAAGTTTATTCTTTCCCTCTATTTTTTGTTGGGTCACCTTTTGTTGAATTTTAAAACTCTCTCAATCCTTTGGCTTACTATTGATCTTTTCTACATTGCATGTATTTTCTTTCAATTTGATACTATCCTTAACTTCATCAGCTAACCATTGTTAGTTTATCCCTCTCCTGGAATCCTTCTTTCTCACTGGGATACATATTTAGAACATAGAACAGTAAAGCACAGAACAGGCCCTTCATCCCACGATGTTGTGCTGACTATTGATCCTCATGTATGCATCCTCAAATTTCTGTGACCATATGCATGTCCAGCAGTCTCTTAAGTGTCCCCAATGACCTTGCTTCCTTCCTATAACAGGGCGACCAGAACTGGACGCAGTATTTCAAGTGCTGTCTAACCAAAGTTTTATAGAGCTGCAACAAGATCTCACGACTCTTAAACTCAATCCCCCTGTTAATGAAAGCCAAAACACTACATGCTTTCTTAACAACCCTGTCCACCTGGGTGGCCACTTTAAGGGATCTATGTACCTGCACACCAAGATCCTTCCTGTGAGTCATTAACTATTTTCTTAAATGTTCACCATTATTCATCAACCGCCTTTTCTGATTAAAGATAAACTCCATTTCCAGGCCATTGTAGCTAATTTTGCCCTCATTCATTTGTAATTACCGCTGTTGAAGTTCAGTATAGCTGCTTCCAATCCAAGTTTCTCACTTTCAAATGAATGCTAAATACCACCCTGTCATGGTCACTGTTTCCTCAGGAATCTTTTCCTCACTAATCCTGCCTCACTACACAACAGCAGATCCAAAATAACTCAATTCTTAGCTGGCTACTTTGTTCTATGAAACCAAATACACACTACAAATTCTTCTTCATGGCCACCTCAGCCAATTTGATTTTTCCAATCTACATGAAGATTAAAGTCAGCCATGATTAATGTGCTGCCTTTTATATATGCTCTCATTATCTCCTGATTTATTTTCTGTCCAACAAATCAGCTATCGTTAGGGGGCCTATAGATCACTCCCACCAGTGTCTTCTTGCCTTTTTTATTTCTTAGCTCCACTCATATGGATTTATATTAATGACTTCACCATCCTCTCCTTCCCGACTATCTTTTCAAAAGGTCATGGTAATATGTTAAACCTCATGAGGGTAGTGAGGTTTAAACCTCATCAGACCAAGTCCCATTATTGCTGGAGTCAACATCACTTAAGGATTTTATGCAACTATGCAAAATTCTGTAATTTCATTGACATTATGCCCAAGTTGACAGAAAGCACAGACCTGTTTTCTGTACATAACTATTTATTACAAATATATTGATCCTAGCTAAAGGAAAACAATTAAGAACAGTATAACTCTACTAATAAAATCTCTAACACTCTATAGGAATTTCCCTTACACACCCAGACAAGATAAAATGAAAACATGAGAGTCATAAGCAGAGGGAACAATGAGGAAGACAACTCAATGGTCTCTGTCTACAGGATTTACAAAGATGACCCTTTTGTCTTATCAGCTTCTCAATCCACCTTCTCCAGAGACTTTCACTTGTTTGCAGGAGATACACAATGTGTGGCTCATACTTGGTTAAGATCCACAGCTTAGAGCAACTGGCGAGGGAAGAAAATTGGCTTTCTTCAGGCTCGAAGTGCTTTTTATTGCAGAAGAAAGGATAGCTCCTGCCTTTTCAGATATATGATGACATCTGACTGAGCTTTTCACCCACAAGCTGTTCAGTTACCAGGCAGCCAATCACACAGTTATTTGCAGCAGAACGTCTTTGTCATCAAAAATAGCTCACCGCTCGACAGACCGATCAGCAACTTGTCACTGCCCAAATCTCCCTTTGCGCACCCTCCGCCCTGGATCCAGTTTGTCTTTAGTAAACACCTCCCTCTCCTGCTTGAACAAACAGCAGTATAAAGTGCACTTATAATGAGTGTCAGGTAATTTGCTTTTGAAAAGCGCAGTAACCTTTGATTTTTAAAACAGTCCTTTTTCCATTTCAGTCCACAATCCTAAAAACAGAAAAGACACAAATCTTATGAATAAAAGAGTCAGATTTCCTGTGTTATGATCCCAGCTTATGGCAATATGATACAAGTCAGATCCCAGAGTGAAATCTGCATTGATAGATCATATGTTTAATTTTTGTGGTGATTATGATTGTTGTTAGTCACAAACATATTCACAAAAGGCTACAAATGTTCTATAACAGAAGAACATATGCCTGTTACACAAAAGAGACAGAAAATGATCAAAGATATATATATATATAATATATATGAAAGAAATATCTAAACACCAACAGTAAAACCGTCCTGTTCCCCAACACTATGCTTTTACAGACATTCAATTCCTGAGTAATTTCTCTACGATCTCAAGTCTTGAAGTTTTTACTAATCTGACTCCTCCAACTTCATTTCTTTGAATAGTGGAGACAGTTTCATGATTCCTTTGAGTCCACAGGGATGAACATTCCACAATTTGATGGTCCAAACTTTTTCAGTTCTAATGACTTGAATATCTATCTAAAATATCCTGGCCTAAAAATACCACACTAAATCACGTGGCAAAGGTGACTGGGTATTACAAAACATCATAAAAAAACTCAAAAAGCCGAAGTAGGAGTCGGACTTCCACCATTCAATACGATCATGGCTGATCTCATCTCAGCCTCAACTCCACTTTCCTACCCGCTCTTCACAACATTTCAACCCATTACTAATTAAATCTCTATCTCCTTCTTAACTTCAATCAATGTCCTGGCATTCCACGGATACACAACCCTTTATGACAAGTAATTCCTCCTCATTTGTTTCAAATCTACTATCCCCTATCCCAAAATGATGACCTCTCATTCTAGATTTCCCAAGATAAGGAAACATCCTCTCTATGTCTACTTTGTCAATCCCCTTTAGCACCTTATATCTTTCAATTGGATCTCCTCTCATTCTTCTGAACTCCAGTGATTACAGACCTAAACTTCTCAATTTCTCTTCATAGGACAAATCCGTCATCTCTGGAATTAATCTAGTGAACTTCCTCTGAACTACTTCCAATACAATTAAATCCCTCCTCAAGTGAGGAGATCAAAACTACACGCAAGACTCCAGGTATGGTCTCACTAGTGCCCTGTACAATTGAAGCAACACTTCCTCACATTAATGCTCTTTTCCATTTGCAACCAATGCCAAAAATCCTTCTGCTTTCCTCATTACCTGATGTACCTATGTACCTCATTCTCTGAGCTAAGAGCTTGATTTAGCTGGTAGGAGACATTGTTCTCCCTTCTGAACTGATCTCCACATTCTTCTGAACTGAAACCTTGAACTGTCCATTCTGAGGTTAAAAATAAGCCAGCGGCTTTCTTGTCTGTTGTAAACATTCCATCCTTTCACAGCACAGGGGTCCTTCCAGGCACATGACTGCAGTCACACAATTTGTTGGAATTGATGCAATTAAGTTACTTGTTTTAAATGACATTCTGAGCTGCTTCTTAAAAAAAAAAATCTTGACAGCACTGATCCATATCAATCGGCCTCAAATTTAAATTCAAATCCCAAAATAAAATAAAAATATAAATACGTACATACAATACATTTTTCATCATACTCATAACTATCCCAAATATTTTTGTGACTCATCACAAACTTTTTGTAGCAAAAGTCTCTTGGCACTACAGAACTTGAAGATTGCTGAAAAAGAGAGAGCTGTCACTGACATGTTTTGTCCTGCACTTATCAGGAAGGAATGCCAAATTTCAAACAATTCCAACAGTAGCCAACATGTACAAGGCTACTGACCGGTTGGCAAGACAATTCTGATTGGCCGAGACTTTGCCACATATAAAGCAATTAGGGTCTAAGGGATCCCCAAGATCTTGAGCAACTCAAAGAAGATACACAGCTTAACGACATTGCTTTCACTTTGCAGAAAACAGATCCTTGTGCATGAATGTCTGTCATTTCAAGGAAGCTTAAATGAGCCATGTTACAAGCCTGACTGATTATCAGAAATTGCATATGACTGAAGCTAATGGGGCACTCAGCATTGCTTCATGCAGGGTTTTCATGAAATCTTACAACACAGAAAGAGATCATTTGACACATCTTCTATGTGCCAGATGTAACATCGCTCTTTACAGAAGTCTACACAGAAGCTTCAATCTTGAACTGAAATATGTCTCATCAGGTTTGGATTAGGGTAGTGTCCTAAGCCCAACTACCTTCAGCTGATTTACTAATGACCTTCCCTCATTCATAAAGTCAGAAATGGGGACGTTCACTGATGATTGCACAATATTCAGTGCCATTTGCAACTCCTCAGATTCTAAAGCAGTTCATGTTCAAATGAAACAAGATTTGGATAATATCCAGGCTTGGGCTGCCAAGTGACAAGTAACATTTGCACCAAACAAATGCCAGACAATGATCATTTCCAATAAGAGATAACCTAACCACTGCCCCTTGACATTTAATGGTGTTACCATCACTGAATCCCATGCTATCATTATTCTGGAGGTCACCATTAACCAGAAACACAACTTGACCTGCTACATAAACACAGTGGCTACAACAGCAGGTCAGAAGCTAGGAATATTGAGGCAAGCAAATCACCTCCTGACTTCACAAAGCCTGTCCGCCATCTACAGGGCACAATTCAGGAGTGCAAAGGAATACTCCCTGCTTGCCTGGATGGGTGCAGCTCCAACAGTACTCAAGAAGCTTGACACCAGCAGTGTGTACTGTCTACAAGATGCACTGCCGGAATTCACCAAAGATCCTTAAACAGCAACATCCAAACCCACAACTACTTCCATCAAAGGTCAAGGGCAGCAGATTTATGGGAACACCACCACCTGCAAGTTCCCCTCCAAGCCACTCATCATCCTGACTTGGAAATATATGGCCATTACTTCACTGCTGCTGGGTCAAAATCCTGGAATTCCCTCCTTAAAGGCAGTGCAGGTCAACTGAATATCATGTGAACAGCAGTGGCTCAAGATGTCAGTTCACCATTGATGGGCAATAAATGCTGGCCAGTCAGTATGTCACGAGTGAATAAAAAAATGTAGTTCCCCACCTGCCATGTCATTTCACCACACTTATCACACTCAACTGAAAAGTCATAGTTGCAGGTGGACGGTAGCATACATTCTTTGTTTTTATAGATATTTTTATTAGAAATTTAACATTTTTACAAGTTTACAAAAATAAACAAAACTCTCAAGTACAAACATTGATATACAATTAAATCTTAAATATATAATAACCAAAATTTAACAAAAGAAAAATACTAAGAAAAAAAAACAAAACTCAACTAACTACTAATCTAACCTACAACTAACCAGAGTGTATATTTAAGTCTCTTACATTATTCAAATAAGAGAAAGAGAAAAAAAAAAGGGGATAACATAGAAATTGGGTAGTGAGATACATGCTCGGAATGTGTTAACATCAAATGTAACAAAACCCGTATTTGTGCAGGATTCCTCTCCCAAGGGGCCCCGGACCAGCCAGGTTCGTAATCTCAATTAAATAAAAGCCCTTGTTAGGATAGCCGAAATATCTGTATTCATATAATTCAAGAAGGGCTGCCATATTTTATAAAATAATTCGGTCTTTAGTGCACCATATTTGGAAGGAAGTCAAGGGGAATACATTCCATAATTAATCTATGCCAAGTTGAAAGTCCAAAGGGCCCTCAGCCACCCAGTTTACCAAAATATTTTTCCTTGCACAGAAAGAGAGAATAGAAAATAGTCTCTTCCCATCCATGTCCAGGGAGGATAAGTTCGAAAGGCCCAAAAGGAGAGATACGGGGTTCACTTTAATTTCCGTTCCTAAAATTTCTGTCAGGGCACTTGCTACTTTAGTCTACTATCTACGGATCTTATGACAGGTCCATAGACAATGTACAAGAGTGCCCACCTCTATTTTACATTTGGGACACATTGGGGATGCCCCTGCCTTAAATTTTGCCAATCGGTCCGGTGCTATATGGGCCCTATGAAGTATCTTCAGCTGGATGGCCTGAGTTCTGTTACAAATGGTGATTCTTCTGGCATTTTCTCAAATGTCATTCCACGTTTCTATAGAGATTTCTAATCCCAATTCCTAATCCCATGTTTTAAGCAGATTGTCCATATCCCCCGATACTTCATCATGTAGTACTGATGGAGGATACCCCCATTGATCGTAGTACTCTACATTCTCTATCTGATTTATAAAGATTATCTAATAATATAGTCTTCTTCTGTATATAGTCTCGAATTTGGAAGTATCGATAGAGGTCTCCATTAGGTAATCTGAATTTCTGACGCAGCTGTTCAAAAGACATCAGGACCCCATCTTCAAACAGGTCCCCTAGACATGAGATACCCTTGGATCTCCAGAGTTTAAAAGTGGCAGCTGTAAACCCCGGTTGGAATCCCAATGCTCCCACTATCGGGGCATAGGGGGATGTTTTATGTGAGTTGCCCTCATTTTGCCGCATTATATTCCAAGCTTTAATTGTATTTAATATTATAGGGTTTTTACAGTGATCCGTACTGATTTTCCTCTTGTCTGAAAATAAAAGGTTAATAAGTGGGCATTTTACTTGAGAAGCTTCGATGTCCAGCCAGATTGATTGTGGATCAAACAAGACCCAATCAGCTACGTAACTTAATAAGGAACTTAACTGATATTTCCTAAAATCTGGGAAGTCCAATCCTCCCCTTGCCTGTGGAAGCTGTAGCTTCTTCAGCTTAATGACGGGCCGTCTATGATTCCAGATAAAGGAACCCAACCAGCCATATAATTTATGTAGTGCCAGCCTCAGCAGCATCACCGGAAGCATTCTCATAGGGTATAGCAGACGGGGCAGGACATTCATTTTAATTAGTGCTATTCTACCCAGCCAGGAAATTGGCAGGTCTCCCCATCGCTGGAGGTCCTGCCTTATCCTTTCCAGTAAATGCACAAAGTTAGCCTTGTATAACTGACCAAATACTGGGGTAATAAAAATGCCTAAATATAAGAAACCCTCCAGGGACCAACGAAAGGGAAAATGGGATCCGTCCACTAAATGGGGTATCATAGCAAGGCCACCCATTGGCACAGCCTCCGATTTTGAGAAATTAATTTTATAGCCTGAGAATGCGCTAAATGTATTAATAACTTGGATTAAGCGAGGTACGGACATCAGAGGATTAATGAGGAATAGAAGAACATCATCTGCATACAGGGTAATTTTATGTTTACCTGTACCAATCCTCGGGGCCGTTATATTAGGATCTGCCGGTACAGCTTCTGCTAGTGGTTCAATTATTAGCGTAAATAACAATGGCGAGAGAGGACATCCCTGACGGCAGCCCCTACCCACACTGAAGCTATCCGAACCTAATCCATTGGTAACCACAACTGCTTTGGGATCACTATACAATGTTGAGACCCATTTGGTAAACACCTTTCCAATGCCGAACCTTTCCAATGTGTAAAACAAAAATGACCATTCAACCTTATCAAATGCGTTTTCCGCGTCTAATGAAACTACTACTCCTGGTATCTTTCCCTGATGGCAGGCTTGAGTCATATTCAAAACCTTTCTAATATTATTGGATGATCTACAGCCCTTAATAAACCCGTCTGATCCTCCTTTATGATATGTGGCAGTACCCTTTCTAGTCTCAATCTAACATTTTAGAAAGGATTTTAAAATCTACATTTAGCAAGGATATTGGTCTGTATGACGTACAATCTTCTGGATCCTTTCCTTTTTTAAGGATAAGAGAGATATTTGCCTCTTTCAGCGAAGGCGGGAGACAGCCCTGACTATATGCATAGCTATACATGTCCATAAGTGGACCAGCCAATATTTCTGTAAATTCTTTATAGAATTCAGCTTGAAAACCATCTGAGCCAGGTGCCTTACCGCTCTGAAGTTGCCAAGTATTTCTTGGACTGTTAGGGAGAATTTAAGACCGATACCTGTTCCGGAGTTAGGCCCGGAAAGGTCAAATTTTTTAAAAATGATTGCATCCTCCTAGTCCTGTCTTCACAATACTGCGATTTATATAAATCAGAATAAAATTTTCTAAAGATTGCATTAATCTTTTTATGATCATCAGTCAAAATACCTGTACTTTCCATGATAGACGTGATAGTTTGAGGGGCCTTTTTTACTTTGCAAGAAATGCTAAGTATCTACCCGGTTTGTCGCGAAATTCATATAACCTTTGTTTTGCAAATAATATTTCCCTCTTAGCCATTTGGGTAAGCGTAGTGTTTAGAGCTGTCCTAAGGGCCATAATCCTTTGCAATTTAATAATAGAAGGTCTATCAGTGTATGCAGTTTCAGCTGCTTTTAAGCGTGCTTCGAGCAGACGCTGTTGTTCTCCCTTTAACTTTTTCTGGGTCGCTGAGTAGGAGATGATCAAACCTCGCACGTAAGCTTTGATGGTCTCCCACATCATTGATGGGTTGCTAGCCGTACCTAAATTAATTTCTAAAAATGTTTTAAATTCTTGAGAGAAGTACTTTACAAATTTACTGTCTTTCATTCAGAAGGGGTCCATACGCCAATGCCGAGGGGATGTCCCATTGTTTCTCGCCTTGGTTTCCATATATACAGCAGCGTGATCGGAAATTGCTATACTACCTATTTTACAGGATTATATGGAATTTTTAAAAAATCGAGGGGGCAAAAGACATATCAATTCTGGTATGGCATTTATGTGGATTGGAGTAAAAAGAAAAATCTCTGCCCTGTGGATGAAGACATCTCCATACATCTACTAATCCTAATTCTTTGTTCAGATCCACCAATTGTCTAGATCTGGGAGATACTCCTGCAGTACTCTTGGGAATCCTATCTATTTCCGGATCCATAATACAATTAAAATCTCCCCCTATAATTCAATCTGCCATCTTTACCTGGTGTGGCCTGCGTGTGACTCCATGTTCTCCACTAACCTCCCTCTGAAACGGTTGAACAAGCCAATTGGAGGGAGGTGGGGGTGGTTACCCACCACCAGTTCAGAGGCAGTTAGTGATAGATATACAATGTTGAATATGTCAGTGGCTCTTGCCTTTCTCACACTGAATTTACAAAGCTGGTTTCTCTAACCCAGAAAAAAGCTGCTCCCTTTGGAGAGGAGAAAATATTCCAGGATCCCCAATTGTTGTTGATGTTAGGAATGCTGTTTCTTTCTATTGAATCATTTTTTCTCTCTCTCTCTCTCTTGTTCCCGGTCTAGATTACATTCGTCCTGTTTGTTTACCTAACCACGCTTCTCCAGTTCCAAAGAAAATTTTGGCATGGGTCACTGGCTGGGGCTACACTAAAGAATTTGGTAATTATCACTATGGATATGAAATGAGATCATTGTTTTGAAGATAGTAGGAAAGAGAGGAGTTTCCCCATGCGCTGCACCAGGGGCATAGAGTTTCATGTCTTTGTGGAAAGTCTTTAATTGTGGGGCAAAGTCAGGGGTAGGATTTAAGTTCCCATTGTTACTGCTACATCCTAGAAATCTGTTGGTCTCATTGACAGATTTTGGGGTTCCAATTTAAGATTTATCCAACACTGAGGAAGTCCCCCGGCTTATATATATACTTATATACATACACATATATATACACACATATATATACATACACACATACATACATAGAATAATAAAAAAAAACAACCCCAAGGGGGGGGAGAAAATCATGAAATAGAGAACAAATAAATAAATCCCTCTCCCCACCCCCCAAGATAATATTAAACAGTAAGATAAGAAAAAAGAAAAAGGGGGGGGATTATAAACCGGAGTGGGGGAAAGACAAACCAACATCCATTGTCTCTTACAATTTATCTAAGAGAGTCCAAAAATTCCTTAGCCTTTTCCGGCGATCCGAAGTTATACACGGATCCTTCATGGTTAAAGCGTAGCGTCGCTGGGTAGCGTAAGGAGTACTGAATATTTAAGTCCCTTAAACACTTCTTCGCCTCATCGAATGCCTTCCTCTTTCGGACCAGAGCTGGGGGAAAGTCCTGGAATAACATGATCTTGGATCCTTTATAGATCATGGCTTGGGAATCTTTTCCAAGATTTCTAGAGGCTTCTAGGAGTATCTGCCTCTCCTTATAGCTCTGCAGCCGGAACAGGACCGGGCGAGGGCGCTGATTCGAGCCTGGCCCGCGTACTGCGACCCGGTAGGCCCATTCCACCCTTACCTGGTCTGATCCAGCCTCCAGATTTAAAAGCTGTGGCAGCCACTGCTCCAGTAATGCTGTAAGCTGGCTTTCCTCTTTCCGTTCGGGAAGGCCCAGCAAACGAATATTTTTTCGGCGACCTCGATTATCGAGGTCATCAATATGATTCTCTAAGGTCCGGACTCGCTGCTCGAGAGTCCGGACCTGATCCACGGCCGATTGCGCTGTGGTTTTGGAGGTCGCGGCCTTTAGCTCCGCCCCTCCGACTCAGCGCTCGATTTCTTTAATGTCTCAGTCGTGCTTTTGCAGCGCGGCCGAGAGTGAGTCCCATCGACTTCAGGATTCTTCAATGAAAGCATTGATCTTCACATGCAGTTTGGAGATGATTTCCACAAGGCTTGCCACTGTAAGTAAGTCCCCCGAGGTAGCTGTGGACGCCTCTGCTGCAGCTGGAGAGGGTGGGGGAGGGGTTCCTGCTTGCTGAGAGCTGCAGGCTCCCTTCCCTTTAGTCATTTTTACTAAAGATTAGATTGTTTAAATTTAATACTAAGCAACTAATTAAATTAAACAGATATTTTAAATGATTTGGTGAGTGTGGTGGGGGTGGGTGGCCCACTTTGCCCAAGTCTTGAGAGGAGCACTATAGACTCAGACTTGCTGGGTCGCCGCCATCTTGGATCCCCTCCAGCACACATTCTTAATAATTCTCTTTTTTTGTAGTACAGTAGACTGAAATTGTTCCACCACGTGGACTTTATCAATTCAAGAAGGTGGCCTATCACCACCGTATCGAGGAACAACCAAATCCTCTGAAAGCATTTTAATAAAAATGTTCTTCAACTGAGCAATGGCTATTTAAAGTGACAACTGATAAAGCATTATGTATGTCATGTTATATGTGATTATCATAAGACATGACTGAAGCAAAAATTAATGTGGTAAGAGGAGTATGTACAGAAGACTAAACATCCTGAAAGGAATGCTGTATGACATTTTAAGAAAAGCCATTCAACTATATGTATGTTGTCATGTATTTCTGATTTTTAACTGTATGTTTTAGCGATAATTATTATACATTTATCATTACTTCCCCATTGAACACTTGGCAACAAAAAATATTTGACTACATTTTTGATATTTAATCTGTCTTTGTCAATAGTGCACCACCTACTGGTGCTTAAGCAAAACACTGGCAAAATAGCCTCCCAACGCAACTGACAGTCATTTTGATTATTTAATATGTGCTCGCCTCTTCAATGTTGCTTTTGTATCTCTACTCTGTTACCATACATTAAAACACAGACATATAATCTAGTGTCATGTTTGAAAAAATGAAGCAGAAATTTCACCTGGAAACATTCATAAATTCAATTTAATTTCTAATAATACTACCAGGAGGTAACTTCCTCACAGCCTGTAGTATACTTTTAAATGTGGGTGCCAGATTCCTGGTAAGATGACAACTCAAAGCCAGTACCTTGGAATTTGGTCTTCTGTAAGTACTAGCCTCAAACCAGTACTTATAGGGTAACTGCCCCCTTCATTGAGTCCAGTTTCCCTCTATTGGTGCAATGATAAAATGTCTTTAATAAAGCCCCCACAGTTGCTCCACTGAATAACAAGTTGTACACTGAATTCTGTGACTGCACCTCAGGCTGTATTGTTTGGAGTAAGTAAAGGTGTCCTTGAAAATATACTTTTCAAAGTTCATATTAAAACCCTTGATTAGGTCACTTGATAATCTTTTATGGATTATTGAATCTGTTTGAAGTTTGAAGGTTAAGATGTGGCCTGATTATGCTGAGCAACCAACTAAAATCTGAACAATGGTCTCCAAGACTGTTTGCTGTCAAAAAAACAAGAATTTGAATTACAGTATGTCAGTAATTTGAGAAATTACATGTAGTAATTGGAGTATACTTGTGGGGGGAATTGGTAATATTCTCATAGCTCACCCCATTCAATTTATCCTCATGCCATTTCTGAGTCTGTCGTGGACTTGGTAATAGAGATGGAATTTTAACATAAAATCATAAGACTTAGGATCAGAACTGGGTGACTCAATCCACTGAATTGGTTCCACCATATATGGAATCATAACTGATCTGAATATCCTTCACTCCTTTTTTTAACCATATCCACAGAACTCTTAATTCTCCTACTGATTAACAATGTGCCAATATCAGCCTTGAATACACTTAACAAAACATCCTCAGTAGTCTTCTGCAATAAAAGAATCCCACAGACTGACGACCTTCAGAGATGAAATTCCTCCTCATGCCTCTCTAAGCACCAGACTACTTTAAAGATTAATCCCTCTGATGAGAGAGTCTCCCACAACAGGAAACAACCTCTCTGCATCTTGTCCTGTCAAGATGATAAGAATCTTATATAATACAATAAGGCCTTTATGCATTCTGGTAAACTCCAATGAGTACAACCTACTCAACCTCTCATAAGAAAATCCCTAAAAACTCAGGATCAAGTCCAGTGAATCTTCATTAGATCGTGTCTATTGCCCATATATCTTTCCTTTCCATAAGAAAAACAAAACTGGTCACAGTAATCCAAATGCGGACTGAAGTGGTCCTTGCACAGCTTTAGCAAGACTAATCACTCCTTTGCAATGAAGGCCAGCAATCCATTTGACATCCCTATGAACTGCTGAAATTGGATGCTAGCTTTTTGTAATTGATACACAGGGACTCCCAAATCCTCTTGTGCTGTAGCTTTCATGGTCTTAACAAGCCCATTTTGAAGACCATTCAGCTCATCATGATTCATCCATCCAGACAGACCATAGCATGTACCATCCCATTGTTGATTAAATGATTGCAGAGTTTTTGCTTTCACTATCTTTTGAGCAATTCATTCATTGGTTGATCCAACTTTATGAAGCAAATGTCATAATATCTGCCACAAAAGTTTGAACCTGTGTTCCCTTGTATCATCCCTTATATATCCAATCGTTTCCTTGCAATTATTCCCAAACATCTGCCAATTACAAAATAATATCAGTAGAGTCATAGAGATGTACAGCACAGAAACAGACCCTTCAGTCCAACCCATCCATGCCACCAGATATCCCAACCCAATCTAGTCCCACCTGCCAGCACTTTCCCCATATCTTTCCAAACCCTTCCTATTCATATACCCATCCAAATGCCTTTTAAATGTTGAAATTGTACCAGCCTCCACCACTTCCTCTGACAGCTCATTCCATACACATACCACCCTCTGCATGAAAATGTTGCCCCTTAGGTATCTTTTATATCTTTTCCCTCTCACCCTAAACCTATGCCCTCTAGTTCTTGACTCCTGCACCCCAGGGAAAAGACTTTGTCCATTTATCCTATCCATGCCCCTCATAATTTTGTAAACCTCTATAAGGTCACCCCTCAGCCTCCGACGCTCCAGGGAAAACAGCCCTAGCCTATTCAACCTCTGCCTATAGCTCAAATCCTCCAATCCTGGCAGCATCCTTGTAAATCTTTTCTGAACCCTTTCAAGTTTCACAACATCTTTCCGAGAGGAAGGAGACCAGAATTGCACGCAATATTCAAACACTGGTCTAACCAATGTCCTGTACAGCCACAACATGACCTCCCAACTCCTGTACTCAATTCTCTGATCAATAAACAAAAGCATACCAAACACCTTCTTCACTATCGTATCTACCTGTGACTCCACTTTCAAGGAGCTATGAACCTGCACTCCAAGGTCTCTTTGTTCAGCAACACTCCCTAGGACCTTACCATTAAGTGTCTAAGTCCTGCTAAGATTTGCTTTTCCAAAATGCAGCACCTCGCATTTATCTTAATTAAACTCCATCTGCCAGTTCTCAGCCCATTGGCCCACCTGATCAAGATCTTGTTGTAATCTGAGGTAACCTTCTTCGCTATCCACTACACTTCCAATTTTGGTGTCATCTGCAAACTTACTAACAACAGTACATTTAATAGCTTGCGTACTTTAACCTCAAGATGTTTTCCAGTCATCAAGTAATTAAATAATAAATCTTCGCTTCAGGACTTAATGGCACCATCATTGTGGTTACTTATTTCAGGTCCCCAGTTTAGTTCCCGTTTATAGGCAGTAAGCCTGAAATACTGAGGCCTCGGGAGGTGAGCAACTCCGTAAGTCAGATGGCTCTGCTGTTAGGTGAGGCAGAACCTGATTCCTTCTCCCATCTCCATAAACCATTCCAGCTGTGCTTCTTAAAACTTACCTCTTCGCCAAAACATTTGGTTACCTGTCCTGATATCTTCTCCTTCAACCTGACGGAAATATCTTTGAGTTTGTTTGATAATACTCCTGAAAGGTTCCTTAACTTAGACTTACAGAGCAACTTTATATATGTTCATAAATTATAAAGATGCTCTCTTTCCACTGGGTCATTGGATTGTGATCAGCAGTGAGAAACCTATCTGATTCTAATACTCCTCATCTAACACCAGAATTCTGAAGCTAACTGTAGCAACAGTAGCAAACTATCTGAATGTTTCAGTGTGGATACAAAAATCTGCAGGCAGGTGTCACATGTTCGTGAAGCCACGATTAAAAGTCTGAGAGTGAGATATCTGACTAAGACATCTATAATTAAACACTAACCTTGTTTGGAAAATAATTGCTAATAGCATCAGTAAAATTACTAATGACTCTGCACAGGAAGATAACCAACACTGCCCATTTAAGTGAATTATTGTCACTTCCCACAGAACATTATCAATTTCCAAATAAGCTTCATAAGGACTAAGGTGAATTTGAATTCGCTGATGCAGGGAGCTAGATCTTGGCTAAAAGTTGAGAGGTGGTAAAACATAGTAAATTATTTTATTCCAGTAAGGTACTCATGCATCTGGTTCCTTTCAAATATATCACCACCAGAGTCCAACACAAGTAATTTTTAAAAATGCCAATAGTTAGATTACAATTATAATCATTTTCAAAGAAACTTATCACAGCCTACATAGTAAAAGGGTTGAGAAACCTTCCCCCATGCCTATGTTAATCAATTGACATTTTATTTACTTATTCAAATCTAAACATCAACTAAGCTTGAATTACATACCAGGAGTTGCCATCCACCGCTTATACCCGATACAGTCGAGTCCTGTTGGTGTGCTCTGGGAGAATGTAAGAAATCTCAGAGGAATGTCTTTGAAGGTAGAAGAGAGAGGAGATAGAAAGGAAAACCTCCTTCCAACCTACAGAAAGGATGAAGTATTTAGAATAGTTGTATTATCTAAATGACAGTACAATAATATCACTACGCACAACTTCTCTGTCCCTCAGTCATGATTGATTTCTCAACACAGACAGGATAAACCCACTGTATACCCATCCAAACATGGATGAAATACAAAACAAAAGTTAAGCCCCATTTATCTAGATAATGCAAGCATATTACTGTAATAAATAGCGTTTTGCTTTTTAAATATCGTGAAGTTTATTATGTAACAATTCTAGATGAAAGACTGTTTGAAAGTTTTTGAAATGTTTGTTTAACTACACTGAAAGATTAAACACAGGAAAACACTCCCAGATGGAGAGTATTCAATTTGCCAGCTTTACATTGTGCACTGCTATGCTAGCATCAAATACCTTTTGTAACTGGAAACTTTGAAGAGATGTTTTCGAAACAAAGAAGCAGTGAAAACCAATAGATGGAACAAAACCTAGGAAGAACATACTGAGGTTCGATAGTTGAAGGAAACCATGAGGAGTGAACTTATTAGCCGTACAGATAGAGGAACAAATTGACTTTACTAGATGCACCAATGTTGAAAGATGAGGTCAGATTGGAATGATGAAGGGATCCACTCCTTATCTTCTACAGGTTACACCCATGCCAGTAAAACCAAGATGATGTAAGATTTAAAAATGAAGGTAAATGTTCAGGATGTCTTGAGTTGTGTCTGTGTGGTGGCAATGTGCGAACCTTTGTAGACATTTCTCCTGTTTGCTATTTGAAGTTAAGCTTTAAACATATTCTAACAGAACATATTTACAAATTCATTCCGAATTACAAACAGGAGAAAAGTACCACCAAGAAAAATTACATTATCGCAGCAAACAGCAACCTGGAAAATCCGTACTCCTGTGATAATTAATCCTTTTCGTAAATGGTGATAAAATTATATTAATCCAGAGTTCACAGGTTGATAATGATAAAGACAACAATGAACTTCACAAGAGGGGTTTCATTGGAAATCAACTAAAGGAGAACTTCCTTCACTTGTTTCAAGGCATTGCATTGGCTAGTTTAAATGAAATCCTCTCAGAGCCAATCACTATCTGCAAATCCTCTTCCTGTTGCCCCCTGTTAACTACCTGCAATTTTCCTATCTTACTTTTGAAATCCAATGAAACCTCTGGAAGCTTTGGAAAGACAGTAATAAAAGCATAGTGACCCAACTAATCTGAACCACAGAGATATCTAGGAAATGAAAGTAGTATGGAACACTAATGTTTGAGAAGATGATTTATAAAGTGAAGGCCCCACAGATACACAGCGACAAGAAGGAGGCTGAAGGGCCATAGAGGCAACAGCTCACAGTACTTCAGAGGGCATGTGGCTTTATCTTACTTCATTGTGAACCTCAGCAATGCTCCTGCCATGTCTGGTTCTGTGGTTCTCAAGCTCTGCAATCAACTTTCTCCGTCTCTTCCTTGCTTCTTCCAACAACAATTCATCTGAGTTGCAGCGTTTATAAGGCGATATAGATATCTCCTCTATTTCATCCTCACTATCTAGTTTACATTTCCCTTCAGCACGATCAAATAACCAGGCCACTTGTCCAAAGTCTGAGAAAGGTCTCTGGCGTGGGTGCATCTGGTTGTGGCTTCGCAGGACTGTTGGCATGGTCGAGTTCCTCTCTTGTGTTGTTTGGGTTGGATGCTTACTTACTTCCTGTGTGGCAGTGCCAGGTAGAGAAATGTTTCAGATTCAAACAATAGAAGAATAAACATAAACACATGACATACTGATGGAACATGGGAGAACTTGCTGCATAAGGTGATCTTATATAAGATGGAAATGGTTAAGTGCTTTCCAGTATACAAGATTGACATCTGTCCTGTTATAGATTTCTCAGTCAGTTCCAGGGCTGGCAGGTTAGGGTTTGGGGCAGGCAGTGTTGGGTAAGCATAGTGTTCAGTAGTTACTCAGGAGTTAAACAATTTAACAGTATAACCTTTCATTCATAAACAGTTTGCTTAATTGCATCAGAATCATGTGAAGCTTCCAATTTGGAGACTTTCAAATGATTCCAGGTGTAGACAAATGGCCCAGTGGAAAATTCAATTTCCCAGGCAATTCCTTTGGGTTGCGCTATGCTCGGGATTCTGCAAGGTCCCAATGTGTGACTCCCATCTATGCTGTAATAAAACTGAATGACCAGCAGAAAATCTACCCATAATGTATTGGATAGAGGAAACATTTCAAGAGTGAAGCTATAATTAGCAAACTGAATACTTTAAATGTTCAGTTGCAATTCCTTATATTCTGGTTATGGCATTCCTGAATGATATGTTACAAATTTTGAACTTCATAAGACAGCTAGGTTTTAAAATGTTTCATTTAATAGAAGGTAAAATCGAATGTCCAGAACAGGCTGATGGTGACCATCCTAAACTCTGCCCAGAGACAGGTCTTTGTAATGTTTAACTGAAAGCTATTTCTTTTTATTCATTCATAGCATGTGGGTGTCGCTGGATAGGCCAGCATTTATTGGGCATCAAAAATTGCCAGATGGCATTTTTTTTTTTTTAAGAAGCATCAACCACATTCCTGTGCATCTGGACTCACATAAGGATGACGGTTTCCTTCCCTAAAGGACATTAGTGAACCCAATGGTTTTTTCCAACAATTGACAATAGATTATTGGTCATCATTAGATTCTTAATTCCAGCTTCGAACCTGGCTCCCCAGGACAATAGCTGGTCTTTGGCCTTATCATCTGGTGATAATATCACCAGGCCATCACTTCCCCTTGAAAATCAAGGTATAAGTTTCACACTTGATTCAGAAAAAGGTCAGTGGTTTTCTGGACACTGAGACAGGGAGTGACTGGCAGACATAGTTGCTGTGAAAAACAGCAGAAAGACTATTATTTTGTGTTAGCCACCAAGCAGAATGTTGATTAGAACTGGATCTCTGTTCAAAGAGAAGGGACCGTTGTGAAATCTAAGGACCATGGGATCACAAGAGTGTGCCTTGCTGCTAGAAGTTGGTTTGGGATCCTCTGAAGACTGAGTGAAATAACTTTAATAGGATTCTGGACAATTCGTTATAAGTTATCAGGAAGAGGGCAGTCTTTCCAAAAAAAAAACTCCGAGGAGTTTGCAGGTCAATCTTCCCATCTAATTATCTGCTGGGAGCATTGTTTAAAATAAAACTGTGTTGAATTTCGATTGATAATATTTTATGTTGATCTATGTGTATCCCCATCCTTTTAAATACTTGGTTCTATTCATCAGTTGTTACCAAACTTACAAGACACACCGACCATGCTGTACAAAGCTGTAATGTAATGCGCTCTCCTACAGATATGTTCATGTAAACACAAGGGTCTCTTTTTAAAACAGAAATAGCCAGGGTCCAATTTAGCCCAAGATACTAATGGTAATTCAGGAATGGGCTTTGTGTAATAACTGCGAGTGGCCAATAGATGGTAGATTCACCTAGTCAAAACAAAATAATGTCCTGTTTAATGCAGTATACGCTGGTACTTTCCAATCAATACCTGAAGATTACTAAGCATCAGTTGACTCTTTTTTGGGAGACTGCGGTCACCTACTTCAATATTTCTGGAGGTTAGTTACTCCATATATTTGATCCATCTTATAGCATTCCTGGTGATCAAATCCTAATCAAACAAAAATGCTTCCTGGAAAGCACTTGTCAATTTGTCCCTTTTTAATTTTTCTTATTGATTATAAATGAATGTTAACACCTACATTCATAAAAATCATAGAATCCTTACAGTGTGGAAGCAGGCTATTCAGCAAATCCACCAGCCCTCAGAATAGCATCCCATCCAGAACCATCCCCCTACTCTATCCCTCTAATCCTGCATTTCCCATGACCAATCCACTTAACCTGCTCATCTTTGGACTGTGAGAGGAAACCACAGCACCCAGGAAAACCCACGTAGCCTCGGGGAGAACATGCAAATTCCACAAAGACAGGTATCGAAGGCTGGAATTGACCCTGGTCCCTGGTGCTGTGAGACAGCAATATAACTTCTGAGCCACCATGTCACCCTTTTGTGTTTCTCTTTAAAAGTATTCTTGCAACTTACAGGGGCAGAATTCCCTGTGAAATTTAGCATAACATGATCCTCACCAGAGAAAAATAAAAAGAGGATAAACTCTGCCCAGATCACACACTACCAGACAGTTGCAGGGTATCAGAGGAAAGGCTTTCTTGCTGCATTGCTGCCCACCAATAAATCATTCAATGGGAAGAAGTACTTAGTCAAGCTGGCAAAACAGAGTTGGATAGCCATAGCTAACTGGTGAAATAATTCATTGCTTTACATCTCTTTGGCAGGATCTTCACTACCATACCCTTGCAGCCTGGTCATTGAGGTGAAGGATCAGCACATTGTATAACACGTCTTCCCAAATTGTCAAACATTCATGATAGTATGGGAAATACTTTTCATTCTGATTCTCCTTATTTCAAAATCTTTATTAGCAAGTGCTTCAACTTTCAAAAGTGCTATTCCCATGAGAGAAAAGGAAGGAATATTACTACAATGGAATTTGAGGTTTTTCAAAGGGTTTTCAACAAGCTAATTTTCCTGTTAGTGAAAGACATTACAGACTAAAACATCAGATAACTATGGAAGTCAGTCGTTGCTATTCTTTCTATTGATGTACTTCAACATAACTTCAGTTAGAACCACACCTAAAGAAAATACCTTATTCCCATTCCCTTTGACAGTCTCTGTGATCTTTGGCCCTCCCATCTCTCCACCTTTCCCTTCTTTGCAACAACTGTAAAGTTGGAGATGAAAATTTGTACCCTTGCTCCCTCTGGGACCTAGTTTTCATAAATTAAAGCATGGTAAGGTCAAGCAGATTCTGACTGAATATGTAACAGGTCTGTTTGAAATGCTGAAACAAAACTCTCCTAGTTAATTCACAAGGTTAAAAGGATAAGCCCTAAAGGTTATAGCTCTCAATTACTTCCAAAAACATACATCATAATTTCACATTTTTTATCAGTTCAAAGAAACAATGTTAATTCTCTCACACAGTCTTGTACCTTTTATATGATGTACTGTCAATCATTCATCAACTTGCAGTTAAAAAGAATTTGCATTAAGGAATGATAATTATTAACATACTTGGAAAACTGACCTTACATCTGCAAAATTATACAATCATTGTTAAACCACTTACCTCCTCTTTGCCAATATCAATGGTTGAAGAAGTTGTATTTAGACTTGTCTGCGAGTGACTGCTAATGCCACTGTCTTCTTTCTGACATTCATAATTCAGCGATTGTACAGAAAGAAGAAGATTGCCTCTTGGTTTCAATACTGTTGGCCTTTCAGGTCCTTCTAACACTCCATCTGTTGTTTTACTAGAGTCAAGAGAAGTCCAGGATGATGTACTCGCTCTGTTGCTGGAGCGAAAGCTTCTCCGGAAACTTGACCTGGGACTCATGGGTTTCGGACTCATTGGTCTTGCAGGGAAAGTGGCATCAAAATATTCTGAAATCACACCAGGTCTATTCCACGTTGGGCTTAACTGATTCAATAATGCATTTGGAGTGGATTGATTTGGTGAAGTTTTGAAAACATCGTCAGTTTCTATGCAATTGTCAAATGTCAATTTAAGTCTTAATTCATTAGGTGATGTCCTTCTAAGCCTTTGACCCATTAACTTTGGAGCATCATCCTGTTCACCAGAGCTATCAGAAAGCTGAGCTTTACTTGGGGTACCAGGCGACGAGGGAGATGAAGCTACTGATAAAGAAGTATTTTCTACCTGTTCCATAGATATCCTCCTTGCATATTCACTATGTACTTGCGACTGTGTCCTTATGGCTTGATTTTCACTAGGTGAATGTGAAGTGTTCATTGGTATCTTTGTGGATTCTGATTCACTCAGTTTCATGAATTTTCTCCAGGATAAATGTTTTGACTTTCCTTCATCACCATCATTTTTCTTACTAGATTTAGAATTTTGGTTTGCATTTTCTTTGTCACCAGATTTAGTTTCAAAAAATACAGAAAGTGATTTATTGGCAAAGGCTCTTTTCATTCTAAGATTAAGGCTATCAGAACTTTTGCTCTTTTTGCACCTCTTTTCTGTCATGGGAGGTATTTTGATGTTTTGCTCCTCAGCATTACTGTCATCACCTTCCATGGAGTCTGTGCTCTTGCTATGGAAATGTCGGCCATTTTCTGCCACCCTCTGAACCTCTTCGATATCCTCTACTTCCCGTAATCTGTCTGAGCAGAGTGCAGACTTCATAGTTTGACTCGCCTGGCTACTCCTTTCAAAAACCTCATCATCATCATCTGAGCCATCAAACGTAGGGGATTCACTCTTGCCACTACTTCTGAAGTGATAAGGCAGGTGAGCTTTATAATTAGGGTTATGTACTTTATACACCGGAGCACCAATGGTGTTTCCCTTTGTTTGTGTTTTACTCCCATTTGCATTTTTGACATGTTGACTTTGATTTCCATCCCTGCTGTTGCTTTCGGTCTGATGCTCTTGACTTGAGGCTTTGCTTTTCCTGAATGATGCCATTTTGGTGAAAACTGAAAATTTGGAGTTTTTGAAAGGTGAGCTGAAAGAGTTTAATGAGGATAAAGACCCAAATCTATCGTCTCCTTTATTGTTGGTCTGTTTCTGTAGAGCCTTGTGAAGACTGCTGTTACTTCCAAATGGATAAGCATTTTCATCGGTTTCATCGCTAGTCGTGCTGTTACCATCAGTTTCATAAATGTGTGGAATATCGCTGGATTCAGCATTCAACTTTATTGTCTCTTGGCTTCCATTCTCACTTCTGTACAGCTCTTCATCTAGCACGTTGTTATAATCCATCCTTTCATTGCTTTCACCTTGCAGAGTACCTGCCTCTGCTGAAAAGGCCGTAGATTTCTTGTATTGATTTCTGATCAAAATTCCAGTGTCTCCGGAAGTTTCCTCCAAAGGAAGGTCCCTGGTCTTCAGCCCAACATCAACGATGTAAATGTGATTATTTCCTGTACCACTTTTAGGAGCTGTATTATTGTCCCCTGATGCTGCCTGATCAAGGGGGAGGGTTGGCACGAACTCAATGTCAGTTGTAGTTTCTTTTTTAGCTGCCTCTATTGTGCTGCCCAATTGTTGAGAAGTAATATCATGTGAAACTAATAAGCCTTCAGTGGAAACTTCCCCTTGCTGAGATGTTAAAACAAAGTATGCCTCCCTTGGTTCTATATTATTTTGAGGAGAAATCTTATTTTTGCTTACTTCTTCGTGAGAAGCATTTTGTATGTTTAAGTTTTGCTTTGTAATCTCTCTGAATGAAGAGCACAATACATCTGCTTCTAAACTAGTTCCTGTGCAATGATTAAAAGATTGTTTAAAAAGCTCAAGTGGAAAATCACACTCCTGATTAGCGAATTGAATAGAAGTTTCACTTTCGTCACTCGTGTCTTCTGGATAGACCTCACCTACTCCTATTGTCCTGTCAATTATAACCTCGGGTCTTGTCTTGGGAATATAGCCCTCACTACCTAAGCATGTACCCACACAACTCTCTGTGTTGACTGAAGATGTGTAGGTTTTACTATGTTTTCTAGGATCAGTGTCATGTGGTTGTATTTCTAGAATGTTGTCCTCTAGCGCTGTTGGTGACGAACTGTAATCTAGATCTGGTACTTCATTATCCTTCTTACTTGATTCAATTGTCTCAAGGTCTCTGTCAAGAAAATTTTTATGTTCTTCTGCTTCTGTTGGTAGTGAGTCAATGATCTCCCCTTGTTTATCCTCAACAAAATCCTCTTGTGATTCTATTTGGATTTCTGGAGAACTCTGGATGAGATTTAATTCTTCCTCTTGGGAATTTACAATTTGACTTTTTGTGGATCTACAATTCGTCCTTGTTGTTCTTGGAAATGCTTCTTCATTTATTCCTGATCTTGCCTCGAGAGAGATTCCTGCTGTTGTCTCAAACTTGGTTTCAATTGATCTTGCTTCTGCTGTGGCACTGCTGCTTTGTATGCATTCTACAACATCGGAATCATATAACAGTTGCTCAGTTTCTAACTTCTCTTTGACTGCTTCATGAGTAATTTCAGTTGGATCTAATTCTATTTCAAGTGATTTATGCCAAGCCTCTGTACTTATTTCAGAAATATTGTCACTTACGCTGTCATTTACCTCTACAGAAATTTCGCTTGGGTCTTGATCTATTTCACTGTAAATGACAGTGGCAGTTTCATAGATTTCACTAAAGGCTGTGTATCCACTTGAGTGCTGAAAATCCCTGATTATTTCTACCCGATTTTCTATAACATGTTCATGTTGGTCAGGATTTCCTTCAGGTGCCCTAAATTCTGTGTCAAGATTTGTTCCATTGATTGTTTGATCATTCTCAGGAGAAATTTCAATGGACTCAGATTTGGCCACTATGTAATTTAGGGCAAAATTTGTTTCTATCTTTGGGGAGCTTCTTTCTAAGAGGGAAGAAATATTTTCCGCTGAATTTATCGGGGCAGAGATTTTACTGATTTCAGACCTCGAGTCAGGACACTCCGCAGTGGGGGCTGATTCTACTTTTAAAGGGGATTCAGTCAGATCTTGGTCTGGATCCAGAGGAACCCAGACTGAATTTGAAACAATCCCAGCAGAAACCACACTCGTCTCAGGACTGACTGCAGTAGGAAGTGGTTGTGTTTCAAATGGGATCTCACCTAGATCTCGTTCTGTGTTCAGTGAAGCCCAGGTTGGCTCTGATTTAATTTCACTTGCTTCAGGGCTTCCTGCATTGAAACCTGGCTTTACTTGAGAAGCAAATTCACTTTGATCTGGGGTGGTATCCCACAGAGCCCAGACTGACTCTGAGATAATTCTACCATTAATCTCACTTGTCCGGACAGAACCTTTCGCAGCATGTGGTTCAACCTCTACAGGAATTTCACTTACATCCTGATTTCTATCCAGAGAAGGCAAGATTGGGTTAGATTCAAATCCTCCACAAATATCACTTGTCCCAGATACCGTCTGAATGAAATCTGGTTCTCTATCGGCAGGGATTTCTCTTTGATCTTGATCTATGCCTGCAGAAGACCGGGCTGACTTTAATCCAGCAGAAACCTCAAATTTCTCAGTATCAATTCCAGAGGAATTTGACTGCACATCAGAAAACGTTCCACTTGGACTTTGATTTGCATTCAGAGAAATCCAGGATGACGCTGCTAAACTTCCATTTGAAACATCACTGGTCTCAGACAAGTTTTCATTGGAGACCAATTTACCTTTGCTTGGGATTTCATTTAGATCTTGGTTGACATCCAGAGAAAAGGCATCTGATTCTGATGCGTGTTCAGCAGAAAATTTAGTTAGCTGTGGACAGGGCACACTTTGATTTGTTTCTACTTCAACTGGAATTTCACTTTGATATTGATTCACATCCAAAGGAGTCCAGATTGACTCTGTTGCTATTGGAGGAAGAATCTCATCTGTTCTGGGAGAAATGGCAGTTGAATCTTGATTAATTTCCAAGGGAATTTCACTTAAAACTTGATTACTTTTCAAGGATGTCCAGTCTGGCTTTGTTGCAGAGGTTTTAACTGGATCTGGTTTAATTATGTCTGCTGTGTGATACAGCCCAGGACAAATCACAGCAGACTCTGATTGTTTACCCAAATTTCTTTTCAGCTCTGCTGCTTCTGAGGATGTTGGCTCGATGTTAATGTCCAAAGGAATTCTACTTAGCAATGCTTTTTCTTCAGGGGAAATCTCAATCTGTTCTTGTATATATGGAAAATTCTCATTTGAGTCCCTGATCAAATCAGGACAATTGCTGGTTGCGTGTATCTCATGAAAAGTAGCAGCGGGAGCTTCTGACCAAGACGAGATTACATTCAGGTCTGTCTCTGTTTCAAAAGAATTACTGTATTTTTCAGAACTTAATTCATCAAAGACTTCATTTGCCCTCAATGTTGTTGGAAAAAATAATTCATTTGTTGCTGTTTGTGTGTCCAAGGAAATACCACAGGTTTCAGATGCTGTATCGAATGCAGACTGACTACTTCTTGAATGAACAGCACTTTGCTCAGAGGGTGTGCAGAGACAACTACTGCATTTCACTTCGGGTATCTCAGCCGAAATGTCACTTATCTTTGATTTAAGCCCTGATGCAGCTTCACTTGTCACTTGTGTATCACAGAATATACTGTGGGGCTCAGAATTTTGACAGAAGCCAGGTGTGTGAGTCCTTATCTGTGGGGTATGTAGTTGCAGGATCGTGTCAATGGCACTGGTATTGAGCTGTGGTTCAGCAGGTGTGTGAATTAGTCTTCCTAAGTCATCAAGATCAATGTTATTTGTTTCTATGTGGACTTCAGGGAGAAAATGAGGTGAAGGAGTCCAATTGCACGCTAAATTTGTTTCACTTATTGCTGGTACCCCACCTACAGTAGTTTTATTTAACTCATGTTGTGCATCGGGATAATCTTGGCTTTGCCCTGGAGGTTCTTCCTCCGAACTGTCTTTCTCCTCAGATTCACAGTGATCAGAATGGTTCTCGACAGCCTCGGAAACCTGCTGGAAGGAAAGAAATGGATATTCTTACTCACATCCTGAAATAATAGGATGATTCAAACTTCACTTTTCTTTTGCTTTCCAACAGTACAAAAGGATCCTTTGTTATGCCAATAGACTCTTGTCTACTTTTAAGCACAGCCTGGACAATTATTCAGTGTAGTATCTGTCCTATTCATCCTGTGGCATGCAGAGTGAGCTATGTTTTAGCTGTCCACTGTATTGCATGAGCTGTCATTTCTCACGTTAGCACGTTAGGTATGTGGAGAGTATTACTTTCCAAGCTCTGTCCACTGTTCTCAGGTTTTGCCATTTAATAACTTATATCTTCAGCAACAATTTGCATTTTTGTAACAACTATAAAGTCGTATAAGCTTCACAGGACTGTGATCAGAAAAGGACTAAAGCAAGTCGAGAGTGTGGTGCTGGAAAAGCACAGCCAGTCAGGCAGCATCCAACATTTCGGACATAAGCTTTTGGGCAAAAAAATAGAGATGTTAGGACAGTTGGCCAAAACTTACTTAAAGAGGTAGGTTGTAAGAGGTGTGTACAAAGGAGGAAGGAAATGTGAAGAGACAGAAATGTCCATGGAGGGAATTTCAAAGATTAGAATGTAGATATGGAGCCAGCAAGCAAGAGTGGGTGAGGCAGTGAGATCCTAAAATCAAGGCAGTCAGGGGCCAGGAGCCAATTGTCAGAGTCCTTATCTGTGGCACATTTGGCTATTGAACTGTATTAGTTCATTAAGTTGCAGTTCAATAGATGCTTAAATCAACCTTCCTAAATTATCAGGCTTAACAATCAGGCTTAATTGGTCTCTCTTTATTTCAGGATGAGACACAAGAAAATGTGTAGATATCTAATATATCCCTACATCATTTCATCTGTTGCTGCTTTCATTTATGGGAGTTTTATTTCATTCAATTGATGGGTGAAAGTGGCATGTACAAGTTGGGATATGAACAGCTGAGTTTCAGATGTATATTTTTCAAATTCATTAGACATTTCACTGGCAAAAGACTGGCATGTTTTAGGCACCCAATTAGTAGACTAAAGGATACCACAGAGACCCAAAAGATGCTGTATGAAGGCATCAACTCGAGGAAATGCATATCATTGCAGCGTAGATACTAAATAATCATTCCAACTAAATATTGTGTTTGGCGTACCTTTACACTCTTCACTGCTTAAGGAATGGTGTGAAGCATTGGAAAAAAATTGCAGGTGGATAACCAACTTACTTTAAATTGTGTAAATACTCCTTCTGTTGTTAATAAAGCCTGCAGTGGGGTGAACCTGGGGCAGGAAGACACTATCAAGTGAGCCACTCAGACTCTTATTGTGTACTGTTCTATTCAAAGATTTGTGACAAAATATTAGGTTTTGCAGGTAGAGTGTTGATTGAACTCTTTTTTATTCTTAAGCTTGTTTCTGTTCCGTCTTTCATTGCCACAAACCTCTGGGCAGAGTTGTACAAAATACTTCCTCTGTGGATTAATCCTTCATTGGATTCGCACTGTCTTTATTATTTGTGAGGTGAATTCCTCATGTGGGTGTTATACAGATTTGTGACATGTTTCGCCTAATTAAGAAGTCACCTCAGGTTCGACTGTCAGAATGTCTGAAACTTGACTCTTTTTAAAATAGCCACAACATCCCAGTACAGGGAGTTTCTTAAATAAAAGAACTATTTTTGGGGAAAAATAAAAGTTAAAAAGCTGTATATTATTTTTTAATTTGAATCTTTTGTGTGACTGGTCTCCAGTATTACATTTTAATCCATCACGATGATTAATAATGGCTGGTAGAGCCACAAGCTTGGGAAAATGTTACAATTTTGTTAATCAGTGAAAGGGAAACTATTGGAGAAAATTTTAAAGGAAAGAATTAATGTCCGCTTGGAAAGGTAAGGTTTGATCGGGGGGTAGCCAGCATGGTTTTGTCAAAGGGAGCTCAGGCCTAATGAATTCAACTGAATGTTTCAAGGACATGTAGATGAGAATTGTGCAGTTGATTAAGTTTATATGCATTTTAGCAAAGGCTTTGGCAAGATCCCACATGAGGAGGAGCACATGGAATCCAAGGGAATCTGGCAAGATGGATCCACAATTGGCTTAGTGGCAGGGGACAGAATTGGTGGTAGAAAGTTGTTTGCGTGACTGGAGGCCAGTGTCAGTGGTATACCACAGGAATCAGTGCTGGGTCCAATAAGAACACCAGGATGTGAGTTGCCTAGAATGGAGCATTTTTGCTTTCAAGAGGCTCAGTAAGCTCGGGACGGGTGGCACGGTGGCGCAGTGGTTAGCACTGCTGCCTCACAGCACCAGAGACCCATGTTTAATTCCTGCCTCAGGCAACTGTCTGTGTGGAGTTTGCACATTCTCCCCGTGTCTGCGTGGGTTTCCTCCGGGTGCTCCAGTTTCCTCCCACAGTCCAATAATGTGCAGGTTAGGTGAATTGGCCATACTAAATTGCCCATAGTGTTAGGTGAAGGGGTAAATGTAGGGGAATGGGTCTGGATGGGTTGCTCTTCGGAGGGTCGGTGTGGATTTGTTGGGCTGGAGGGCCTGTTTCTACACTGTAAGTAATCTAAAAAAAAAATTAATACTATTGCCCTTAGATGTTTTCTTTAGAGCAGAGAAGGCTGAAAGGGATCCTGATTGA
Organism: Chiloscyllium plagiosum; assembly: GCF_004010195.1. Classification (NCBI taxonomy): domain Eukaryota; kingdom Metazoa; phylum Chordata; class Chondrichthyes; order Orectolobiformes; family Hemiscylliidae; genus Chiloscyllium; species Chiloscyllium plagiosum. The sequence continues at coordinate 13,048,503 of NC_057722.1, read as the reverse complement.
GATGTACAAGATGACGAGGAACATTTTCAAAGTGGTTAGAAAGCAGCTGTTTTCCTTCTAGAAAGGGTCAATAACAAGGAGGCATCCCGGTGGCACAGTGGTTAGCACTGCTACCTCACAGCACCCGAGACCCGGGTTCAATTCCTGCCTCAGGCGACTCTGTGTGGAGTTTGCACATTCTCCCTGTGTCTGCGTGGGTTTCCTCCGGGTGCTCCGGTTTCCTCCCACAGTCCAAAAATGTGCAGATTAGGTGAATTGGCCATGCTAAATTGCCCTTAGTGTTAGATGAAGGGGTAAATGTAGAGGAATGGGTCTGGTGGGTTGCGTTGCAGCGGGTCGGTGTGGACTTGTTGGGCCAAAGGGCCTGTTTCCACGCTGTAAGTAATCTAATCTAATCTAATAATTTTAAGGTGAAAGACCGGAGATGAAGACAGAATTAAAAGGAAAACCATTTTCACCCAGAGGATAGTGGGAATCTGGAATGTACTGCCTGGGAAACCTCACAACCTTTTAAAGTTGAAACGTCACAACATTTAAGACTATGGGCCAAGTGCTGGAAAACGGAACACTTAGTGGTTTTTGTCAGTGCAGACTCAATTGGTCGAGGGATCTTTTCTGTACTCTATGATTCTGTGATTTTAGGGTTGTATGAATCAACATAAAGAATTAATTTTGTCAAAACACACTAAGTTCTTGAGTTTCACAAGGAAGAGAACTCAAAGCTATGCCAAAAATGAAACTGGGCACAGGTGGATTGGGGGCCAGAATGAGGGGCTTCACCAACAAATATTAACGAGTTTCTATCAGTAACGCGCCATGTCATGCACCACCACCTTGTCTATCCACAGATGGGTGAGCTGTGCTGATGTTTGCAGGAGATCATTTGTGACTGCCCCTCATTGTGATCACCATCCTTTCCAGATGTGGATGCCCATTCCACTGGACCAGAAAGAGGTGACTTGAAATAATAGCCCCCAAAATTCCTGCATCATCCTGTATCGTACTTGAAGGCTGTTTTTGGACCAGACACATTACATCATAATTTAACCAAAAAAAATTCTGCTGATAACTGTTAAACATCAGGAAAGCATATTGGATTAAAGAGCAAACAATTCACACCATGATCCAGCACAGAGACAGGTCAACACATTTGGCTCTCCATAAAGATTCACCTTGTCCTATCACACCCCTGCTAAATTCTGACTTTTTTTTAATAAGTAGATGAACAATATATGCTTTTTTTAAAAAAGATTACACAAAGTCTCTGCTTCAACAGTGTTTAATCACTTTGGTAGTAATAGAGAATCAGATTTCATTTAACATTTAAGTTTAACATTAATCATTAAACTTGGCTTTAAGACAAGTTTAGTGCTTGCACAAGGAACAGATGAAATTAGCATGCAATAGCATGACAGCTTTTTGGCCTTTATTGTTTGGAGACTGAATAAAAGAATAGAGAAGTCTTAATACAATTGCATCGGACCTTCGTGAGATATCTATAGGCAAAGTATAAATAGTTTTGGTCTCCATATCCAAAAAAGGATACACATACATTGGAGTTAGTACACTGGAGTTGCACTTGATTCCTGGATGGAAAGGACAAAAGCTTGAGTAAATTGGGCATACTTTCTGGACTCATCACTGTGGCTATTATCCATATATGAGCTATGATGGTGAAGACCCCTAACCTCTATTGACACATCCTGCAATATCTGCTCATATACCACATAAGAGAGGAAGCTAAGTTCAGTTTCTTCCTGCTTACAACAGGGATACAGAATCAATTGTTACCCATTGGATAATTTAATTGAGCACTAATGTGATATGGACATGCAAATTAGCATGAGGATTTGGTCACCCAGCCCACATTCTCCCATGTAGAGTCATAGGGTCATAGAGAAGTACAGCACGGGAACAGACTCTTTGGTCCAACTCGTCCATGCCAACCAGATATCCTAAGGTAATCTAGTCCTATTAGAGCCCGTTCCACCACTCAGATCATTACTTCTCTGATTACACCACATTCCTGCCTACTCTCAATAACCTTTGATACCTTGCTTTTCAAGGATCTAGCTCTGCCTTACAAGTAATCAAGGACTCAGCTTCCATTGCCTTCTAAATGGCTGACCCTTTATTTGTAAACAGTTACGACTAAATCTAGGCTTTCTCACAACCTAAAATACCCTCTCCACATCCTCCCAGTCAAGATCCTTCAGGATTTAATTTTTCACTTAAATTCCTTCCCACTCCAGGAAATAATCCAGTAAACATGCTCTGAACTACTTCCAACCATTCACATTCTTCCTTAAATAAGGAGACCAATAATGTGCAAAATAATCTGGATATGGTCTCACCAGCGCCGAATATATCTGAACCATAGTCTTCCTACTTTTATATTCCAAACCCCTCTCAATAAAAGATAACTTTCTATCAGCTTTCCTAATTACTGACTGTATCTGCATAGTAATCTTTGCACATTCATGGATTAAGTCACCGAGATCCCTCAACACCTTTCATTATTTAGATAGTGTGATTCCTTATATTTTTCCTCGCAAATAGACAATGCTACATTTTCCCACATTATACTCAATTTGCCAGATACTTGCTCATTCCTTTACCTTATCTATTTCCCTCTGGATCTTCCATATCCTCTTCACAAATTTATTTTCTACCAACACGTTGTGTCATCAGTAAACGTAACAACCATCCCTTACTTCCTTCATTTAAGTTATTTACATAAATTATAAAAAGGCACACCACTCATTAAGTCATGCCACCCTGAAAAAGGCTCATTTATGCCTACTGGCTATTTACTGCCAGCCAATCTTACATCCATTCCAATGTGTTACCTCATACCCCACTCCCAATGCCATGAGATTTCATTTACTGGAATAACCTTTCATGTGGCATTTTAACAAATGTCCTTGTAAATCTTCTACCTTTATACACAGCACAGGATGTGACATTTCAAATACAGAAGAGACTGAATTAGGAGTGGCACAATTACTTGGCATAGGAAAATGTGGGTACAGCAGATGCTGGCGATTAGAGTCAAGGTTAGAGTGGTGCTAGAAAAGCACAGCAGGTCAGGCAGCATCTGAGGAGCCAGAAAATTGATGTTTCCGGCAAAAGTCCTTGATCATTATTTGGCATGTAAGCCTGTAATTCTGAGGTGCTCTATTTTGACATTTTGATTGGGCTTTAGTTGGGGTGGCACGGTGATTAGCACTCCTGTCTCACAGCATTAGGGACCCAGGCTCGATTCTAGCCTTGGGTGACTGTGTGGAGTTTGCACATTCTCCCCATATAAAGTTGTAGAGTCACAGAGATGTACAGCAAGGGAATAGATCCTTCAGTCCAACTCATCCATGCTGACCAGATATCCTAACCTAATCTAATCCCATTTGCCAGCACTTGGCCCTTATCCCCGATTCCACATGAAGGGCCTTTGCCCGAAACATCGATTCTCCTGCTCCTTAGATGCCTTTTAAATACTGTAATTGTACCAGCCTCCATCACTTCCTCTGGTAGTTCATTCCATAAACTAACATCCCTCTGCGTGGAAAAGCTACTCCTTAGGTCCCTTTTATATCTTTCCCCTCTTAACCTGAACCTATGCCCTCTATTTCTGGACTCCCCCACCCCAGGGGAAAGACCTTTTTTGTTTATCCTATCCATGCTCCTCGAGATTTTATAAACCTCTATAAGGTCACCCCTCAGCCTCCAAAGCTCCAGGGAAAACAGCTCACATCCTCCAGCCCTGGCAACATCCTTGCAAATTTTTTCTGAACCCTTTCATATTTCACAACATCCTTCTGATGACCAGAATTGCACGCAATATTCCAAAGGTGGCCTAACGAATGTCCTGTACAGCCGCAACATGACCTCCCAACTCTTGCACTCAATACGCTGACCAATAAAGGAAAGTATACCAAAGCCTTCTTCACTATCCTATCTCCCTGCAACTCCACTTTCAAGGAACTATGAACCTGGACTCCAAGGTCTCATTGTTCAGGAACATGTTCTGGGATCTTACCATTAAGTATATAAGTCCTGTGAAGATTTGCTTTTCCATAAAGCAGCACATCACATTTATCTAAATTAAACTCCATCTGCCACTCCGCAGCCCATTGACCCATCTGATCGAGATCCTGTTGTACTCTGAGGTAACCTTCTTTGCTGTCCACTATACCTCCAATTTTGGTGTCATCTGTAAACTTACTAACTATACTTCTACGTTCATACCCATATCATTGAAATAAATGTCAAAAATTAGTGGAACAAACAGTGATCCTTGTGGCACTCCACTGGTCACAGGCTCTAGTCTGAAAAACAACCCTCCACCACCACCCTTTGTCTTCTGCCTTCAAGCCAGTTCTGTATCCAAATGGATAGTTCTCCCTGTATTGCATGAGATCTAACTTTGCTAACCAGTATCCCATGAGGAACTTTGTTGAACACCTTACTGAAGTCTATATAGATCACGTCCACCACTCTGCCCTCATCAATCCTCTTTGTTACTTCTTCAAAAAACTCAATCAGGAGAAAGATTTACCACTCATAAAGCCATGTTGACTATCCCTAATCAATCCTTGTCTTTCAAAATACATCTAAATCCTGTCCCTCAGGATTCCCTCCAACAACTTGCCCACCACAGATGTGAGACTCACCGGTCTATAGTCACCTGTTTTTTCCTTACCACCTTTCTTAAACAGTGGCATCATGTTAGCCAATCTCCAGTCTTCTGGCACCTCACCTGTGACTATTGATGATACAAATATCTCAGTAAGGGGCCCAGCAATCACTTCCCTAGCTTCCCATAGAGTTCTAGGGTACGCCTGATCAGGTCCTGGGGATGTATCCACTTTTATGCATTTCAAGACATTCAGCACCTCCTCCTCTGTAATATTGACATTTTTCATGTCACAATCTATTTCCCCACTTTCTGTATCTTCCATGTCCTTCTCCACAGTAAACACCAATGCAAAATACTCGTTTAGTATCTCCCCCATCTCCTGTGACTCCATGGATAGGCTGCCTTGTTGATCTTTTGAGGGACCCTATTCTCCCCCTAGTTACCCTTTTGTCCTTAATGTATTTATAAAAAACCCCTTTGGATTCTCCTAAACCCTACATGCAAAGGCTATCGCATGTCTCCTTTTCACCCTCCCGATTTCCCTCTTAAGTATATGTGAGTTTCTCCAGGTGCTACAGTTTCCTCCCAAAGTCCAAAGATATGCAGGTTAGGTGGATTGGCCATGCCAAGTTGCCCCATGGGGATAAGGTGGGATGCTCTTCGGAGGGTTAGTGCAAACCCGATGGGCCAATGGCCTCTATCTGTACTGTAAGGACTTTATTTAATGGAGCCTGCTTTTCTTTTCGTAATGGTGTTTTGGGCAGCATTGAAGAATCTTATACTGGATTATTTTTATGTCTTAACAAATACAGAAATAATTCTTGACTTTACAGATGTTTCAACATTTCACCACTGGCTTTCCAAATTTTGAAAACCTTCTTTCAACATAAATCATAATTGGACCACTGGAGAAGCTGATAATATTTTATAGAATTGCTGCAATCTGCAGAAAATTTAAATACTCAGCATTTCTCATTATAGTTAAAGAATTCCTAAAGGTATTAACCTGCTTTTAAAAACTGAAACAATTTTTCCTTTATGTACCTGTGCTGTAAACCCACAGTAAATAGTTCATGAACTGTCGTTTTTGTTATGTTTAGTCTGATGATTGATAACTACACAACAGGGAGACTCTCAGTTTGGCAGCTTAAGAAAGACTGTGAGGTAGAAAGGGACTAAACCTTCCTGTTTCCACAAAATAGCAGCTGAGTGAAGAGAAAAAAGCTAACTGTATGACGAGCTTGAACATGTTTGATGTTTCCAATGAATAGTGAGAATTAATTATAAAGTTCGAGCCTGTCTGCAATCTTGAGTTGCAGAAGCTCTTTTGCCCTCTTTCCCTCCAATTATGCTTTCCAGTAAAGAGTATATCACAACCATTGACACAATGTATATACATATTGCGCCTGTTAGTCAGCACTGCCTTTCATGAAACAGGCAAGCATTTTGTTTCCAAAGAACAGCAGGAGTCATGTAAACGTGGTCAACTGCATCTCTGAGTGAATGAAGTGCAAACAGGTCCTTGCTTGCAAAGTTGTTCTGAAATATTGTATCTCTTTTAAATTATATTTAAAAATTGTTATGAGTTGCCTGGATAGGAGTACAACTTTCCACTGATGCCTATCTACTGCTATTCACTACATTTCTGGATGAAGTTCCACTTTTTTTCCAGCCTTTTGTCTTGATGCAAGATTGCCTCAGACTTCTCATCTGCTTCATGTTGCTCCAATTCCTTTAAAAATTATACTATTGCTGTCAAGTGTTTTGGGCTGTGTTGTAGATGCAGACACAACAGCCCACTTGAATTTCTCATGAAACACACAATTTTGAAGTCAAACTTCACGTGATCTCATGATAAAACTTTCAAGTACTGGGGTTTTGTTTTCTATGCAAACTACCTAGCCTTGTACTTCTTCTCAACTCCACCGATAATAACCGGAGTAGTAACTGAGGGTCTCTCCCTCTGTCTCCTCACGAAATACCCACAATATTTTTCACCCCATCAGAATTAAAGCAAATAAATATAACAAAGGCTCAAGAGGGAGGGAGGGAGAGCAGATGGCTCAGTGCTACTCCACAATCAAACATGACGTCTGGCCTCCATTAGTGTCACTCTCTCACAGGAAATCACCTCCACTGGATCCTGAGACAGCACCTTCCAAACTCAGGACCCACTCCCATCTCGAAGAAGAGCAGCAGATGCAAGGGAATACTACCATCTACAAGTTCCCCTCCAAGCCATCCTGAATTGGAAATATATTGCCTCTCCTTCAGTGTTGCTGGACCAAAATCCTGAAATTCCCTCCCTAAGTGCATTATGGGTCAATCCACAGGACCCACAGAATGTAGCAGTTCAAGAAGGCAGCTCACCACCACCTTCTCAAAGGGCAACAAGTGCTGCCCCAGCTAGCGATGCCCACTTCCCACAGGTGAATTAAAAGAACAATTTTTTTTCAAAAAGCTTTTTTAGATTTCATAATAATTGTAAAATGTGTATCCCTAAATGCTGTCAAATCCAGCTAAGTTTATAGTGGGCTAGGAAACTGCCGAGGATGGAGCATTTGAGCTATGAAGAGAGCTTGGATTGTTTTTTTTGGCGTAGAGATATTTGAGGGGGCACCTGACTGGGGTGTATGAGATTATGAGCAGCATTGTGACTGGGAAGTTGCTACTTTCCTGAGTCAAAGGGTTAATAACAAGGGGGCATAATATTAAAATGAAAGGCAGGAGGTTTAGTGGGGATTTGAGAAAAACATTTTTCATCCAGAGATTAGTGGGATCTGGAATACTCTGCCTGGAAGAGTAGTTGAGGTGGGAAACCTCACAACCATTAAAAAGTCCTTGGATAAGCACCTGAGTGTCATAACATTCAGGGCTATGGGCCAAGTGTGACAAAGTGGGACTAAAGTAGGTAGCAGTATATTTGTGACTATACAAACTTATTGAAATAAAAGGCCTCTTCTGTATTGAATGATTCAATGTTTCTATGATTCACAGAATTACAATCAGAAAAAAAATTGGTACCGAGCCTAAGAAGGAGAAACAGAGACAGGTCATACAAGTGACTTTAAATATCTCTTTAAAGGAGGAAAAAGGTGGAGTGGTGAAGAGATTTAGCAAGGGAATTACCACAGATGAAGACACAATTGCTAGTGGTGAGCTAAAGGAAATGATGCATGTACAAACACCTAAAAAAATAGTTTTCTCAGAGGGATGCAGGGAGTCCAGGTACTAAAATGATGACAGAGAATAAGAAAGCTAAAAAAAACTGCAGAGACCTACCACAATCGAACTGGGAACTGGATGCAATAAAAACAGCAAAGGCCAGTCATCCTCACTCATAGGTCACAATAGGTCTACAGCAGTCACCATCTATCTGGCCCTATACTCATCCCTGGAACATTCAGATAATAAGAATACCTACATCAAACGCCTATCTATTGACTTCAGTTCCACCTTCAACACCATAATTCCAACAAAACTCATTTCCTAACTCCAAGACCATGGACATTGCTCCCCTCTCTGCAACTGGATTCACTACTTCCTGACCGACAGACTGCAATCACTAAGGATAGGTGGTAATGGCGTGATAGTGGTGATTCTGAGCTGGCTCAGAACTTGTACATAGATGGAATTCTCTTTAAGCTGCACTTTTTCATTCTCTCTTATTCTTAAATTATCAAATTACACTGGATTATGGTGACAAATGAAAGCTTTTCACCGTATTTATTGTATTTCATTTTAAAGTACATGTCACATTAATTCATTCATTCAATATAGGAACAAAAGGACAGGAATAGACTCGTTGAGCCTGCTCTGCCATTCAAATGGTTGTGGTTGATTGAACACTTCAACGATTTTTACTCACACTATCCCTACTGAAAGACTGAGCTTCCACAGTTCCCTGAGTATAGAGTTCACCACATACTGTGTTAAAAAAAAACTCATCCTGGCCTAAAATGGCACCCACTTAATTTTTAGTTATTACTCCTTGTTCAAGACTCCCCACCCAGGGGGAACATCTTACCTGGAGTACCTACCTTGTGTTACCCTTTAACATTTTGTTGGTTATAATGAGATCATCTCTCAATCTTCAAAACCTTTCAAAACGTCTCTTCATAGGACACAGTCATCTTACAGGAACTTCTATTTAAGCTTTGTTCCACTTTCCTTATGGCAATATCTTTCCTGATGTAGGAAGACCATATTGCACTGATACTCCAGGTACAGGCTAACTAAGTGCCTATACAGTTGAATCAAGACATCACTACTCCTGTACTCAATTTCTTTTGTGATAATGACTAGCATTCCATTAGCCATCCTCATAGCTTGCTGCATCTGCCTGTTAGGCCTTAGTGACTTACTGGCCAGGATATGCTCTTGTATATTTACAACCTCTCTCCATTTAGGAATAAATGTGTATACCTGTTCTTTCTACCAAATCTCCCTCACAACAAACAGTTCTGCTTATATTTGTATCATCTGCAAAATTAGAAATACTGTATTTCATTTGTTCCCTGTATCCAAATCACTGGTATATGTCGTCAACAGTTGGAGCCCAAGTACTGATCTTAGCAGAACGCCTCTAGCATTGGCCTGCCAAAATGAAAATTATCATTTTATTCCTAGTCTGCTTCCTAAAGTTAGTCAGGTGCCAGTACATTACCTCCCACACCATGTGTTCTAATTTCGCGAACCAATCTCCTGTGGGGAAATTTATCAAAAGCCTTCTGAAAATTCACAAGTACTATGTCCATTGACTGGCCAGAGTAGTCTGGTCATCATCTCTGAGATGTCTTTGATGTATGGCAGGGTGACTAGAGTCTCTGGGTGTGCTGTGTCTTCTTGTTGAGGTCTGTTGTGCAGGAATTGGTGGACTGCACTTATCAGGTACCTGCTATTCCTGAATACATTGTATAGGTATTTTTCCTTGGCCTCTCATACTCTGGCCCCTAAGCATCATGGTAGCCCAGAAACCTACCACCACACTGAAACAGCTCCTGAAGGATTTAAAGAACCCCATACCGATAACGAGCAGAACAAATGTCATATATAAAAAATCCTTCAAGGACTGCAACAAACATTACATTGGACCAACGGGCAGGAAACTGGCCACCAGGATACATGAGCACCTATCACTGATATCCATACATTCCTGATGAAGGGCTTTTGCCCAAAACATCGATTCTCCTGCTCCTCAGATGTTGCCTGACCTGCTGTGCTTTTACAGCAACACATTCTTGACTCCATACATATAAACAAAGAGGGACACCAGTTCGACTGGGACAATACGTCCATCCTGGGACAGGCTAAACAAAGACACGCACGGGAATTCATAGAGGCCTGGCATTCAAACCGGAATTCCATTAACAAACATATAGATGTGGACCCCCATTTACCAACCTCCAAAACAGAACTGGAAATGATATCACCCACCATAACAAACCAAGACAGGTGAATAGCAAATGGGACAGAACACCAACGCTTCGCCAAAAGTTCACTAATGATTTTACCGAGCATGGTGACCAAACGTCTGAGAACAAATCTACCAGCTCATGGAGCAAACTTACCACCAGAGCTACAAATCTTCTCCAAAATCTCAAATAATTTTCCTTCACAAATCCACACAGCCTAAGGTAATCAGATTATTTGTACATAAATTAATCTAATAATAGATTCCAGCATTTTCCTTACTATAGATGGAAGGCTAACCTGAAAATATGGAAAATTGTACTGGTACACTGTCTACAAAAAAAACTGGACAAATCCAATCCAGCTAATGACTCTCTCACTTGTCCATCTGCAATCAGTAATCAGGTGATGACAGGTGCCATGAACAGTGTTATCAAGTGGCACTTGCTTCATAATAACCTCTCATTTCTGGTTAGTTTGAGATTCCTGGCCTCACTACAGGCTTGATCCAACAGAGGTCAATCATCTTAGCCCAGTGCCAATCCCAGATGCAACCATCCTCAGCTTCTTGTCCATCATGAAGGTAAGAAGTGAGCATACTTGCTGGTGATGGTACAGTGCTCGGTTCTACTCTTACCTCGTCAGCTATAAAATCACAAATGTTTGCAAGCCAAGCTGTAACCTCATCTTGGGGTTAAAATAATGCAGTACACTCCATTTTCAGCAGGGTTTTTATTTGTTATATCAGTTATGGGAGGGCAAAAAAAGTGTCATTGTATTAATTAATTACACCAATACATGGACAAATTTCGGCCTTGGCCAGCTAAGTACCAAGTGACATATTATTGTTGACATTCAAACTGACTAACATTACAACAGTCCCCACCCATGAATATCCTGAAGTCACCACTGACCAGAAAATTAATTGGACCAGCCACATAAATACTGAAGGTAAACAAATAGATCAGAAATTATGTATTCTTTGGTGAGTAACTCACCTTCTGACTCCCAAAGTCAAAATGGGAAAAAGCGTAACTCTTTAAACCAAGGAGACTGTAGAAAGAGATGCTGTTTGAAAAACATTACTAGAACACATTGTGAGTTGTATTCAGGCAATTGTTTTGTTCAAGCAGTGCAGGAAGATTGCTAGACTTGTACGGATCTATGCATAAGGCAGTTTTGCTGAGAGACAGGCAATTGATTAGCTTTTCAATCAGGAGCTGCTGTGTGGGTAGGGAATGCTCAACATGACAATTCTGATTGGCTTTGGGCAGGTAGACAGCCTTTAGGTGAACAATGCAACAACAGAAAACCTCCAGAGTGTAAAAAGACACCATCCTCTCCTTACAGAGAAGTAACAAAGATTGGAAGATAGCAAGCTATTCCTCTCCACCATTTATCTGTCAGCTACTGCCCCCAACTAGGGATTGAGGGACTGAATGATCAAACCAACCTGTGTCTTCAGAACTGAGGGGACCTAGAACAAAGAAGATTGGAGATCATTGGGACTCAAAAGAAGCAAAACGACAGCCCACGGAATTCGGTAGACTGGTGCTATTGAACTGTGTTCCCCAAATACTTTTTCTCCACCCATAAAATCTATGTGATTTGTTTGTCAATGTCTATCTGCATTTGTGTACAGGTACTGAGAAGGTATAGAGTTTAAGTTAAGAGCTATAAATTGCTAATTTATGTTTTGGATTGTTTGTGGTTAGAACAGATTTATTTGAAATAAATTGTTTTTTTTGTTCAGTGCAGCAACATGGTCAGCATGTTTTGTTAAATGAAAATGGGGGTATTTGAGTAATTGATTAAATCTTTAAGTTTTGCGATGAGCCTGGTAGTAGTCATAGTGCACTTGCCCAAGAAATTGTGACACAAAAAAAAATCAACATATGATAAGCAAACACCAAAAGAAAATGCTAGTCACCAAGTATTCTATTTCTTTGTGATATTAATTGAAGGACAAATAATAGCCTAGTCATGAGGGATAAGTCCCCTGCTTTTTAATGAATTACTGCCAAGGGATCTAGTACAAATCACCAGATCAGACAGGCAGGGTTTTGGTTTAAGATTTTTTAATATTGCTTTTAACAGGATGAGGGCGTCACTGGCTTGGCAGCATTTAATGCCCAGCCCTAATTGTCCAGAGGGCAACTAAGAGTCACATGTACGCCAGACCAGGTAAGGATGGCAAACTTCCTTTCCTAAAGGACATTAGTGAAGCAGATGGGTTTTTCTGACAATCGATAATGGATTTATAGTAGTCATTAGATTCTTCAGTCTAGATATTTATCGAATTCAAATTCAACCATTTGCCATGGTGGGATTCGAACCCAGGATTAACTCTGGATTATCAGTCCAGTGATAATACCACTAGGCCATCACCTCCCCAGAAAACAGCACTTGTGACAGTACCATCTTTCTCAATGCAATGCTGGAGGATCAGCATAGATTTTAGTCCTCAAGCTTTGGATTGGGACTTGAACATGAACACTTTTCCAAGGAAGTAATTATTCATGTGTTAAAACACTTTCAATGAATAGCCTTGTCATGATGTCTCAGTATAAATAATTTTATATCCAATTTATATTACAACATTACTTGTGGAAGCAGAGAACAAATGTACAAGGGCAACACAACATTATTAATAGTAACCAACAGCCACCAGTCCTGCATCCGGCTGTAGGTGAGCTAAGCTTTCAACCTGTGTGTTGTGGGCTAATAATGTAATTTTAGCACATCTGGGCATTAGAAGCAGGGAAAAGACAGCAACACCAACTTGGCAGAAACACTTCTGTGCCTGTTCTCAATTCTCTAAGTCTACTCAACAAGATTCGGAACTGGAACAATTTGCTGACCCAATGCCCAAATAAAAATTCTCAAACTCCCTCAAGTTCTCTCCAGTCCTTGCTGCTAGAATTACATGTTATCTCAGGTAATCTGGATGAAGTTCACACCTATTTAAAACTGTATGAATTATAACGTTTAACTAATATTTTAAAAATAAGCTACAATTCCATTGTAACCAGAGACAGGTTTATTAAAGTTAAGGCAATACTGTAGCTCATTTGCTTTTTAATGTAGTTCCTTTACTTATTATTGGCTTCAGCCCTAATGTGGATTCTCCCCATTGTAAACAATGATCCCTTCTGATCTTCAAGCTAGTGTTTATCTGGGTTGAAACATATTTGTTGAAATGGCTTGAACTTCCCAAATGATGTGAACATAAAATCAAATGTTACCAAGTTACATGGCATTGCACAGTAAACAATTTTTAAAAACTTCTCAAAAGCATTTTGAATATAGTTAACAAAAGTGCTTTGCTAATAAGTGCCTGATTTACGAATGCAGCCAGCCATGCATTCTTGAATATTGTACAGCTCCCCTGCTCTTATGTTAATCCAGCTCTGGTACTGCCATCCAAAAACAAGTCTGAATCAAAACATATCTTTGAGTTAGCTTTTGTTGGGCACAGTTTCCACTTTCTGTCTTAATTATCGTTCACTTGATGTTCATCGCTCACCAGAAGATCATTTTTGACTTCCACATACCTGCCTACAATTGTTTTACCTTTCGTGGAAGAACAAAATGACAAGAATTTCTTAGAAGTGAGAAAGAAAAGTTTGAAAATGTTACCTTCTTAATGCCTGACACAGTGCGAAACCATAAGGCTGACCTGGTACTAACGAAGACACAACAAGTGATTTGTAACCTATCCAGAATAATAGGATACCACCAGGAGTCAGCAGCCTTCAATCCGTCATGCAGAATGAACCAGTGTTGTTTAACAGGTTTCTAGTGATGTATTACCACTAAAAGATGTAATTTGACAAGTGGCCTGCAGAACCTGTACTGTCGCTTGTGTTGTACGTTTTGGAGCTGACAGACATTTGATTCCAGACAAGAGGGAGTTTCTCTTTTCACACTATTCATTAATCAGCCACAATAGATTCCTTCGCTTGCCTGCTGTTTTATTATTTGCCTAGCTGAGGAGAAACTTTGTGCTTCTTTGATGAAGTCAGAATATTTAAATCAATGGCGTCAAATCAACTTTCATACCTCATGTGGCATCCCTATAACTAGCAATATGAGCAAGCCTATGCACTGTACTGGAGGAAATGTTAATAGCTTCTGTTTTTTTTTTATTTTGTTTTGTTTGAGAGCCAGGACCATTTCTGGGTCCAGAACTCACACTGGGCTGCAGTCTGTACTCCAGCATGATCTTCATGGAGGCAGCCTAATGAGCTGAATCTGCATTCATCCTCCTATTGAGGATAGTGAGTGGATTTCTGAGGCTTCAGGTGCGAGCAGTGAGCTCACTGGAGGATGTGGTGGTGCACAGGCAGAAAGGAGAGTATGAGGATGTCTCAAATTGGAGGAGCAAAAACAGATTGGAGGCAAAACCCATCTAGGTGATCAATTTGGCTTTTGGGTGCTGCTTTTCCTACACTTGGAGCTGTCATTAGGTAATGGACCTATAGCGTAAAAGCTGAAGATACGACAAGATCACACATAGTAATTGCATTAAAGTTGGCTTCATAATTTTTAAGCAGTGGCAAATATGCAAGTATTGCCGTTGTTGTGATGGCAACAAACATTAAACTTAAAGATAAAATGGCCATTGTCCTACCGAACATAAGGCTGCCCTCCTCATGAAAGAGAGATGGCTGGTGGTGGTTTAACCTGAGGGTTACCATACCTCAGGAGAGGGGGGAGATTGAGAAGGAGAGTCCCCCATGGTAACCTCAGCTGATGCAGGAATTAAAAGCCGATGAGCATGTGGCAAAAAGATACAATCATACGCAAATAAATAGGATATAAATGTTGCCATGATAGGAAACACAGTATTAAAACATGATGATAATCTCAGCTTTGCAGACCAGCTCTCAACTGCACCAGCAGGAAAGCTCAACAGAACTGTGTAATAATGAACTTTTTATTCAGCTCCACACAACATCAACAGCAGCTCACATAGTGGTCGTTTTTGCTCCATTAAAGACATGAACACGAATTGAGACAACAGTAAAATCAGAGGTTATTACCTTATTATCTTGTCATGAGCTAGAGGGCAGAAGTGGACAAGGTGGTTAATTATTGAATATAATGAAAAAGTGGTCAGATAGCCACAGTTAAGAGTTACATAATATATTACAGAAGCAATGTGAAGCATTTTACTCTGATTATCAGCACCGTGCTTACACAAGTTCCATAGCTTTGAAACTGGAGCAGGCTATAGCATCCAAGGGTTATTGGGAATGACAGTTTCACCTGTGTGAATTCAATTATACCAGCACAGTGAATTTACAGTACTGAGTACACATCAGTATATGAAAGTAACAAGAAGGTGGAATGTCATGGCATTCCTTTCACTACTTAGAACATGACAGAAGTATTTCAACACCAAGGAAAAAATACTGCAGATGCTGGAAATCTGAAATAACAACACAATGCATTGGAGAAACTCAGGTGGCCTGGTGACATCTGTGGAGAGAGAAGCAGAGTAAACATTTCAGGTTGATGATCAGAACTTTTTTTCAGGAAGATCTGCTAACCACTGTGCTAACCACTGTGGCACGGTGGCACAGTGGTTAGCACTGCTGCCTCACTGTGCCAGAGACCCGGGTTCAATTCCCGCCTCAGGCGACTGACTGTGTGGAGTTTGCACGTTCTCCCTGTGTCTGCATGGGTTTCCTCCGGGTGCTCCGGTTTCCTCCCACAGTCAAAAATGTGCAGGTCAGGTGAATTGGCCATGCTAAATTGCCCCTAGTGTTAGGTAAGGGTTAAATGTAGGAGTATGGGTGGGTTGCGCTTCGGCGGGGCGGTGTGGACTTGTTGGGCCGAAGGGCCTGTTTCCACGATGTAAGTAATCTAATCTAAAAACTTCCATATTTTTCCAGATTGGATCAAATATGACTCCCATCCCAAGACCAATGTGGTTAACATATTAGTTGCTATTGCAGACCCCTGAGATACATCAGAAACTGCTGCAGTGTCACAAGCCTGGAACGTTAACTGTATCTCAAAGAAGCTCCCTAACCTGCTCACCATTTTGAGTTTTTCCTGTGATGATTTATTTTAGTATTCTGTAGGTGAATTGCGTTTCCAAAAAGAATGTTTTGTTTGAAAAGAAACAAAGAGTTAATAAAACTATTGAGTCATTCTGGGCGGAACTGAAGAGGAGTCCAGCAGGTTAATTATAATTCATCAGACAAACTGGTTTTACTAGGGTTGCCACAGCTCAATCAGAACAAGTGATACTTCTGCATAGTTGTACTGCATCAACCCAATATGAAAAAGGAGACTGGCCAAGAGAGAAACCATGGCAAAAGTGAGGACTGCAGATGCTGGAAACCAGAGTTTAGATTAGAATGGTGCTGGAAAAGCACAGCAGGTCAGGCAGCATCTGAGGAGCAGGAAAATCGACGTTTCGGGCAAAAGCTCTTCATCAAGAATAGAGGCAGGAAGCCTCCAGGGTGGAGAGATAAATTTGGGGGGGGGACGCTGGGGAGAAACCATGTCCAAAACACAGCAGTGATTCCTGTGCAGTCTAGGCTGTCTACACCAAATGAGGCTGAGCAGCAAAACTATGCTAACTTGGTTTACTGCCCAGAGTTTGGTACTGGGAAACAGTGGGAGAAGGCACAGTCCCCATAGGCTGATCACTATTTACGAGTATGCAGGAGGATTGTATGCTGAGCTGGTGCCCAAGGGCTTAAGATGAGGCTGGGAGGAGAAAGAGTTTTGGGGAGTGAATGGAGGAGTGATGATAATCAATGGTTCAGCAATCTAATGCCAATTTGGGTTCTCCTCACTTCACCTTACAGTATCAGGTTTGGCAGTGCCTTCAAGGAGGTAAAAACCATGACTGCAGATGCTGGAAACCAGATTCTGGATCAGTGGTGCTGGAAGAGCACAGCAATTCAGGCAGCATCCGAGGACAGGCAAAATCGACGTTTCAGACAAAAGCCATTCATCAGGAATAAAGGCAGAGAGCTTGAAGCGTGGAGAGATAAGCTAGAGGAGGGTGG